>NC_081406.1:57559081-57895331 GCF_030272615.1 Cryptomeria japonica
AAATATCAAACGACCTAGACCCATTTTTAAGTTCATTCCTAAGACAGCAAAATAGGATGATTCTATTGGTGCATTTTCCAAAATCTTGAAGGGAGTCGCATTCACTGAAGACCCTAGGGTATACATACATTGCAACATAGAAAGTTTAGGATCTGAAGATTTGATAAACATGTACATGAATGTAATTACTAACAAGGATGGGATAGTGAAACCAGAACATAAGGTAGTTGAGGATTTAGGTTTCATAGACATCCTCCATATGCTAGAATTCTCAGATGAAGCCATTTGCTATGTCCTTAGTAGGGTTCACAAAGAATTTATGTGATTGGACTCAGTATTCAAGATTACCAAGGAAGCTATTAAAGTTGTTACTGGTTTACCCTCCACTGGTTCTATACCTAACAAGAAAAAGAAAATCCCTAACAAGGAAGTTATGAGCTTAACCAGAGCTACATATGACAACTAGTCACTTAGGGTCAATGACATAAAGGATAAAAAATGTTAAATTTTCTAGCATGATAATTGGATATAAAGTTGGTCACACAAACAAGTTGAATTTTGTGTCTAGTTCATGCATTCATAGTGCATATGAGATGATTGTAAACAATGCAAAGATTGACATCTGTGACTGGTTGAAGGATGAATTGCTAGAAAATTTGGATAAGATAAAAGGTGACAAGGAAGGAACATTCAAATTTGGAAATCTGTTAGTATGTTTAATTCTTTACTTTTCAAAGGAGATCCCCAATATGGGTCATAAGGATTTTGCGTATGATATTTCTATTGGAAAACAAATAAAGGAGGCAATCACCGGTATGGGAGCTAACAGTGATGAGTTGGTTAAGGATTACTTTAATAATTTTCAAACTAAAATGAAACAAAGAGAAAGGAATTCCCAAAGCATTGTAGACAAATATGATAAACAAATATGCTTTGTAGTAAAGAGAGATGAAATCTAGATGGAAGCAGTTAGACCCAGAACTGTATGGATTACTGAAATGGGATATGAGGTGGACTCTCACATTTTGGAATCATATGCAAAAATACTCCTAGATGCTCCATCAGAACCATTAGAGAAAAATATTTGGTAGTGCTGAAATAATTGAAAGTGATGTAGCCATGATGAAGCAGAGAAAGAAAAGAGACAAATTCATGAAAGATGCTTCTAAAATGGTAAAAGAAGTTACAAAAGGTTTGATGAGTCTTGGCAGTATTGCTGCTAGTATAAAAGAAAGTCAATCAGAGTAGATACTGGTAGCTCATGTTTCCCCGGTTGTTACTTCTTTTGAGACAGAAAGTGATAAGTAGCTGAATTTAAAAGAGTTGAAAGAAAGAAAAGGAAACCTTCACCGGAACCTGCTCCATCTCCAAAGAAGACAAGAACACAAGGAAAGAAGCAACAGGTTGTAAGAGAGCCCAGTGGTCCGAAGAAGAAGGTAACTCCAAAGAAGAAATCAAAACCTAAGGCATTAGATATTCTTACACCGGAAGTGTTGATAAATGAAATCACAGAAGAAGGTAACCTTAGCAATATAAATAAACTTTATCATTCTTTCAAAGATTCAGATAAAAACACTATAGAGGAAAGAATTATTTTACATCTTGATATCTACAAGAAAGTTCTCATTGAGGTTGTAGATGATATGGCTAATGACTTGTATTTGAGGTTAGAAGCTAAAAGGATGTTAGTAATGGAATTAGATAAGAAATTGAAAGTAGAGGCTCTACTTGCTTTACATCTTGTCAACTCCAAATAGGAAATTGATGACTTAATTTTAGAGGCAACCAAAATAGTTTTTGTGAGTGCTCACTAATAGGTTAGCCTTATGGTAGGGTGAGTAAAGGAAATTGCAGATGAAATGATAAACAAATGGGACACATTCTTTGTGGAAAGAGAGAAGAAAGAAGAAAAAGATAGACATAAAATGGATGTCTTTTGCAAAGGTATATCAGAATGATAAAGGTAAAAGTAAAATTGGTAGTGTACCTAATATAATGGTAAAGTATAACCTTCCTCCACTAGCACAAGACACCCCACCAATAACTGCAGAGGCACTGGTACAAACCGACAGTCAACCAGAAGAGAAAGCAGAAGAGATGACACAAGCTGATACTAATCCAAAGTCAAACATTATTTTTACCATGAATGTGGACACTCAGGACTTCAACATTGTCATGGAAAAGGAAACCACGGAGGTAAAGCAAACTGAAGCCACAAATATTGAAATCTCTAAGTCACCGGTCAACACTGTTGACTCTCAGAACATTGAAATACCAGCTAAAGCTAAGGAAATAGATACCATCCTAGATGCTACTCAGCTTAACACTGAGAAACCGGTAGAAGCAGAAATAGAAGCACAAACTGAAACTAGAAAAGGACAAGAACAGAGCATAGCTCAATTGACAGTCAGCAAGACAAAGAGTAAAGATGACAGTAAGGTTAAAAACAAAGTTGAAACACAGAGTGAGCAAAAGGCGGAAATAGTGAATAAAGAAGAGGTCAATGATGGAAACAAGGAAGAAGTGGTTAAGGAAATTGGACAAGTATCTAAAGAAAAGAAAGTTATTGGTGAGCCTAGCACTTCCACCATGGATTACAAGCCTACAAATGTGACTGATGTACTTTTGGATTCAATAAAGAGGATCACTGATTGCAATACCTTAGCATTTAAGGTCATTGATGATACATTACCTATATTGAAAATAATTGCACCGGCTTGTAAGATAGATCATATTGATGTATCTTTAGGTAAATTGGACATATTGTCCAAATTCATTGCTTCAAATATGCTAACTGTAGATAAAATAAATGAAGAGACTGTTAAGGAAAGGGTGAACAAGGAGAAAAGTGAATTCTTTGATAAGACTATCAAGGATTATACTGAGCATATTGTCTCTTTATTACCGGCACTTAATTCCACTATTCTGGAATATAAAGAATTGTATAAGGAAGCATGCAAGCCTCACAACCTAACAGAAGACATAGAGGAAGAGATAAAGAAAATAAAAAAAGAGATTGATGATATAGTAGACAACATGATAGGTTCTTCGGAACTTACCTCAGTTTTTTATCAAGAAATGGCAGTTTTTGAGGAAAAGATTGAAAAATTAGAAAAAGAAAAAGCAAGGATAAGAATGAAGGCATGTGAGCTGAAAAATAAACTTGTTCCCAGATTGGACAACCTTATCACTTAGCGGATTGAGATGTCTAAAGCAACAATTCAAGGAGAAAGATCACCAGAGCAATAGATGCATTATCTGACTGGTATGATCCAATAGACTGAAACCATTATCTCTGCTAGCACCAAATTCATGCAGAGTCTTAATCTGATTCTAGCGGATATATTTCAAATTGTACATAACCAGATATAGGCTATGAGGTAGAATTTTAAATTATTTGATTCTTTTTGACATCCTTTGTCATTGATGTCAAAGGGGGAGTAGTACTATGGAGAAAAATGTATAGAAGAGATCATCTGCTCAGGGGGAGCACTCCTATTTTTGGATCAATTTTGGACTTCTTTTTTGGATATCAATTTTTTGTGTTTTTCTCATGAGTGTTGGCATCAATGCCAAAGGGGGAGATTGTTGGCATTATACACTCGGATGAGAATAGTTTATGTTGTCATTGATGGCAACCAACTGGTAACACGGTTCATAGCTTACACCGACGTGCACTACAGATTACCCTTACTGACACCTAGTCTACACCGATAGAAGATCTTACTGACACCCCAATCGACATAGAAATTATATTGTTTTGTATTGTAATTATATTGTATAGCCGACATGATTTATTGTAAAGACTCATATATTTATGAGATCTTATAGGTCATTTTGTAGTAAAAAAAAATATGTATGGTATGTAAGCGAAGGAAGGATATGTATTTAGGTAATGAATATGAGAGAAAATATATGTATATGCATTTTGATGTAATAATTTTGATAAGAGAATAAGAGCATAACATAGAAAAGAAAGGTTTATGGCAAAGGTATTTGACAGAGCTTAAACCGGTACTGAATCTAGCATTGCAGATGCTATTTTGAGCAGTACATTGTTATTGGATTTAATTATCCAATTTTGTAGTCAATGTGACTCCTTTTTGTGATTGAGAAATGAGCTCTAGGTTGTTGGTCTTCCTGCATGTGCAGGCCCCTATTGTATCAGTAATATTTATTCATATTGACCATTGAGAAAATATTGTGGGTCACTTTTAAATATGCTCCTACCTACCATGATAAATGCATTACCGTTAGGGTACAAACCCTAACTTTTCTTTTTACCATTTTGTTTCTTCTGTTAGTTGATAGGTAACCAATACCGATAAACACACTTTAGAGATATACTCTGGGGGTTTGAGACATTGTTACCGATATGTTCCCCCTAATCTTTTCGAAGCTCAGTTTGCCGGTTAAGGGATCTCCACACTGGGTGCGGATACTAGTACATATTGTGGCTTCTCTTCAGATTTCTTTTTCCAAGTTTTATCCATGTCCACTTGAACAGTTTCAACATCGATCTTCCATTTTGGGTCGACTGATATGTCTTCTAATGGATTCTTTCTCAGTTTGCATGCTCTGGAAGTGTGTCCTGGTTTGTTGCAATGATATCATACCATACTAGGTATTCTCCATTGTTCGGTGTTCACATTTCCATTCTTCCTTCTGCATGTTGCAGTAGTGTGACCACTACCATGACAGATCAAACAGGTTGCTCTCCAACTATTTGCCACTCCATAACCATTTGACCAGTGGTCATAGGTTCTGCATCGATTTGGGTTTCAGGACAACTCCTTTAGATCTTGGTGCATAACTTCCAGAGTTGTTCATAACTGACCTGCACTCAAAAGCTCTATGCCCAAACTTGTTGCATGCATAACAGTGACCATTAAATCTACCAATTCTAGCCACAATTTTTTGTATGTAAGGAAAATTATTGTAAGGCTTGCTCCTACATACATTGGAAGTATGTCCTTCCTTATGACAGTTAAAGCATACAAGTTTAAACTTTGACTTACCTTTTCTCTTGTTGTTGTTCTTAGGTGCAAATTTCTCCTTTGGTGCATCACTCTTGGCTCCAGAGGTTTCACCTTCCTCATATGTAGAGAAACCAAGTCCAATGGTATCCTTTGACGACTTCACTAATTGCAACTTTTGTTCTAGTTTAGCAGCACTCCAGTTGAACTTTGCAAGTATCTCCTTTGATTCAGCAAGTTCCTTGGAAAGAGAATCATTGGTTTTCATCAAAGTTTCATTTTGAGAGATAGAAACATTGAGGTCTGCTTGTATTTCTTCTTTCTCTTTATTACCCTCTTGCAGATGAGCAATGATGGTACCAATCTCTTGTTTCAACTTAGAGATCTCATGCTCCTTGTCCTTCACTAAATCTTCAGCTTTTCTTTTGTTTTCTAGCTCCTGACTCATCCCAATAGTCAGTCCTTCCAACTCCCTCATTAGGTTAGTTTTGGCATCATTTAGTTTCTCCACTTCTCCAACTAGGGCTTCCATGTCTGCTTCATCAGAAGAGTTGTTTTCAGTAAGTTCCATCAATTGCTCAGCAAGTTCTCTTCTCTTGGCTAAAGAGGCTTTATACTTGATTTTAAGTTCGTCATAGGCTCTCTCAAACTCAGTCAGATGGTGAGTGAGTTTCCTCATGTTGTATTCCCCCATATCTCCTTCCAAGAGGTTAGACTTATAGAAAGGTTGGCTCTGATACCAATTGATGAATACTAAGAAGGGGGGTGAATTAGTATGCCTAAGAACTTAACCAAACTCTTAAACAATTTTCCAGAAGACTGGTGTACTAGTTTAAACAACAAACTGGTTAAAACATAAATAAGCCAAATAGCATATAGGGAATTCACCCATAGAAGCACAATCACCATAACACAAGATATTTTGATGTGGAAACCCAAATGGGAAAAACCATGGTGAGTAAAACTCACAAGTCAACTATTTGCAGAATAGTAACCAGACTAGTTAAGGTCAGACCGGTTAAGGCCTTACAATGTTCTTCACTAGAACAGATCATATTAGGAATCTAGATGTCTATTAGGAGATAAGTCTTGTTAAAGACTACCCTATTAAAGGATTTTAGATCCACGACTATGAACCACCTTGTTAGAGGATTTACAAAAGGCTTGGATGGGCCTACCTGGTTAAGGGTTTTAGACTTTTCAAAGAGATTAGTAATCAACAAGTGAATGATCTAGAAGATAGCACATAATGCTTGATTAGATCCTTGATAGTTCTTTGTTAATGCATTACAGCATTACTTCAGTCTTCTATCATTTGCACTCACAAGCTCTGTAGTGAGATACCTATTTCGCACAGACCTAATCTACTCTACAATACTTACACACATCAAATCTTCAAAACCCTTGGACATGATGTCCTCATATAGGAATCCGATTTCATGTTCGTCCAATAAGATTAGACTACAATTTCCTAGGTACAGTGCATCTAGACATATTTGGTAACACGACACATAAATACCGCTAAAGTGTCGATGGATGATAACTCATCACACTTTACAATTATACCGGTTTAACGAATAAGATGGGAAAACTAGAACATAATGTTCTGATCAAAAGATTAACTGCCGCTAGGGGTCTTTGTTCTGCTTGAGGTCTTCACACCACTTGAGGTATTCATACCACTATGACTGATAATCTTCTTCTTCAAAACACCAATAGTCTTCAACAAATAAATACTATACATACAATGGCATATAATACCAGTGTGAACAACACAACACATATTACTGGTGGAGAATAAATCATACATAAAATAAGTGTGTGTCCATCAATGACAATCACAACTTAGACATCATCAAAATACCAACAATCTCCCCCTTTGGCATTGATGGCAACACTTAGGAAAATTTTGACATCTAAGTGCTTACAAAACAAAAATAGATGCCATAATCAAAATTACTCCCCCTAGGCATATACTTTATTCCCTTTGCAAAAAATAATAAGTATGTGCATGAAATTTTCAATACTACTCCCCCTTTGCTAACAATGACAAAGTAATGCAAACACTCCCTGTTTCACCAAAATTTACCATAGTGATATTGCATAAAATAGAGTATATGTTCATGACAATAAAGAGTAAAACTTCTCAAAAAGAGATTTAAAGTTTTTCAGAAAATTCTTCATGTCTGAAGACCATGAATCAAGAAGTGAGGCAGCAATTTCACTCTCTATCTTCATCTGGAAGGCTAATTCTTCCATTGCATCAATGGTTCTCATCTCCTGTGTTACAATAATAGCTTCCAAGTTTAGGAAGCACTTCTGAAGAACCTGCAATCTTGGTAATAGAAGCAACTGGAGCTCCTACAGATCTTACGTCCGCTTGCAGTCTCTGATTCAATCTTTGCAATCTGACACTGGTGAGTGTGAACAGTCTGTCCATACACTGTGAACAAATCATAAGGCAATTTGAAGTTGCTGATATACTTCTTTAGCTCCGATTGGAGTTGACTCTTCTATTGTAGAGCATCTTCACAAAATAGGTGAGGTTGGCAGATTTTGCTCAAGAGTAGGTTGCCTTCACCCATAGCTAAACTTATATAATCCTTCTGCTTAAGTAGTTTTTCTCTGTCTACCTCCATTCGCTTTACTAATGAAGCTTGTAGATCTTTTTCATGCTTCTTCTCTGCAGAAACCTGGGCAACATATTCTAAAGATTGTGTGGGATGCAAAATTCATCTTCTATTAACAAAGTAATCAATTAGAAACAAAGGAAATCACGAACCCCTATCTAATCAAAGAATCTAACAAACAAGACAATGAAATAATGCAATATCAAGAAATAAGAATATAAATCAATTTAATAAAAACTCCCTATTCCAAGATTGCATATCGCTTCCATTGCTCTTCTCTTCTCTGTGGTATGATGGCTCTCAGATATTGCGCTGGTAACCTGCAAGTGACACAAAGATTCAAAGTTCGTGATTGTTGAGAATGGAGATTGGATGCTCAATTTATAGAAAATTGGAGAAGATTGATTGAAAGGTGGAGTAGATTGATCAAGAGGTGAAACTTGGGTGAGCTCAAATGAAAATTGATAGTTGAACTGTTGATTGTAGAAGTGAAACATAATAGATTGAATAGATCAATTGAGTCAACTGATTAAGAAAAAGCTGATTGAAGGAAGAAAAAGAATGATTGGTGGAAATAAAGAAGATGACAAAGAAAGCTTAATTTAGAAAAAGCTAACTGAAAGATGGAAATAGAAGTTGGAGAGATAAATGATTTAATTAATTAATTTAGCATGTGCTTGCATTTAGATTTAGATTTTCAATTTAATCTTTGCATGAGATTTATTCAAATAATTGAATTTATTTTAATTCAATTTAGCATTTGAATATGTTTAGAACTTGACTTTGATTTTCAATTTGGTTTTTGAAATCATGCACATGTAATTGAATTTGGAAGAAATTAGAAGAATATGAAATTAAATAAAATTAGAATTTGGGGATTTGGAAATGGAAGAATTAATTAGTTAATTAAATAATTTAAAGAAACTATTTATTTATGTAGAAATGGAATTTAATTAAATAATAAAGATTATTTAAATTAAAGGGATTAAATCATAATTAATTAAATAATAAATATTTAATTTATATTTAGAAAAGGGTTGAATGATTAGATGATTAGAGATAGAAATTGAATAATTAGTAATTTATTTAAATAATAAAGATTTTTTTTAATTGGGGAATTAATTAAATAATAAATATTTAATTAATATTTAGAAAATGATTAAAGTGACTAGATGATTAGAGATAGAAATTGAGAATTAATTAGTAATTTATTTAAATAATAAAGATTATTTAAATTGGGAAATTAATCATAATTAATTAAATAATAGATATTTAATTAATATTTAGAAAATGGTTAAAATGATTAAATGATTAGAGAAATAAAAGATAGAATAATTAATGAGATTATGAGGAAATATGAAATTAGAAGAATAAGATTAATTAAGTTAATTAAATAATTAAAGAATTATTTAATCAATTAGATGAATAATTAGTAAATGGTCAATGAGACATTTTTAGGTGTCTACAGATTGTACTTTATCATCTACCACTGTGCAAAGAAGTTTTAACTTGGCCAGTGAGGAATCGGTTATGGGAAGGTTAGTACCGGGAATTAGATTGGAAAGAGTGTCAACAACAAATTGAATGACATCTTGTTCTTTCTTTTTCCTCAGTTCTTCCGATCTGAACTATGCTAGTTGAATGCTCCTTAGTAGCTCACTTTCATCAACTGATTGAGTAAGACAGACAAGAGTCAAATCGGTGGGACCGGTGGGATCAACCTACTTGGCTTGATCTTCGGTTGCCTTAGGAGTCTATCCTCCTTCCTTTGCCTTGATCTCCTCTTGTCTTTTCTTCTCCTCTTCTTCTTTTTCCTGGGCTATCTTTGTGGCCTTCTCTTTCTCCTCTTTCACTCTCTGTTCGCATATGCACATTCCAATGAGACATTGTATGTGATTGAAGGTTTTGTAATTGATGGCAACCTTACAATCCTATTACATTGGCAAGGCATTCACCGGCACCGGCACAGAGAAAGGAAGCATACTGGCACAGAGGCCGACAGGATTTTTGTTATATTATATTTTGTGTATTATTGTAAAAACTTTGTAAGTCGACTTGGCAAGTTGTAAGATGACTCATATATATAAGAGAGATCATTGTAGACATTTTGTAAGGAATAAAAGTGAAGAAAAAGAAGATATTAAGCAAACCTATTATGCGAAATATAGGTTAAAGGTTTTATGTAAAGAACAGAGAAGAAACCGATACTGGATCAGGCATTATAGATGCTATTGTAAAGCAGTACAAGATATTGGATTTGTATAATCCACATTGTAAGTCAGTGAGACTTCCCATTGAGCAGTGAACTCTAGGCAATTGGCCTTCCTGCATGTGCAGGCCCCCTTTTGTAAGTAATATTCTCTTATTGGCTAGTAAGTGGATATTGTGGGTCACAAATCCCACCGAGGTTTTTCCCACACTGGGTTTCCTCATTAAATCCTTGTATTATGGTGTGCTTTTCATGTGGATGCTTTTAATTCTGTTTGTTGCATTATTTCTTGCATACTGGTACACTGTTATAATATGTTATGCATGTTTTAAATTGAGAAATTCTAATTACCGGTTAGATACTGATTCACCCCCCATCTCAATATCTGTGTGACTCCTAACAATTGGTATCAAAGCTTGGTCCTCTATTTTTAGAAGCCTAATAGCTTGAGGAAGATCTTGACACTGGTAGATATGGAGAATCTGATGAAGCAACTTGAAGGAGTTATCTCAGACTATGATACAGAAAAATTGAAAAATATCAAACTAGAAGATGATCTAAAGGCAGCTTAGGATATCATTCAGGCACTTCAAGAGAATCTTACTATTGCAAGAAATAAGAGAAGAGAACTTTGTGAAAAAATGCAAAATGAGAATGATGAAAAGGAATTACTTAATGATATGTTAAGTAAGTTGATACTAGAGAACATAACTACAAAGAATGAGATGCAGGATATGACTATGAGATTTTGTAAAGAGATTGAAGATAGGAAGAAGAATGAAGAAGAATTGACCAGAAGACTAAGTGATGCAGCAAATGAGAACATAAGACTTAGCTATGAAAATGATTTATTAAAGATAGATCTGATGCACACTCAGAATGACTCCAATGAATTAATGAGACAAAAAGAAGTCTTAGAAAGAGAACTAGAAACTGCAAATCAACATAAAGAAAAATTCAAGAAAAGCTCAGAGGAACTTGGTAACTTGCTGAAGAATCAAAAACCTAAAGGTGACACTTCTGGAATTGGCTTTGAAGTTGGTGAAAGCTCTGGTACTGCAAACACATAGGATCACAGCAAACTGGTAAGGCAACCTAATGCTTATAAATTCAATGGAAAATGCTTTAACTGTAACAAGTATGGTCATAGAGCAAATGAATGTAGATCTAGAAATTATCAGAATATCAACACACCCACCGGTCAATGTTCAAAATGCAACAAAGTTGGTCACAATTCTGAAAATTGCAGAATGAATGTGAGATGTTATGTTTGTGGAATATTTGGACATTTATCTAATCAATGCAGAACACAAACCGACATAGGTTATGGGAAAGCTATTCAGAAGAATAATGTGACTTGTTATGCATGTAACAAGATTGGGCATATTGCAAAATTCTGTAGAAGTAAAGGATCACCGGCAGACAACAAAAGTTCTAGCTTGAAAGGTAAAGAAAAAGTTGAAGAGGTTAAGCAAGAATTCTCAAAACAATGGATTAGAAAAGCTAATCTAAATGTTGGGAATACTCCTCCACCGGTAGAACCAATCAATGCTTCACCGGCAGGACAAAGTGATGCTTCACCGGCAGGACAGAGTGATGCTCCACCGGCAGGAAGTTCTTCATCAAATTGAAGAAAGTTTCCTTGAGGGTTTGGCAATCTAATGACACATGTGCTATTATTCCCTCGGTTAGAGATGAGAAGTTGGAAATTACTTCATTACCGGAAGACAATGTTAAGTGAATACTTAACTAGCATGCATTAAATGTGGTAGATGGAAAATAAACACTATAAATTTATGGTTTTGGCTCCATTTCATTTCACCATGATTTCAAACATTCGTAGAGCGTGAAATTTGTAGAGCTAAGGAATTTCAAGTAAAGAGGTGAAGCACTTCAAGCAATCAATCCATCCAAGATAGAAAAAGGTATTTATCATCATGGCATCCACCTCTGCACTTGAATATATAGCAAACCCTACTGTAGTCGAGGTCATAAAATGCCCTAGGCCCGTATTTCAACTAGTTCTCGAAGTAGCAAAGAAAGATGACAATATAGGTGCTTTCTCACAAATACCAAAAGGAGTTGTTTATGCTGAAGACCCCAAAATTTACATTCACTGCAACATAGAGGAATTGGGAGATGAAGAGATCAAAACTATGTATAAAACTGTCATATGTGATAATTCCAGAAATGTGAAACCGGAACATAAAATCATTGAAACCCTAGGATTTACTAAAATCCTTTGCATTCCTGAATTTCCCAAGGATTTCATTAGGATAGTCTTAAGCAGGGTACATGGTGAATTTTTTTGGCTAGACACAATTCACAAAAATCACCAAGGAAGCTGTGAAAGCTGTCACAGGGTTACTGACCACCGGTAAAAGGCCAGATAAAACCAAGAAGGTCTCAAATGACCTAGTTACTAAGCTAACTAGTGCTACATTTGATAAAAGGTCCTTAAGAGTCAATGATGTAACCGACACCAATGTAAGGTTTATCAGCATGATATTAGGGTATAAGGCAACTCATGCAAATAGACTCAATTCAGTTTCAAGTTTATGCATTAAGAGTGCTTATGACATGATCACAGATAATGTAAAGATTGATATATGTGAGTGGTTGAAGGATGAGTTAATTGACAACCTAGGCAAGAATAAGAAGGATAAGAAAGGAACTTATAGGTTTGGAAATCTGCTAGTATGTTTGATGCTACATATAACCAAACAAGTTCCCGGTATAGGCTACAAAGAACTTGGATTTGATATACCGGTAGGAAAATAATTGACAGAACTATTCAACAATATGGGAGAAGATAAGGAAATCAATATCCATGATTACTTTCAAGCACTTAAGACCAAAATGAAGAAGAGAATCAGATTATCACAAAAGATTGTTGACAAATATAAGGATGAAATATGTTTTGTAATAAAAAAGGATGAAATCTGGATGGAAGCAATCATCCCAAGAACAATCTGGGTAACAGAGATGGGCTATGAGACAGATGATCATATAATTGAGACTTATGCTAAAGCACTTCTAGAAGCACCAAACGAACCAAAGGAAGAAGTATTCGGTAGTGCTAAGACCATAGAAACTGGTATCACTGAGGATGAGCTAGATAGGCAAAGGCTATTAAAGAAGATGTGTTAAAGCAAACTAGTATCACTGAGGATGAGCTAGAAACTCTATAGCCTGAGACTCATCTATCACCGGTAGGCACTTCTTCAAAGAGTGACATGCCTACAACTTTCAAAAGAGTTGTAAGGAAAAGAGATCCCTCACCGGCAACCACACCCTCACCTAGGAAGACAAGACAGAAACAACAAGCAGTGAGATCTCCGGTTAAGAAGACTACACCAAATAAGAAAGTGACACTAAAGAAGAAAAAGAGAACAAAACAAAACCTGGCTCCTCTTGACATACTATTGAATGAAATTATAGAGGAAGGGAAACTGAAGAATATAGAGAAATTGTATGACACTCTGACTGCAGATGAAAAGAACAAGTAGAAAACGGTGTTATATTGCATATGGACATGTATAAGAAATTTTTGATGGAAGTTGTAGATGAAGTACCAGATGAACTATTCAAAAGACTGGAAGCAAGGAGACAAGCAGTAATAGAACTTGACAAGAAAATCAAGATAGAAAAGCTACTTGTCGTGTACCCAGTGAAATCACCTAAAGAAATTGATGATTTAATTTTTGAAGCCAACTGGTCGGTATTCTCTATTGCACACTGGCACATTGCATTAATGGTTGGAAGATTTAATGAGGTGACTGAAGAAACAGAAAATGGATGGGATATATTCCTATTTGAAAAAGAAAAATAGGAAGAATACAGGAACCCCAAACCAATAAAGGTATATCAGAAAGAAAGAGACAAAGGAAAAGGAAAGGTTGGTGGACCTCCGAGTATCAAAGTAAAAGACAACTGACCCCCACCTCCTTTTACATCACCGGTAACAACAACTACAGAAGATCAACCGACAGTTGAAAGTATGGATGTAGAGGATGTCAATCATAATCCTAAAGTCTTATATACAGTAGATGTTGATACACAAAAGATCAACATTGTGGTAGACAAAGATACAACTAGTAAGACTGAAATGGCTAGTGAGCCACCGGTAGCTGAACAAACTGATAAAACACAAGAGAAACCGGCAGATGACAAAGAGTGCAACAAGAAGAGCAACAGCAACAGGAACAAGCTCTGGAACAGGTATAGGAACATGTTCATGAGGAGACAGTGCAACCAGCAACTGGAGAAGTACACAAACCATTGCTTAAAGAAATGCAAACACAAATAGACCTACTAGAGGTCACAACAAGCTTGGTTACTTCTTCCACCAGTGAAATTCAGAATGTTGGTTCCTCCTCAGCAGGCCACAAATCAACAAATGTAACTGAAGTACATTTGGATTCAATCAAAAGGATAACAGATTGTAGTTCACAGGCTTATAAAGCTATAGATGACACAATCCCAATTTTAAAGGTAATTGCTCCTAACTATAATATAGACAATAAAGATTCTTTAGGACAACTTGATACTTTGTGTAAATACATCACTGAGAACATTGAGAAAATAAAGGAAGAGACATTGAAGGACAAGGTAGAAATTGAAAAGAAAAAATTCTTTGAAGATCAAATGAAGAAGTGTACTAGGGAATTTGACACACTTCTACCAGAACTGTGCAACTTATTAAAGGAATACAAAACTCTGTACAAAGACACCTGCAAGACAAACTTTTTGATAGTAGACATAGATAAGAAAATAAGCAAGGTACAGGATGAAATCAATAAACTTGCTGATAATTTTGTTAACTCACCTAATACATTATCAGTTTTTGAGCAAAGGATAACAAATTTTGAGGAAGAGTTACTTAAATTAGAAAGAGAAAAGGAGAGAATAGTGAATAAGGCAAAGCATTTGAGATTAAAACTAAGTCCAAGATTGGACTATCTAGCATCATTGCAGAAGGAAATATCTGAGGCACTAATACAGGGACAGAAAACACCGATAGAGCATATGCAGCACCTCGCCAGTATAGTTAAAAGAACAGAGACATCAATAAGAGATAGTAAAAAGTTTATGTAGAGTATAAACTTGATTTTGGTGGATCTATTTCAAATTGTAACTACCCAGTTATAAGGTTGAAACTACAAACTCTACTGACATCTTGACAACCTTTGTCATTGATGCCAAAGGGGGAGTAGTGGGGGAGCACACATTTTTGGTAAAAATTTTTGACTTCACATTTTTGGATACACTTTTGAAATTTCTCATGAGTGTTGCCATCAATGCCAAAGGGGGAGATTGTTGGCATATGCACACTGCAATGAGACATTGTATGTGATTGAAGGTTTTGTCATTGATGGAAACCTTACAATCCTATTACACCGACAAGGAATTACACTGGCAAGGCATTACACCGACAAGATAGTTCACCGGCATCAACAGATCACACTCTACACCGACACTCAGACCACCGGCACTGACACAGAGAAAGGAAGCATACCGGCATAGAGGACGACAAGATTTTTGTTATTTTATATTTTGTGTATTATTGTAAAAACTTTGTAAGCCGACTTGGCAAGTTGTAAGATGACTCTTATATATAAGAGAGATCATTCTAGACATTTTGTAAGGAATGAAAGCAAAGAAAAAGAATATATTAGGCAGACCTATTATGCGAAATATAGGTTAAAGGTTTTATGTAAAGAACAGAGCAGAAACCGGTACTGGATCAGGGATTATAGATGCTATTGTAAAGCAGTACAAGATATTGGATTTGTATAATCCACATTGTAAGTCAGTGAGACTTCCCATTGAGCAGTGAGCTCTAGGAAATTGGCCTTCCTGCATGTGCAGGCCCCTTTTGTAAGTAATATTCTCTTATTGGCTAGTAAGTGGATATTGTGGGTCACAAATCCCACTGAGGTTTTTCCCACATCGGGTTTCCTCGTTAAATCCTTGTGTTATGGTGTGCTTTTCATGTGGATTCTTTTAATTTTGTTTATTGCATTATTTCTTGCATACCAGTACATTGTTATAATATGTTTTGCATGTTTTCAATTGAGAAATTCTAATTACCAGTTAGATATTGATTCACCCCCCCCCCTCTCAGTATCTGTGGGATTCCTAACACTCTCTTCTTCTCTTCTTCTTTCTTCCGCTCTTCTTCCCTCTTTTTCTCTTCTTCCTTTTTCTTCTCATCTTCCTTCTTCTTCTCCTTTTCCTTCTTCTTCTTCTCATCTTGTTTCTTCTTCTCCTCATCTTCTTTCTTCTTCTCCTCATCTTCTTTTCAACTTTCTCCTTCTCTGGAGTGGTGTCCTCAACATCTAGTGCATCAACATCAATGGGTTCGTTTTGAACATCAATTGGTTCATTTTGATCTGCTATTCTTTCACCTAGATTGTCAAAGATTTCATCTGGTTTGGCTATGGATAGGTCATGCTCTTTCTCAACCAATGGATTAGCTTCGGATACTTTTAGCATTTTGAGAGTTGCTTTAACCTATAGATGAGTGTCTTTTTCCACTTTAGAGGTTTTTCCACTGAGTAGCTGAAGTCTTCTTTTTCGCATGAAAAAGATGCCTTTGTACCGATTAAGAATCTCATATAATTTTGAATTAGAGGCATCCAAAAAATATTGGGAAAATATTTCTTCCCTAATTTCTTGCTCCTTTTCAATGACAATGCACCATTTATTATCCAAATAATTATGAAAAGAATTAGGAACAATAGGTTTAATGTCAATCAGAGACCGATCATTATCGCACAAATATTTAATGACCTCTAGCTCTACTTCTTCCTTTTCACTATCGCTAAGATCATCAAAATAATCCTTTAGATCGTCAAGTACTTTCCTTTTAACATTCTTCATAATTCTTTGAAAGTGAGTCATAGGCTGGTAAGAAGCAACATGTATATTTACCGATGTAGAGGTTGTTGGTACATTACCGGTGGACTTCGTCTTGTTTCTTGATTGCCTTGTCTTCTTTATTTCTACCTTTGGTTATTTGTCTTCTGAATTTAGTGAATTATTCCTGGTTTTTCTCTTCCTTTCTAATACCTTTGGCGGAATAGCCTTCGATTTCTTTTTATCCGGTGACCTCTTGGTCACTCTAGGACTGGCAGCAGATGTAACCGATGCCGATGCTGATGGAACTACTTTACTCTTTTTCTGCTTCAGTACTTCAATAGATTTGATCCTCTCAGAGTAAGTACTGGTCCTCTTCTTCTTTGGATCCAGTGGTGAAGCAAGTAGGGTAGAGGAATACCCTATGAGTATATCATTTACCACTTCATAGCCCATAGGCTCAACTTCATCTTCACTGGGCTCAACTGCTTCCATTATGTAGTGATCCACTTTGATTGTGAAACAGATATCCTCTTCATACTTTTTAATCAGATCACCTGATATTCTCATTCTCTGGTTCATCTTTAGTCTGTACTCATCAAAATACATGTTCAGAGTCTCTGGATACATAGTTCCCACTACTTGCAGACTCTCCTTTATTTGTCTGGAAACCGGTAGGTCACTCGACCATTGAACATCACCAACTCCTAGAAAATATCCTTGAAAATAGAAAAACAAACTGACAAGTAGTTGACCAAACTTAAACCTCAGAGTTTTGTCCACTTTGATGGACTTCAAGTTCTCCATGAGTTGTTTCTACATGCAAGCAAATAAGTCACATTCTGCATTCTCCTTGATCATCTTATAAGTGGCATGCACCGCAATTGTAGAACAGAATTCATTCTGCTAGCATAGAATACTCTATACCCAATTATCATGCACACATATTTCACCAAGTCATCTTTAATGGTGTTTACAATCATTGCCCATTGGTCGCTCACAGAACCGGTGAGCTCTGTCACTTTGGTTTTGGTGATCTTGCGAAGAACGGGAACTTCTCCAACATTGTAGAAATCGGTCACGGAATGAATTGCCTCTGGTGTAATATCATGGGTTCGCTCAAGGTACATCTTATCACAATGAACCATACAAAGAATAATCCTAATGTGTTCTTTTGTAAATTCCTCAAGAAAATATACTGCATTGTGAATTTTCTTCTTCTTGATTACGCTGTACTCAGGTTTAATCTTCTTATCATTTTCATAGAACAGACTCAGCTGGGAGTGGATCACTAGAGACCCTAGGTCTTCTAGTTTGCAATCAATATATCCTAAAATATCCCCTTCGACAATGACTCCGGCAGGAATTTGAGATATGACATTGTACTTCACCTTCCTCCTAAGAAACTCAGATGATTCCTTAGGATCGGTAGAACTAGAAGAGATTTTTGATGTAGAAGTCATATCAAGATAATTCCAAATGATGAGTCATTCGATGAAAAATACCTTATTATTCCAAACTAGGGTTTGCCAATTTCGAACTTAGGTATATCGAAGTCAAATGCAAAGACTTCTCCAAACGGTTGTTTTACCACTCTGACCTCCACTCTGAATGACTGCAAAAATATTGTGCAAGATATCTTCCTAAATTCTTTCAAATGCAAGATGAATCGCTCTTGTTGCTCTGCTCAAGCTAGAGAAATTCTTCTTTGAAAATAGGTAAGTAAAAATGATGACAAAAGTCACTTTTAAATATGCTCCTACCTACCATAATAAATGCATTACCATTAGGGCACAAACCCTAACTTTTCCTTTTACCACTTCGTTTCTTCGGTCGGTCGACAGGTAACCAATATCAATAAAGGTACTTTATTGATATACTCTGGGGGTTCGAGACATTGTTACAGATATGTTCCCCCTAATCTTTTCGAAACTCAGTTTGTCGGTTCAGGGATCTCCACAATGGGTGCGGATATTGGTACATCTTGTGGCTTCTCTTCAGATTTCTTTTTCCAAGTTTTATCGATATCTGCCTGAATGGTTTCAACATCGATCTTCCCTTTTAGGTTGACCGATATGTCTTCTGATGGATTCTTTCTCAGTCTGCATGCTCTGGCAGTGTGTCCCGGTTTGTTGCAATGATAGCATACCATACCAGGTGTTCTCCATGGTCCGGTGTTCACATTTCCATTCTTCCTTCTGCATGTTGCAGTAGTGTGACCACTACCATGACAGATCAAATAGGTTGCTCTCCAACTATTTACCGATCCATAACCATTTGACCAGTGGTCATAGGTTTTGTACCGGTTTGGGTTCTAGGACAACTCCTTTAGATCTTAGTGCATAACTTCCAAAGTTATTCATAACCGACGTGCACTCAAAAGCTCTATGCCCAAACTTGTTGCATGCATAATAGTGACCATTAAATCTACCAATTCTAGCCACATTGTTTTGTATGTAAGGAAAATTATTGTAAGCCTTGCTCCTACATACATTGGTAGTATGTCCTTCCTTATGACAGTTGAAGCATACAAGTTTAAACTTTGACTTACTTTTGCTCTTGTTGTTGTTCTTAGGTGTTGATTTCTCCTTTGGTGCATCACTCTTGGCTCCAGAGGTTTCATCTTCCTCATATGTAGAGAAACCAAGTCCAGTGGTATCCTTTGACGACTTCACTGATTCCAACTTTTGTTCTAGTTTAGCAGCACTCCGGTTGAACTTTGGAAGTATCTCCTTTGATTCAACAAGTTCCTTGGAAAGAGCATCATTGGTTTTCATCAAAGTTTCATTTTGAGAGATAGCAGCATTGAGGTCTTCTTGTATTTCTTCTTTCTCTTCATTACCCTCTTGCAGATGAGCAGTGATGGTACCAATCTCTTGTTTCAACTTAGAGATCTCATGCTCCTTGTCCTTCACTAAATCTTCATCTTTTCTTCTATTTTCTAGCTCTTGACCCATCCTGATAGTCAGTCCTTCCAACTCCCTCATTAGGTTAGTTTTGGATTCATTTAGTTTCTCCACTTCTTTGATTAGGACCTCTATGTTTGCTTCACTGGAAGAGTTGTTTTCAAAAAATTCCATCAATTGCTCAGCAAGTTCTCTTCTCTTGGCTAAAGAGGCTTTATAATTGATTTTGAGTTCATCATAGGCTCTCTCAGACTCAGTCAGATGGTGAGTGAGTTCCCTCATGTTGTATTCCCCTATATCTCCTTCCAAGTGGTTAGACTTATATAAAGGTTGGCTTTGATACCAATTGGTGAATACTAAGAGGGGGGGGTGTGAATTAGTATGCCTAGGAACTGAAACAAACTCTTAAACAATTTTCTAGCAGACTGGTGTAGTAGTTTAAACAACAAACTGGTTAAAACATAAATAAGCCAAATAGCAAATAGAGCCTTCACCCAGAGAAGCAGAATCACCATAACACAAAATATTTTGACGTGGAAACCCAAATGGGAAAAACCACGGTGAGTAAAACTCACAAGTCAACTATCTGTAGAATAGTAACTAGACCAGCTAAGGCCTTATAATGTTCTTCACCAGAACTGATCCTGTTAGAAATCTAGATCTCTGTTAGGAGATAAGTCCTATTAAAGACTACCTTTTTAAAGGATTTCAGATACATGACTATGAACCACCTTGTTAAAGGATTTACAAAAGGCTTGGCTAGGCCTACCCAGTTAAGGGTTTCAGACTTGTTGAAGAGATTAGTAATCTACAAGTGAATGATCTAGAAGATAGCACAAAATGCTTGAATAGATCCTTTATAGTTCTCTATTAATGCATTACAACATTACTTCAGTCTTCTATCCTTTGCAGTCACAAGCTCTGTAGTGAGATACCTATTTCGCACAGACCTAATCTGCTCTACAATACTCACACATATCAAATCTTCAAAACCCTAGACATGATGTCCTCATATAGGAATCTGATTTCATGTCGGTCCAATAAGATTAGACTACAATTTCCTAGGTACAGTGCATCTAGGCATATTTGGTAGCACGACACAAAAACACTGCTAAAGTGTCGGTGGATGACAACTCATCACACTTTACAATTATACTGGTTTAACAAATAAGACTGGAAAACTGGAACATAATGTTCTAATCAAAAGATTAACTACCACTAGGGGTTTTTGTTCCGCTTGATGTCATCATACTGCTACGACCGGTAAACTTCTTCTTCAAAACACTGATAGTCTTCAACAAATAAAGACTATACATACAATGGCATATAATACTGGTGTGAACAATACAACACATATTACTGGTGGAGAATAACTCATACATAAAATAAGTGTGTGTCCATCAAAGACAATCACAACTTAGACATCATCAGAATACCAACATATACATATACATATAGACACACACACACACACACACACACACACACACACACACATATATATACACACACATACACATACACATATACATATAAATATACATATACATATACATATTGTTAGTTCATATTTTTGCCTTTCTAAAATAATTTAAAGAAATGACTCACAAATGCCAAGAGTTGAAAGACAAAATTGAATCAACAATTTGAGTGAGCTATGGTGATTTTCTACACCGACTCTCTACTTGTTTCAAAATGCACAACTACCTTCATATGAGGGAAACAACTAAGATAAAATTGGGTATGCTTTTAACCTAAAAGTAGAAAAGGCTCACTAACATCTGCTCATAGCTATGACACAGATATGAATAACTGACTTATAAACAAAGGGATACAAGAATAAATGACACAAAGTTCACTTATCAAAGTATCCACAACAGGAATAATGAGGAAAAACAACAATGTTTCTTTTTAGATCATATGAACCATTAAGACACAAAGTTCATTAAATGGTCATACCCATAACCCATTGTAACAAATGAAGAATACCCAATAATAACTATGATAAACATAAGAACATGACAGTAAAAAGGGAAAACAAGTAAATGCAAACCTTCAAAAGTTCCCCTTTATTTCTTGGACAAAACCACAGAGCCTGAAATCTTTGTTTATGTACAAAGTATTATTTTAACTCCTCTAGAAGCTCACTATTGTCTCTCCCTTCTACATAATCAGAAAAAGAATTCTCTCTCCGAGCCTAGACTTCTAAAAAAAGAATCCCCTTGGAAGTTAACCCCTTTATAATTAGTAGGAATTACAATAAATCGGTTTCCAACCAACTTTTTAGTTTTTAGTAACCGTTTCTTGAGAAAGTTCATGATTACAAAACTTTCTCCTCCTTCGTCTTTTCACCTTCCCTAATAACCATTTTCGTTACTGTATCTTGATTTGGGCTTTTGGAACATCTAAAAGGTATGTCTTGTAATATGTAGATATTCAATACTTTAGGGGGCATTTTGCGGTGTTTGATCAATTTCTTCTCAAATTTCCAGCATAAAATCTTCAGCTTCATGAGCTTATCAATAGCTACAATATAAAATACTAACGACTCCTCCTTTATAACTTTTGCTAATTTACACTTATTGAGTTGATAGATTTCTAGACATCATAAAAGTCACCTCCAAAATCTTCATTGCAACCATTTATGTGATTTTTTGAACCAAGTTGGTGTTGGCATTTTTGATGTTTATGTTGTGATTTTCATTGATGGACACACACTTGCTTTGAGATCACTTTTTGTATGTATGAGTTATGCTCGACCGGTATTTGTTCCAAACCGGTATTGCATTATAGTCTATAGGCTATCGGTGTTTTGCAGAAAGTGTTTACCAATCTCAAGCGGTATGGAGACCTCAGGCGGTTCGAGGATCTCAAGCGGAGCGAAGAAACTGAAGCGGCAGTTAAGTCTTCATTTTTGGATAATTGGTAATCAGTTTAATATTTGAACTGGGATTACTCCATGATGAGGTACCAATCGGTAATCGGTAAAGTTGTATGAATCGGTAATACTCTGTGATGAGTTACCATCCATCGACACTTTGACGGTGATTTGTGTTGTGTTATCAAATGTGTCTAGATGCAATGAACCTAGGAACTTGCAATGTAATCCTATTGGACCGACATGAAATCAGATTCCCTTTTTAAGGACATCATGTCTAAGGTTTTAGGTGTGTAGCTATTAGGGTTTTTGGTGGTTGATGAGTTTTTGTATGTGCGATCTTAGAAGAGAAGATCAAGTTTGTGTACTGAAACAGAGTGTGGATTTACTGAAGACTGAAGTAATGCTGAAATGCATTAGCAATGAGCTATCATGGATCTAACCAAGTAGACTGTGCTATTTGCTAGATCATTCACTTGTTGATTACTCACATCTTCGACAATTCTGAAACCCTTAACCAGGTAGGCCCAGAAAAGCCTTTGTAAATCCTCTAACAAGGTGGTTCACATCTGTGGATCTGAAATCCTCTCACAAGGTAGTCTTTAATCGGACTTATCTCCTAACAGAGATTGAGATTCCTAATAGGATCTATTCTGGTAAAGAACATTGTATGACCTTAACCGGTCCGACCTTAATCGGTCTGGTTACTATTCTACAGATAGTTACTTGTGAGTTTCATCTCACCGTGGTTTTTCCCATTTGGGTTTCCACATCAAAATCTCGTGTTATGGTGATTGTGCTTCTGTGGGTGAATGCCTTATTTGTTGTTTGGTTTGCATTTGTGTTAACTAGTTTATTAGTTAAACTGTTATACTAGTTTACTACTAAACTATTAAAGTGTTTAAGTTCAGTATTTTCTAGTATACTAATTCACCCCCCCTCTTAGTATTCATCAATTGGTATCAGAGCCATCCTTTCTATAAGTTTAACCACTTGGAAAGAGATATGGGAGAATACACTGTGAGGGAACTTACTCATCAACTCACTCAGTCTGAGAAAGCCTATGATGAACTCAAAGTCAAGTATAAGGCCTCTCTGGCAAAAAGGAGAGAGCATGCTGAGAAACTGATGGAGCTAACTAAAAACATTTCCTCTGATGAAGTGGATATGGATGTCCTAGTTGGAGAAGTTGAAAAATTGAATGAGTCTAATGCCAACCTAAGAAGGGAATTGGAAGGACTAACTATCAGGATGTGTCAAGAGCTTGAGAACCGGAGGAAAGCTGAAGATCTAGTAAAAGACAAAAATCATGAGATCTCCAAGCTGAAGCTAGAAATCAGTGCACTTACCGTTCATCTCCAAGAAAGCAAAGTGGAAAAAGAAGAAATACAAGGTCAACTAAACTTGGTTGTTTCTGAGAATGCAACCTTGAAGGAGTCCAATGCTACTATTACCAAAGAACTCACTGAGTTAAAGGAAATACTTGCCAAATTCAATAAGAGCATTGTTAAGTTAGAACAAAAGCTTGAATCAGCAAAACCAGTAAAGAATACCACTAGACTTGGTTTCTCTGAGTATGAAGAAGGTGAGACCTCTGGAGAAAAAGATGTAGCATCAAAGAAACAACTAACATCAAAGGATAAAGGTAAGAGAAAGTTCAAACCTTTTTTCTTTAATTGCCTCAAGGAAGGACACACTGCCAATGTATGTAGAAATAAGGCTTACAATAATTTTCCTTACTTTTTAAATAATAAGCCTAGATCCAATAGATTCAATGGAAATTGTTATGCATGTAACAAGTTTGGGCATAGAGCATCTGAATGCAGATTTGTCATACACAACACCGGAAGGTATCCTCAAAGGAGTCAAGGAGTTGTTCCTAAACCCTCTAGGAACTAGAATCCTAACTGGTTTAATACCTACAATTATCAGTCAAGAAGCGGTGGCTATCAAGCGGCAACTGGATGGAGAGTAACTTGTTTGATTTGTCATGGTAGTGGTCACACTGCTGCAACATGCAGAAGGAAGAATGGAAACATGAATAATGGACCTTGGAGAGCACCTGGAATGAATTGCTATCATTGCAACAAACCGGGTCATACAGCAAGATTCTGCAGAACGAGAAAGAATATATTAGATGATATACCAATCACTTCGGAAGGAAAGATTGATGTTGAAACTGTTCAAGCGGATATGAAGAAAACCTGGAAGAAGAAGCTAGAAGAAATGTCTCAAGAAGAACCGGTTTCTGCACCTAATGTGGAAGTCACTGAATGGGAAAACTAAGCAACATAAAAGCTTAGAGGGAACAATCGGTGAAATATTTTGAACCCCCGGTTTACACCGGTAAAAGATCTTAACTGGTATGTGATACCTGTCAATTGGTAGAAGACCGGAAATGGTAAAAGGAAAATTAGGGTTTACACCCTAATAGTGGAGCATTTATTGTGGTAGGTGAAGAATTCATTTAAAAAGGGATTTTCAAGTCATTTTCACTTATCAGTTTTTGAGCGAAGAAGTTTTCAAGTGCAAAGCAACAAAAGGCGATTTGTCTTGCAATTCAGAGAGATTTCAAAACCTTGAAGAAGAATCTGAAGATTTCATCAATCGGTCAAGTGTGGAACTCAAAGCGGTAATCCAGCAACTGAAGTAGTCAGTGACGAAGCGGAATTTGCAAGCCCTAAATCTCAACTTTTGATGGTATTTTTTGAGTTTCTTTGTTTATCATGGCTTCAGCACTGCACTCTAGTTCTAGTGCCCCTGTTAATTCAGTTGATTTCATACAACGGAAGGCAAAATATAATGCCCTATCCCAAATACCCGCTGGTGTTATAGTGGAGGAAGGTATTTCAGATTACATTGACTATAAAATTGAACACCTAGGATCTCTAGTGATCCATTCTCAGTTGAGTTTGTTCTACGGGAAGGACAAGAAGATCAAACCAGAATTTAGCATCTTGGAAAAGAAGAAGCTTCACAATGCGGTCTATTCCCTTGAATAATTCACTGATGATCACATACACATCATTCTAAGCAGAGTGCATGGTGACAAAATGTATTTGGAGCAGACACATGACATCACATCGGAAGCAATTCATGTCGTCACCGGTTTCTGTAACATTGGGGAAGTGCCAGCCCTAAGGAAGATCAACAAGACTGAAGTGACTAAGCTCACCAGTTTTGTGAGCGACCAAAGGGGAATGACCATCAATACCATCAAGGATGATCTATTCAAGTATGTCTGCATGGTGATAGGTTATTGGACATTCTATGCTAGCAGGATCAACTCTGTCTTTGTTGCAATGGTAAATGCTAGCTACGGGATGAGTAGGGAAGATGCCTCATTTGATTTATGCACCTGTATGCAAAGGAAACTCCTGGTGAATCTGAAGTCAATAAAATAGGACAATGCCTTGAGATTTAAATTTAGACACCTATTGGTCAGATTGTTCTTCTACTTCCAAGGCTACTTTCTAGGAGTGGGTGATATTCAGTGGTTTGTTGACCAACTGGTTACAAAGCAAATTAGGAAAAGTCTACAAGCAGTTGGAACCAGTTACCCTGAAGTTTTGAACAAATACTTTGATGAGTTCAGACGCAAGATGAGCCAAAGGGTGAGAATATCCAATGATATTGTCAAGAAATATGAAGAGGACATCTACTTTATCTTCAAAGTAGATGAGTGCATAATGGAGGTTGTTGAGCCCAGAAAGGAAGAAGTGGAGCCTATGGGTTATGAGGTAATGTACAACATGCTGGACGGGTATGCTTCTACCCTACTTGCCTCACCGCTTGATCCCAAGGAGAAGAGAACTGACACCTATCTAGAGAGGATTACATCGGTTGAGGAGCCCTTAGTGAAGAAAGGGAAGGTAGTACCATCTGTATCAACACCGGTTACTCCAGCGATTCCTAAAGTGTCCAAATGGTCACCGACAAAGAAGAAACCAAAAGTTGTACCCTCCAAAGTCTTTGAGAGAAAGCAGAAAACAAAAAGCAACACACCAGACTTAGAAGACACTATATCTGAAGAACCGCCTAAGGAGACTAGGCAAACGAGGAAGAAGACAAAGGCAACCGGCAGTGAACCGACATCTTCAGCACCGGTAAATATTGATATCTCCTCTTAAAAACCTTTGACACATTGTCAAAGAACCATTAAGAATATTAAGAGGAAAGTGCTAAGTGACTTAGTAGATTATTTTGATGATTTCAATGATAATGAGAAGGAGGAAGTAGAACAGGAAGTCATTCAATATCTATGTATTAATGACTGGTCGCCATCAGAAATTAAATCTGTGACACTAGATTCTTTATATATTTCTTTAAACAACAAATGACGCATTGCCATAGAAAAAGAACAGGAAATAAGAGAGGAAATATTTGCACAATATTTTCCTGATGTGTCCAATTCCGAACTCTATGAAGTTATGGAAAAATATAAAGGCCTCTTCTTTATGCGAAGAAGGAGATTCTTGTTGCTAGAAGGGAGAGTCCCTGAGGTGGTAAAAGATACCCACTCTCATGCTCAAGCTACTCTGAAATTGCATCAAGTATCTAAAGCCAACAAGAAGGCTGAACAAGAACCAAAAATTGCAAACCCAGATGAGGTGTATAACAGTGAGGGAGAATAGGTCACTGAGCAAATGGACCCCATTAATGTTGATGCCCTGAATGGTGAAGATGTTACCCTTGATAAACCATCAAAAACAGCAAGACAGGAGAAACAAGATGAGAAGAAGAGAAAGGAAGAGGAGAAGAGAAGAAACAGGAAGCAGAGAAGAAGGAAGAAGAGAGGAAATAGGAAGAGGAGAAGAAGAAGAAGGAAGATGAGAAGAAACAGGAAGCGGAGAAGAAGAAGGAAGAAGAGCGGAAACGAGAAGAGGAGAAGAAGAAAAAGGAAGATGACAAGAAACAAGAAGCGGAGAAGAAGAAGGAAGAAGAGTGGAAACAGAAAGCAGAGAAGAAGAAGAAGATGGAAGAGGAAAGGAAAGAAGAAGAAAGGAAGAAGGAAGAACAGAAAAGAAAGAAAAAAGTTGAAGAGCAGAAGAAGGCAAAAGAAGATAAGCAGAAAGCCAAAGAAAAGGAGGAAGCAGCAAAAAGTGTACATGCAGAGACCCCAAAGGTAACTGGTGGTAAAGTCTGTTGGTATTTTGGTATGGTTTTGTCATTGATGTCAACACCTACTAACACTTATCAACTCTGGCACTTTGGAGAATCAACAACATTCACCAGCAAGCAAATGACTCATGCACAGTCAATGATATCTGGTACACCAGCAGGATATAATGATCACTGGCACTTGGAATGGCATGGAAAACACTTGGTTATGTCGAAGACATCATTTGGACACTTTGTCTTGAAGATTTGTTTATTGGCATATTTGTTATTACCGGCAAATAGGTCTAGGTTATACATCGGCGAGCTTATCTTTTCTAGATCAGCATGCACACCATGGAGATGATTTATTATTGTTGTAAATGCATTAAGCCGACATGTTGAATCAGTTATTGCATCGAGCATTAATTTATTTGTAAATTGATTTTATTGCAATATCCTTTAGAGCCAACCTACTAAAATTGGTCTTAGGTTATGATATAAATGTAAAATCTTATTTTTAAGATCGTATGTGGAATGCGAAGAAGGATTGTATGAAGGTATATGTGAGAATAAGAAGAGCTATACACACAGACATCATTTGAATAGAAGATGCTAATTTAAGCAGTACATTCTTATTGGATTTAACCATCCAATTGTAGTCAGTGTGACTCCTATTTTGTGTTTGAGCAGTAAGCTCTAGGCGCTTGGCCTTTCTGCATGTGCAGACCCCATTTGTATACACTTACTATCTGTAGTAGTATCATCTGATTGTGGGTAAGGTTTCCAACCATGGTTTTTCCCCTTACAGGGTTTCCACGTACAAATATTGGTGTTATGTGTTGTGGATGACTTTGTCCTTTTGTTTCATGCATTAATCTTTACCGGTATTGCAATTAACTAATAAAATTGTCTACCGGTATAAAAGATTGGTTTACCGGTATTAAGCTACAAGTTGGTTAAGTTGTTTTTGGTTTGAATTTATTAGACAACTGATTCACACCCCCCCCCCCTCTCAGTTGCCTCCGGGACCTAACAATTGGTATCATAGCCTAGTCCTCTTTTTTTGTAGAAGTTTAACAGCTTGAGGAGATCAAATGTCTACTAACTATTTCAGGAAGGACAATCCTAAACTTGATGGAACCAACTATGGCATATGGAAGATCAGAATGGAGACACATTTAAATTGCATTGGAAAGGACATCTAGGAAGTTACAAAGAATGGCTATACTTCTCCTACTCCCGGTCAGCCTGATCCACCTACCTTGGGAAAAGATGAAGAAAATGATTGCAAAACAAGAGAAGCACTTTTGAGCACATTAACAGATCAGCAAATCATGGGATTATTAGATAGGTCTACAACTAAAGCTATTTGGATCATTTGGAAACACTGAATGAAGGAGATTCCATAGTCAAAATTGCAAAACTTGAAAGCTTTCGGGTCAGGTATGAAAATCTGAAAATGGAAGAAGATGAAAGGATATCTACTTTTATGGAAAGAGTTAATGAAATTGTTTTGGGTATTAAATGTTGTGGAGGAACCTTAAGTGAAGATGAAATTTTTTCAAAAGTTTTAAGAGGATTGCCACTGGCATATAAAATGAAGGTTACTGCTATAAATGAGTTAAGAACAATACCGAATACATCAGTAACTAGGGATACATTGATTGGAAAACTTTTAGCTTTTGAAATTGAGGAATATGGTCATGTTGCTACTATAAAGATAGATTTAGCTTTTAAGGCATCAACATCATCTGCACCATCATTTGACAAGTCTGATAAGCCTTTTATGCAAGAGAACTTGAGGAAAGCAGGAGAGAAAATGAAGAACTTGAAGAACTTGAAGCACTATTTGCCAGAAAAATGCCTAAAGGTCTACTAGGAAGTAAGTATGAAGGTAAAGCGCCCTTTAAATGCTTTAACTGTAATAAGATTGGTCATATGGCTTCTAGATGCCCTGATAGGCATGCTAGACTAAGAGAAATAGCTAGAAGAACATACAAGCCTAACCCTGAATATCAGAGATATAGATTTAAGAAGAATATAGATAAATCTTGTTATATTGTTGATGAAGGAGTAACTGATGATTTTGATGAAGATCTGACAGACAATGGATGGGTTTTTGTTGTTATAACAGAAGATCAATCGACACCTACTATCCAATCGATAGAGAAGGCCCTGGCAGCTAAAGTTGAAGTAAAGGATGAATGGATCATTGATTCAGGATGCTCACATCATATGACTGGAGATAAAAGTAAATTCTTGAACTTTCAGGAATATAATGGAGGCTTAGTGACATTTGGAGATGATAAAGCTTGTTTGATCAAAGGAAAAGGTACAATATCTCTTGATGGTAAGCATAATACTTACAATGTTTACTATGTTGAAGGTTTAAAGCATAACCTTTTGAGTGTTGGTCAATTAGTTGAAAAAGGATTTCAGTTACAATTCAAAAATGCAAAATGCAAAATCATGAATAGAACTGGTTTGGAAATTGCAACCAGTAATCAAACTAGAGGTAATATCTTTCATTTGAATAACTGTGAAAAGACATGCTTGATTGCACATATTAATGAAAGTTGGCTATGGCATAAGAGACTCTGTCATGTAAATTTTGATTGCATGGTAAAAATCAGTACTACTAAGGCAGTTAGGGATTTACCTAAAATTGTCAAACCTCACAATACAGTATGTAAGGAATGTCAATTTGGAAAACAAGTTAGAGATACTTTTAAAAGTATTCCAGAAAAATCAAATAATGATCTTGACTTAATTCATACTGATTTATGTGGTCCAGCTAGAACTAAAAGTTTGCAAGTTGATAGATATTTCATGCTAATCATTGATGACTACTCTAGAATGTATTGGGTTACTTTTCTCAGAGAAAAATCAGAAGCACTTGGAAAGTTCAAACTGTTCAAAGCAATGGTAGAGAATGAAATCGGTAAGAAAATAAAATGTCTGAGATCAGATCAAGGAGGAGAATTTACATCTAAGGAATTTCATACATTCTATAAAGTGAATGGAATCAGAAGACAACTATCAGCACCCCGAACACCACAGCAGAATGGAGTTGTTGAAAGGAAAAATAAAACTATCTTGGATGCAACAAGAAGTATGTTATTAGAAGCAAATCTACCACATGTGTATTGGAGAGAGGCAGTAAGTACAGTGATCTATACATTCAAAAAAGTTCACATCAAAAGTGAAACCGGTAAGACCCCTCATGAACTATGATTTGGTATTACTCCTACTCTTAAATATTTCAGAATATTTGGAAGTAAATGCTATATTAGTAGTGATGAGTATATAGGAAAATTTGATCCTAGAAGTACTTCAAGGTACATAGACTCTGAACCGGCAGCAGAGATTCTAACAAATGAACCTACATTGAACCCACCGGTATAGAATGAAGATCCAGTTACATCGGTATCATCTGAAAATTCCACAGTAACTGAGGAACAACAACAAACAAAGACACCCCGATATGTAAGACTAAATCATTCTAAAGATCGGATAATTGGAAACAAGTATAAAGGAGTTATGATAAGAGGAAGATTGGAAAATGAAGAGGTATGTCTTACTTCTTAAATTGAACCATCATTTGTTAATGAGGCATGTGAAGATAAACACTGGATTAAAGCTATGGAAGAAGAATTAGAGCAAATTGAGAAGAATAACACTTGGATATTAGTTCCTCGGCCTAAAGACAAAAATGTGATTGGAACAAAATGGGTATTCAAAAACAAACTTAATGAAGATGGTAAGGTTATCAGAAATAAAGAAAGACTAGTGTGTAAGGGATATTTTCAGAAAGAAGGAATTTATTATAATGAGACCTTTGCACCGGTAGCTAGAATTGAGGCAGTTAGATTATTCTTAGCTTTTGCAGCACACAAGAACTACAAAGTATATCAAATGGATATTAAATGTGCATTTCTGAATGGAGATCTTGGAGAAGAAGTTTACATTGAACAACCTGATGGATTTTCTTTGACAAATAACAAAGATATGGTTTGCAACTTTAAGGAAAGTTTTGAATGGGTTGAAGCAAGCTCCAAGAGCTTGGTATGCAAGATTGGATAAGTATCTTTTGAAGATTGGTTTTTCTAAAGGTAATGCTGACAACAACTTATATTATAAAGTGACAAATGATGACATCTTGGTTATAGAAGTTTTTGTTGATGATATAATCTTTGGAGGAGAAGATGGATTATGTAAAGACTTTTCTATTGAAATGCAGCAAGAATTTGAAATGTCTATGATTGGAGACATAAAATTCTTTTTAGGATTGCAGATTTCACAAACTGATAAAGGTATATTCTCGAGTCAATCCAAATACTTAAAGGAGTTACTAAAGAAATTTGGGATGGAGAACTCTAAACCAGTAAGCACACCTATGACTACAAATGACAAATTATCACTAAGGGATGAATCTACACCTGTTAATCCGACTAGATACAAATCTATGATAGGAGGTTTACTGTATTTGACACAAACAAGACCTGATATCATGAATGCAGTATGTATTGTTTCAAGATTTCAGAGTAATCCTAGAGAAAATCGTGAATCAGCAGTAAAAAGGATTTTCTGGTACTTGCAAGGCACTAATAATCTTGGATTTGGTATCCTAGAGATGAAAACTTTGAATTACGTGCATACACATGCAAATTGGATAGGAGATATGGATGATAGAAAAATACCACCGGCGGAGCATTTTTTCTTGGAAGTAGATTAATTTCTTTTTTGAGTAAGAAACAAAGTTGTACATCTTTATCAATAGCAGAATCAGAATATGTTGCAGCAACAACTAACTGTACACAAGTACTATGGCTTAAACAAATGTTGAAGGATATAAAGGTAAAATGCAAGGAACCTATTACTATCTATTTTGATAACACTGCAGCAATTGATATATCTAAGAATCCGGTACTACATTCTAAAACCAAACATTTTTCTATCAAACTGAATTTTCTAAGGGAAAATGTTGAAGCAAAAGAAATAAAATTGGTTTATGTGAATACTAAAAAGCAGATTGCAGATATTTTCACTAAACCTCTGCCTAAGGAGACTTTTGAATATCTCAGATATCAGCTTGGGGTCATACCCCCACCGGTAGAGACTTAGGAAGTTGATGTTTGTCATCAACCGACAGAATTAACAGAGAAATCTTTTACTCTGGCTTTGATGAGAAAGCTACTTCTCAGGGGGAGTAGTTGGTATACTGAATTGGTTGGTATTTTGTATCTGAAAATGGTTTTTTATATTACTTTGGGATTTGATGTCAAAGGGGAAGAGATTGGTATATGGGAAAACATAAGAAATACACATGTCACTCTTAGGGGGAGAGATTGTTACTTTGGGGAGAGATTATTTATATTTGAATTTTTATTTCTGGTTATGATCTCTTTTTGGGAAATTGTTGACTTTTTGTATTTGGCATTTCTGTTTTGACACTTTGATGGTTTTTCCATCTTGTGTTGCCATCAATGCCAAAGGGGGAGATTGTTGGTATTTTGGTATGGTTTTGTCATTTATGTCAACACCTACTAACACTTATCAACTCTGGCACTTTGGAGAATCAACAACATTTACCGGCAAGCAAATGACTCATGCACAGTCACCGGTATCTGGTACACTGGTAGGATATAATAATCATCGGCACTTGGAATGGCATGGAAAACACTTGGTTATGTCAAAGACATCATTTGGACACTTTGTCTTGAAGATTTGTTTATTGGCATATTCGTATTTGCATATTTGTTGTTACCGGCAAATAGGTCCAAGTTATACACCGACAGGATTGTCTTTTCCAAATCAGCACGACACACCATGGAGATGTTTTATTATTGTTGTAAATGCATTAAGCCGACATGTTGAATTGGTTATTGCATTGGGCATTAATTTATTTTTAAATTGATTTTATTGTAATATCCTTTAGAGCCGACCTACTAAAATTGGTCCTAGGTTATGATATAAATGTGAGATCTTATTTGTAAGATCGTATGTGGAATGCGAAGAAGGATTGTGTGAAGGTATATGCGAGAATAAGCAAAGCTATACATGTAGACATCATTTGAAGGTTAAAGGAGGGTTTTCGTGAGGACAATCAGAACTACACTGATACTGAATCCAACATAGAAGATGCTAATTTAAGCAGTACATTCTTATTGGATTTATCCATCCAATTGTAGTCAGTGTGACTCCTATTTTGTGTTTGAGCAGTGAGCTCTAGGCACTTGGCCTTTCTTCATGTGCAAACCCCATTTGTATACACTTACTATTTGCAGTAGTATCATCTGATTGTGGGTAAGGTTTCCCACTGTGGTTTCTCCCCTTACAGGGTTTCCACGTACAAATATTGGTGTTATGTGTTGTGGATGACTTTGTCTTTTTGTTTCATGCATTAATCTTTACCGGTATTGCAATTAACTGATAAAACTGTCTACCGGTATAAAAGATTGGTTTACTGGTATTAAGCATTAAGTTGGTTAAGTTGTTTTTGGTTTGAATTTATTAGACAACTGATTTACCCCCCCCCCCCACCTCTTAGTTGCCTCTGGGACCTAACAAAGCCAAACTGGCTAACATCACCAGTCCCATTGACCTCCAGTCTGCAAATGAAATGGGGCTACTGCAAAGCATTAAGCTTTCTCAAGAGCGATTGGATGCACTAAGGAGGAAAAATGAGAAAGATGTGATTCAAACTGTGGTGGAAACACTCACCAGTTTGATTCTCGGTACCAATCTCCCAAGTACTGATTCCTCTTTAGCTCAATTGAAGCTCTTATGCATTGTTGTAGAGGACCAAGTGTAATGTCTGGAAGATGTTGCCAAAGCCAATGCAAAAAAGAAGCATCAAAAGGCTTTGAACACTGCCTTAGTGAAGAAGTTGAATGAGCTTCAGTCCAATCTACAGAAGGAATAGAAGGAAATTAAAGATGTTCTGGATGAGGGGAATCTACTACTCAGCAAGATATGTCAACCCCATCTATTTTGTGATGATGTGCTTGCTCAGAAAGACAAACTACAAATGGGCAAATCGTTCACTGGTTTCAACTTCAGGCTGCAAGAATTGAGCTGGAGATCAGCAACCGGACCAGGGATTTGCAAGAACTACAACTGGTTCTACTACCAAGACTACAAATACTTCATAAATGCTATCTCAATCGGGATGCCTTGACGGTTACTCAAGAGATGAGTACCTTGGATGCCATGGAGGAACATGTATCCCAGATGCAAACGGAGAGTGAGGTTGCTACCTCATTGCTTGAGTCATGGTTTGTATCCATGAAGACATTTATGCAAGACTTTAAATCGGTTTTTGTCAAGTTTCACTCTTTATTGTCATAAACTCTTATTATTTTAATGCTAATGGACACAGGGGTTATTTAGCTGCACTTTGTCATTGTTGGCAAAGGGGGAGTAGTATTTTGTATTCAAAATTTTGATGCATGCTATGTATACTTTCATGTTTATCTTTCTAAGGGAGTAGTATACATTGTATTTCCTGCAAAAGGGATAGTGTATATGCTTAGGGGGAGTAGTTTTGATTATGGCATATTTTTGATGTAAAACACTTAGATGTCAAAAATTTTCCTAAGTGTTGCCATCAATGCCAAAGGGGGAGATTGTTGATATTTTTGATGTTTATGTTGTGATTATCATTGATGGACACACACTTGCTTTGAGATCACTTTTTGTATGTATGAGTTATGCTCAACCGGTATTTGTTCCAAACCGGTATTGCATTATAGTCTATAGGCTATCGGTGTTTTGCAGAAAGTGTTTACTGATCTCAAGTTGTATGGAGACCTCAAGTGATTCAAGGATCTCAAGTGGAGCGAAGAAACTGAAGCGACAGTTATCATTTTCCCAGTCTTCATTTTTGGATAACCGGTAATTGGTTTAATGTTTGAACCAGTATTACTCTATGATGAGGTACCAACCAGTAATCGGTAAAGTTGTATGAACCGGTAATACTCTGTGATGAGTTACCAACCGGAATTTATGTGATGAGTTACCATCCACCGACACTTTGACGGTGATTTATATCGTGTTATCAAATGTGTCTAGATACAATGAACCTAGGAACTTGCAATGTAATCCTTTTGGACTGACATGAAATCAGATTCCTTTTTTAAGGACATCATGTCTAGGGTTTTAGGTGTGTAGTTGTTAGGGTTTTTGTATGTGTGATCTTAGAAGAGAAGGTCAAGTCTGTGTGTTGTAACAGAGTGTGGATTTACTGAAGACTAAAGTAATGCTGAAATGCATTAGCAATGAGCTATCATGGATCTAACCAAGTAGACTGTGCTATTTTCTAGATCATTCACTTGTTGATTACTCACATCTTCAACAAGTCTAAAACCCTTAATTGGGTAGGCCCAGAAAAGCCTTTGTAAATCCTCTAACAAGGTGGCTCACATCTGTGGATCTGAAATCCTCTCACAAGGTAGTCTTTAATCAGACTTATCTCCTAACAGAGATTGAGATTCCTAACAGGATCTATTCTGGTAAAGAACATTGTATGACCTTAACTGGTCCAACCTTAACCGGTCTGGTTACTATTCTGCAATAGTTACTTGTGAGTTTCATCTCACCGTGGTTTTTCCCATTTGGGTTTCCACGTCAAAATCTCTTGTGTTATGGTGATTGTGCTTCTGTGGGTGAATGCCTTATTTGTTGTTTGGTATGCATTTGTGTTAACCGGTTTGTTAGTTAAATTGTTATACCGGTTTACTGCTAAACTATTAAAGTGTTTAAGTTCAGTATTTTCTGGTATACTAATTCACCCCCCCTCTTAGTATTCATCAGTTGGGAGTTTCAGAGATCTTTGAATGACCAGACTATTAAGATGGTACAATAAATGCTTCTATCAGGTCCATAGGCCAAATTTATTTCAATTTAATGCTTCCTCCATTTACTTGTCGGGCCCGATAATAGAATGAGACATGTTGGAAAGTCAGGTGAACATGGAACCATTGGAATCAAATCAGAAACTTAATGTACTTTCCAAATTGCATGACCATAAATTGGAATCCAAGGACATCTTGAGGAAAAATGGCGATAAAGAATGCAGATCTTGACTTTTATGAATGCTAATCGTATTTGCTTCAATTTTTCAATGAATCCATCATCATTATCGGGGCTTCCATAAGATTTCCCTGGACGTCAATATGCAGAAACAAACCTTCCAAGTAACATGATTCTAGATGCCACTAGTTATAAGTGTAGCACATGTTTGGACCATGGTTCATCATTGTTAAATGTCGACATTGTAAAGACAATGCACATCTCCAATCATAATGGCTTGACGATTCAATTGGAGGCGATCATCATTGGTCCTATAAAACCTGTTTACAAACTTATCATGACCTTGTTGGCATTTGCATGAAGATTGCATTAATGATATGTTATGTTGTCATTCATGTCAAATAACCGGTAATGATATTGTTGATATTATTGTAATATTGTTACTGTAACTGGTAGGAAGAATTTGTGGAGTGAACCGATAACCAGTGTAAACCTTATCTATTGATGTAACCGGTAAACCCTACCTATTGTTTTTGATAAACCCTAACCGATTAAGTCTGGTGAACTATTTATGTTGGTTTATGATCTGATGATGAGTGGTAATGATTATGACACATATGATTATTGTATGAAGACAATTCCAAGAGATTTTGGCGATTTGTTGTAGCGGTTTTTGTCTAGGGAATGCGAAAATTTATTGCATCTAATTCAAAGCATGTGATGAGTCACTAAGTTCGATGAAGCCATAATCAAGGAGCGATCAAGGTTTTCTTGATTGGTGTGTAGAGATTGATATGTAATCCAATGGTCATACTTGAACCGATTTGTTTGTAATCTCTATGAGAATTAGGTTTTTGTTGTGTTACCGACCTGATTGACTTGTTTATAAGGTCGATGAAGTTGTCTAGTTTAATAAGTTGGCAAAGAGTGAGCACTAATCAGTTGAGTGTGCAGTTGCCGAACCAGATGATGTATCTGTAGTTTGAGTAAAGGTAGATAGGAGCATGAAATGGATTTGATCAAGTGTAGTGCTATTCAGACAGATCAACAAACTCCTATTGTTTTCTAAAAATTACAGCATATTTGAAATCCCCTAACCGGGTAAGCTCTAACAAGCTTGGTGCTATTCAAATCTTCTAACAAGGTGATCCATTAGATTGGATTTTCAAATCCTCTATCGAGGTTACTCCTTACAGGGTATTGCTTCTAACAAGGCATTTGTAGTCAATCCCTTAACCAGGTGATTCCTAATAGGATCAGTTCTTAACAAGACTTTTTGTAAAGCTTTAATAGGCTAGGCTCCTAATAGGGCAAACCTCAGAAGAGTTCAGACAGTTATCTTGTGAGTCTCATCTCACCGTGGTTTTTACCTATTTTGGTTTCCACGTCAAAAATATTTGTGTCAAGTGGTGAATGTTTTTGTGGTTATGTTTTCATGGTTGATTTACTTAACTACTTAACTATTTTGATAAGTCATGATAACCAAAAGCATTGAGAAATGAAGAAGCTGTTTACTGTTAATTTGTTGTAACAGTGAACTGGTTTATCCTATGAGTTTTTATCTTGACAGAGGTATTACATTGTTAGTTCTAAGTTTACTTCGAGAGATTTATTTTGGAGATTGGTGAAGTTTGTATCAGTTTTTCTATCTACTAATTCACTCCCCCCCCCTCTCAGTAGTTGACCAGATACTTATTATTTCATCATACCATCAATTGGTATCAGAGCATATTAGGTCCTCTAAGGTCTTAGCCTAATAGCTTGAGGTAAAGATCTTGCAGATCATGATGAAGAAGGAAGGTCTGAAGTTTAATAGAGAGAACTACAGGATATGGACTAACAGAATGAAAATTTATATTAAGAGTTTGGGAAGTATTATTGGGAACATGTCGATACTAAGTATGTTTCACCTACTGGGATGTTGACTGATGATCAGAAGAAAGAGCAACAAGAAAATCATCAAGCATTGGAGGCTATTATCAGGTCTTTGTCTGATGCAGAGTATGTAGATGTTCATGGTCTTGAAACTGCATATGAGGTATGGAAAAAACTTGAAGAGATTTATAGCGGTGATGAACATGTTAAGATTGCTAAAGAAGAGAGTATAAGAGGAAAGTTTGATGACATGCAAATGGATGAAGGTGAGAATATCCAGCAGTATGGTCAAAGGATAAAAGAGAGAGTCGATGAAATTAAGAGTGGAGGAGGTAAAGTGGAAGATTCTACAGTGATCAGTAAGGTACTGAGAACCCTGCTACTAGTCTACACTATCTGAGTTGCAGCTATTTAGGAGCTGAAGTCCATTGATAAAACTAAGGTAACTCTTGACTCCATCATTGGCAATCGAATTGCTTTTGAATTAAATGGTTATGATGGTAGTGTATAGACATCCGAGTCTGCATTTAGAGCTTATGTTTCTAACCCATCTATGAGAAAAAGTAGAGATGCCAGTCACAGTTATCAATCCAGATTCAATAGAGAAGTTGATGATAAAGAAAGTTTAGTTGAGCTTGAAGCATTGTTGGCCAAGCGGTTGCCTAGAGGTATAGGTAAATATAGATGTAAATTACATTTGAAATGTTTTGCATGCAATAAGATTGGACACATTGCTGCTAACTGTCCTAATGGTGATAATGAGCACAAACGAGAGAAATTCAAGAAGTATAAGGGTAAAGGCAAAAGAGATTGTCTTATTGTGGTTGATGGTGGTATCACTGATGAGGAATTTGATGGTGATGCTAATGAAGACATTGCATTTGTATCCATTAAAGAAGAGATGTCAGACCAAAAGGCATTAGTATCCAGGATGGATAACTTTGATGATTGGATCATTGGTAGTGGTTGTTCACATCATAGGACTGGTGATTGGAGCAAATTTCTTTCTCTGAAGGAATTTGATAGCGGAGTTGTAAGATTTGGTAATGACTCAACTTGCATGGCTAAAGGTAAAGGAAATATTTCTCTTAATGGAAAGAGTAGTGCAGATGATGTCTACTGGGTTGAAGGTTTAAAGCATAATCTTTTGAGTGTGGCACAACTCAATGACAAAGGATACCCATTGGAGTTTAAAAATGGTATGTGCAAAATCTATGGCAATAAAGGTGAACTAATTGCAACCGGGAAGAAAACTAAAGGTAACTTGTTTCACCTTAATCCTAAAGTCAACAATTGTTTAATTGCAAAGATAGATGATAGTTGGCTTTGGCATAGGATATTTTGTCATATAAATTTTGATAACATTGTTAAAGTGAGTAAGTCCAAGACAGTGAGAGGTTTGCCTCAGTTAGACAAACCGGTTAATGCTCTCTGCAAAGAATGTCAGTTGGGAAAGATGACATCCTCAAATTTCAAGAGAAAATCTTTTTCAACAGAAGATTTGTTAGATTTGGTTCATACAGATCTTTGTGGACCAATAAGAAGAAAAAGTATTCAAAGTAATAGATATTTTATGATTTTCACTAATTATTGCTCAAGGATGATGTGGGTCCCATTCTTGAAGGATAAGACTGAAGATTTTGGTAAGTTCAAGGCATTTAGGGCCTTAGCTGAGAAAGAGAGGGGTAAGAAGATAAAGTGTCTGAGGGCATATCAAGGCAGTGAATTTATGTCTGAGGAATTCACTAGGTATTGTGAATAAAATGGTATCAAACAGCAACTTTCTGTACCTAGGACACCATAGCATAATGGTATCATAGAGAGAAACAACCGATTAGTTGTTGAAGTTGCTAGGACGATATTGATACAAGGAGGTGTAGCAAAAACTTTATGGAGAGAAGCTGTCAGCACAATTGTCTACACTATGAACCGGATTCTAGTAAAGAGAGGTAAGGACAAGACTCCTTATGAATATTGGTATGGTAGAGCACCTGATGTTAGTTATTTCAAAATATTTGGAAGCAAATGTTTTATTAAGAGAGGTGATTATATTAGCAAATTTGAGGCTAAAAGTGGTGAAGGTATATTTCTTGGCTATTCCACCAAGAGTAAGGCCTACAAGTGTTTTAACAACCGGAAACACAGAATTATTCAGAGTGTTGATATTTGAGTGGATGAAAACCCTAAAGTCTTAGAGGAAACCAGTTCAGATAAAAAGGATGAAGATCCTTGCATTTTATTTTTGGAACCAGAAACTATGAAATCTGAAACCGGAAAAGCAAATATTGGTGTGCCAGTTCAACCATAACAGATAAATTTAGAAGAAGAAGATGATAATGAAGGAGATGAACCTAAAGATAATGATCATATTATTACAAGATATGTGAGATTGAATCACAATCCTGAACAGATTATTGAGGATAAGGATGTTGGAGTACTAACCAAAAGAAGAATCAAAGAGAATTCTTGCATGATCTCCACTATTGAACCAAGAACTGCTAAGGAAGAATTTGGTGATGATCATTGGGTTAAAGCTATGGAAGAGGAATTAGATCAAATTGAGAAGAACAACACATGGACCCTAGTACCCTGACGAGTAAATAAAAATGTGATAGGTACGAAGTGGGTATTCAGGAACAAGTTGAATGAAGATGGTGTTGTAGTTTGCAACAAAGCTAGGTTGGTTTGCAAAGGTTATGCACAAGAGGAAGGAGAAGACTATGGTGAGACTTTTGCACAAATGGCAAGATTGGAAGTTGTTAGAACTTTACTTGCATTTGCAACACACAAGAAATTCAAGGTATACCAGATGGACGTTAAGTCTACATTTTTTAATGGGATACTAGAAGAAGTATACTTTGAGCAGCCAGATGGTTATGCTCTGACTGATAAGAAAGACATGGTATGCAGATTATATAAAGATTTATATGGATTAAAGCAGGCATTGAGAGCATGGTATGAAAGGCCTCATACACATCTAATGAAGATAGGCTTTCTAAGAACCAGTGATGATAGTAACATTTATCTCAAATCTGAAGGAGATAAAATACTAGTCAGTGAAGTATTTGTTGATGATATCATATTTGGAGGTAATGATGACATGAGAAACAATTTTGCAAATGAAATGAAAAATGAATTTGAAATGTCTTTAGTGGGAGAAATAAAAAATTGCATAGGCTTGCAAATACAACAAATGAAGAATGGTATTTTTGTCACACAATCTAAGTATGTGAAAGAGGTTTTGAAGACATTTGGCATGGGTGACTATAAACTAGTTGGGACACCTATGGTTACAGGTTGTAAGTTGTCTAAGGAAGATGAGTCCAAATTTGTTGATGAGAAGGAATACAGGTCAATGATTGGGAAATTGCACTGTGTTGTTCATAGCAGACTGGACATAGCTCATGCAATTGGCATAGTTGCTAGATTCTAGAAGAATCCTAAAAAAACACATCTGATAGCAACCAAAAGAATTTTTAGATACTTGAAAGGTACTGTTGATTATGGGTTATGGTATCCATATGGAGGAAATTTTGACTTGAAGGTGTACACAGATGCAGATTGGGAAGGAAATGTTGATGACCAAAAAAGCACAACCGGTGGAGCATTTTTTCTTGGAGGAAGACTTGTTTCATGGAGTAGTAAGAAGCAGAGTTGTACTTCACAATCTACTGTTGAAGCTGAGTATGTTGCAGCTTACATGAATTGTACACAAGCTATATGGATGAGGCACATTTTGGAAGGTTTTAAGATGAAGATTTCAGAACCTATAAATATTTTATGTGATAATACAAGTGCCATAAATATTTCAAAGAACCATGTTTTGCATGCACGAATGAAGCATATTGAATTGAAGTATCATTTATTGAGGGAAAAAGTACAGAGTAAAGATGTGATCTTGGAGCATGTTTCTACCAAGGGGAAGCTTGTAGATATTTTTATTAAACCTCTACCTAAGACTACTTTTGAGTATCTTATAAGTCAGTTAGGGGTTTTCCCTCTTCATGAAGTGAGTTAAGTATGATGTAGTTTACATCAATCCCAGAGCTACTTGCAGAATTTTACAAAAGGATTGGTGTAGAAGTGGATTTATTCCATAGGGGGAGCATCAAGTTGCAGATTGTTGATGATGCATAGTGAAATTTGACATTACATGTTTTACTTTCAATTTGGCATTGTTGTCAATGGGGGAGAAGAATTATGTGATTATGGGAAGGAGAACCAACGACAAGCTGAAGACATGGAGAGCATGGTGAATACTTGGTAATGTAAACCAAGATTCCTATTCACAATCACACAACAATCAATGATATTAATATTTATATTGCCATCAATGCCAAAGGGGGAGATTCTTGGTGTTTGCATGAAGATTGCATTAATAATATGTTATGTTGTCATTGATGTCAATTAACTGGCAATGATATTGTTAATATTGTTGTAATATTGTTACTGTAACTGGTAGGAAGAATTTATGGAGTGAGTCGGTAACCAGTGTAAACCTTATCTATTGATGTAACTGGTAAACTCTACCTGTTGTTTTTGATAAACCCTAACCGATTAAGTCTGGTGAATTGCTTATATTGGTTTATGATCTGATGATGAGCGGTAATGATTATGACATGTATGATTATTGTATGAAGAAAATTCCAAGAGATTTTGGTAATGATTATGACACCTTTTATTATGTTCATCGAGTCGGCAACTATTTTGAGAACCAAGGGAATAATGTCAGGTGCCTTGACTATACATGCTATTGGCAATACACAAAGAAGACCCAATTGTAGGGTTTTTGAATTCTTAAGTACAATTTGCAATGGGATAGTGTGAGTACCCACTATCTTCATTTTTGTAGTGTCCCTCCTCGATTCGTCTTTTTGACTTATGCATTGGTAGACTTTCTTAGACCCTATGATGATGTTTTGGTTGATTCTGATGACTTTATTTATGTCTTAGATGCTATTTTCATGATGTTAGACATTTATATGGACATATGTTACATGATGACTTATGTGGATGACGATATCTATCTTTGATTATGGGATAGTGGACTTACATTTGATGATCTATATGCATTTATTATTCATGGATGGATTATATTCCTATGGGATTATGGTGCTATCATGATTATGTTAACCCCACTTTAAGATTACATTAGATGAGATGATGCTATGGTTTTTGTGACTATCTTCCTATTGTATTTGTGATAGGGGCAATGCGATACCACCCATTCATGAGCATGATATGATGTTGTGATTATCTCACTTGCCTGATCATTTATGATATATTGTTGTATTTGATTATGCAATTAATTAATATTGGATTTGTATAATATATTAATGTTAAATTAAATTAATTTATGGTATAGTTTAGATGTTTAATTAGTATTGGTAATTTATTGTTGAGGTTTAATATTTATTACTGTTATTTGATTAATGTTTTATTGGTTTATATTTATTTAGTTGATTTAATGTTTTGTTGTTTAATTGGTTATTCATTTATAATTTGATGTTTATTGGATATTTATTTATTTAATGTTTAATTATTTTATTTATGGAGTTTTGTATTTATTATTTTATATGGTTTGTGGATTTATATTATTTGTGGCATTTATTTGTATTGCCTTGATTTATTTAATTGGGCTTTGATTATTATTTATTTACTAATGGATATTACATTATTCTATTCTCTTGTTACTAGTTGAGTAATTAAATATTATATTTCTACCTACTCGATATTACTATTGGTTGAGATTTGGGGGTAAGTAAATAATATTATTTTATATTCTTACCTCGAATTCTGGAATGGGGATGGTAAGTAATATAGCATTTTGCATTATTTTGATTGGCTCATTCTATTGCATAGTTTTTAATGTATTATTATTTATTTGTTTTCCTATGTGATTGTTGGGGTTGACTTTCTAAGAAACCTTCTGCGTTATTGGGATTTCTGGATTGATTTTGGAGCTTGATTGGAATTGGTTGTGCTTCTTCAATTTCATTTTTCCATTACTTCTATTTTTCTAGGTTGGTTTAATTTTCTCATTTCTACATTTTTTATTTCTAGGAAAACCTTGTATTCTCTGTGTCTTTTGAAAAGATTGTATGCGGCAGGAAGTAGGAAATAATTTATGTAATAATATTCATATAGGTCTATAACATAAAGTTTTGGCGAAATTGATATAGTTGGAGATTTTTATTTTGGTTAATGTATTGTCGTGAATGGCATTGTGTCTCTCCTTTGACTGTTGCAACACTCCTTGAGAGTCTGACTCTAATCTGAGAGGTGTTGGAAATGTAATGTTATTAAGTTTATTTGGGATTGGCAATTTGTGGGCCTTTGAGTCTTTTGTCCTCTTTGAGTGTTGGGTCCATGTGAGTTGTCGAGTGTAATTTCTATGTTCGAGTCGATAAATTCTTTATGCTCTTGATTTCTTTTTTGTGTTGTTGAAGTTTCATTGGGTTACCCTTATCTTTGCGTCCTTACTGGGGTCTATTTGAGGTTGTGATTGAGTCTTGGTTAAATTGTGTGTGTTTAAATCTTGTTTTCTGAGTCTTTCTATGCGAATGTGCTAGAATACTTGTCTTATGCACTAAAAGAACTATTCTACGCACTATTAAAACTTGTCAATGCGCTATTATTTCCTGTGAATGCGCTAAACTGCCCTGTCAATGGTAATTTTTATGGTTTCATCTTTCTCAGTCGGATATTCTTGGTTTGTCCTTGTACCAGAGGCATTTGTTGATTTTATTGTGTTTCTTAGAATGAATTATGGTTAATTATTGTTTATTTTATTCTTGTTTTGGCTCCGGCAAGAAGGATAATTCCTTGCTATTGAGGGATGTGCATTGTAGTGTCATAAAATTGTGACCCTAGCAATTTTTGATTGTATTAGGGTTCTCACGCACACGAGATCAAATCCTCTAGCTTGATTGGAGACCGGAGACTACTCAACCCTCATAATCTGCTTCTTCCTTAGCCTCCGCACCACCCTGTCTACACTCTTCCCTAGAGAAAGGGATTGGATAGGCGCCCTTGTCCCCCCTAGGAAAGGGGCATGGCACCCTTGTCCTCCCAGGAAAGGGGCATGGCATCCCTATCCATGCCCTATTTTGGGCAAGACCTTTCCTAAAGAATGCATTGTAGGTTGTGCAATGAGTGATAAACTTCCCCGATATCGGCCTGTGACGAAAATTAGTCTCATTAACCTTGATTGACATGTATTTTAAGTTGCATTTTCCCTCTCATTTGGGTAAGTGGTAAGTTGTCCGACAAGAAGGATAATTCCTTGCTATTGAGGGATGTGCATATATGGTGTTATAGCTCCAGCAAGAAAGAGAATACCTTTTTATATAGGATGGCTCTTGATGGCTCCAACGAGATGTCTGTGCATCGCTATTGAGGATTTGTTTATGTACGACTAAGTAAGAGGGATATTCCTTACTCTTGTTCATTGATGTTTTCATTTATGGTTGAGGCTCTAATTTTATACGTTGGCATTTTGGTATTGGCCTATGTTTTCTAGTTGGTATATGTTCATGTTCATGATATTGGTGGATTCATTTTGTATGACCCTCCTGGTAATGTGGTTATTTGTATTCACCCTAAAGGACTTGGAACATGGTTAGGGGGAGTGGGCTTCCACGTGATGATCGGGGTCATGAGAGGATAGGCTATCAAGAGGTTCCTTGTAAGGATGCTTATTTACCCTAAAATTTTCTTGCCTTACCTAGTTTCAGTTTATGCAAACTTGTGTATTTCTTTTACCTGTTTGTGTGAATGTATTTTTTCTTGCTTTCTCAACATCTGTGATAGTGTTGACTCCTCTTAGAGTGGCATCTGAGAACATTGTTCATTCCTCTGCCATTGTTAAGAATTCCAACATTGACTCAGTCTTAGAAAGATAGACTTAGATAGAAATTTGTGTATCTTTTGGGTAGTTTTATTGATGTTTTGTGCAATTACACGTGGGGTAGATCAACTTTCTTTATGGGTGCAAGTCTTATTTCCCTTCTTTCATGCAACCCTTCTCTCTCTCCCTTTTCTCTGTCAGAACATAGGTTAGTTTTATCAGTGTTGAGTTGGTCCAACACCTACACTCAGATTGAATAGGAAGTCAGCCTTCTCCAAAGATTCAACCTCACATTTAGAAAGGTTCCACACTTGAGAGGTTTACTCAATGTTTCACAAGGTTAATGATCAAGGTTTCTTGGGTCATCAACGGTGCAAACTTTTGTGACAACAGTACCCTAGGGAAAGTTAGATGTTGTGTTGTTATATTTTTGCTTGCGTAATATATCTTCTTGTTTATGTTGATAGATTAGATATGTATTTATTAGATGGTTGGATGTTTGCATATTTATTATTTGAGTTGTTAATGTTGTATTAATAGATGTAAAAAAATTTATCTTCATTTGCATGTTACTTAGCTATATTTCTCTATGGTATTTTAGTGAGCATTACATCTGGTATCAGAGCCCATGTTCATACATTAGGTACTCTGGTTTCATATGAGCCCACTGTGCATATTAGCACTTTAGCTTGGGTTAGCCATGTGGTTATCCCTACTAGTTGATTTCTTGCATTAGTTTCCTTGGCTTCAGTTTATAGTTTCTTTGCGTCTTGGTTAGACAAGATGCCTGCTAGAGGTAGGGGCCATGGAAGTGGTGGTCATATAGGTACTCAATGGAATCCCCATCTCGAGGTTTCTTAAGAGTCATTCCATGAGGAGCAGTAGCACGATCATCATGAGTAAGGCGTTCAAGGTGATGCAGTCCCGCAATTGGTTAGTGCTTTAGGAGCTTCTTGGTTGATTAGGACCAAGACAGGAGGAGAATTAGCATTGACATTAGGAGAGAGAGTGTTCATGTTCACCTCATAGGAGAATTGATGTAGTGCCTAATTAGGATACGATTGCAGCAGGTCACATGAGGTATCTTCTTAGGCCTCGTCATCCTACTTTTGATGGTTCTAACAACGATATGGAGGCAAATACTTGGCTTCTAGATTTGGGTAGGTGTTTTTTCTATGCATTTGTATAGTAGTAACACCAAGGCTAGGTGTACGATTATGCATCTTCATGATATTTCTTCTACTTGGTGGTGTATGGAGGAGCAAAAGTTGCATTTGGACTTTGCGATGGTTTCATGGGAGATGTTTCTTGAGCCAGAGGAGGGTCGATGAGTTTCATGATTTGAGGCAGTGGAATATGTCAATTGTGAAATACAAGTATAAGTTATTTGAACTTAATCAATATGTTGGGATAGTGGATGATGAGGCTATGTTGGTGTAGCATTTTTTTAGAGGTCTTAGTGACTGCATCAGTTGTGGAGTTTGGCTTTTTGAGACCAAGTCTATGGAGGTATCCATGGAGAAGGAGCACTTGGTTGAGGAGAATCTGGATTTGGCTTTTGGAGGTACGCCAGGAGTGAAGACGGTTAGTGCTTAAGCTACCTGATCAGTTGTGAGAGGTGTGCAACCATAGACTTCAAGTTTTGCCAGGAGTTATGCATCTTCCTTTAGGAGTGGTCAATGATATTAGAATAAGTATCCTTAGAGTCGGAGTTTTGTTCATGGTGCTAGATCGCAGGCTGATAGGAATAACAATAAGAAGCATGATAGGAGATCTTTTCCTTCTCAACCAGTACATGGCCCAACATAGAGTTCTTAGCAAGTTTCCAACAGAGGTAGTGTTCAACAGCCTAGTGCACCTCCAATTAGTAGAGGATTTAGCATAGGAGGTTGATTCTCTTGTGGACAACAAGGACATATTGCCATTCACTTCCCTCGGAGAACTACACAAATGCCAATACAGAGGCCAATTGCCTCAGATCCTATAGTAAGTGATGCGGGGAAAAATCATTATGTATTTGCAGTGATTGATAATTGTCAAGCTGAGCACTAGGGCATAATTATTGAGATTGTACGTGAGATAGGTGGTATTCCTTGCTCAGTATTATTTGATTCAGATGCTTTTGGTTCTTTCATTTCTCTATATTTAGTAGAGAGATGTGGGCTTTCTATGGCAAAGCAAGACAATAGGTGGTAGGTAGAGTTGGCTACAGGGTCCAAGGTGGTAGTGGGTTCCTATGTGCATGGTTGTGTGTTGCATTTGGGAGTATGTACCACCTCAATGGATCTCCATGTTCTCTCCTTGGGATCCTATGGTTTTGTGTTAGGGATGGATTGGCTTAAGTCTCATCAAGCTCAGATTGATTATTGTGGTAAGATGGTACAATGTCTTGATGATAGTGGGAAGAATATGGAGATAGTGGGTGTGCACTGACCTATTTCTCTTTGCATTATTTCCGCTATGCAATTGAAGCAATGTACGTGGTAGGGTTGTCAATTGTTTGCAGTTAGGGTGAATTAATTGGATGAGGGAGAGGATCGTGATGAATTAATTGGATGAGGGAGAGGATCATGATGATCTCTTTCATCGTCATCCCATCCTTCAAGAGTTTTTCAAATGTTTTCCCTTGCGAGATTTTGAGTATGCCACCTAAGTGCAACATTGATTTTTGGATATATTTGGTTCCCAGAGAAGAGCCTATATCTAAGCCTTATTAGATGACTACCCAGGAGTTGAGTGAGTTGAGGTTGCAGTTGGAGGAGTTGGTAGCTAAGGGATTCATACGTCCTAGTGTTTTTCCATGGGGAGTGCCTATGTTGTTTATTAAGAAGAAGGATGGATCTCTTCACTTATGCATTGTTTATCAATAGATGAATAAGGTGACGGTGAAGAATCGTTATCCTTTGCTAAGGATTGATGACCTCTTTGATCAAATTAAGGATGCTAAGGTCTTCTCTAAGATAGATCTTAAGTCATGGTATCAACAATTGAGGATTCAAGAGGAAGATATTCATCGCACAGCATTCCATACTCGATATGGACATTAGGAATTTACAATGGTACCTTTTGGGCTTACCAATGCACCTTCAGTGTTCATGAGTTTAATGAATGTAGTTTTTAGGACTTATATATACAAGTTTGTGCTCGTATTCTTGGATGATATATTGATATATTCAAGATAAATGGAGGATAATGAGGAGCACATGAGGTAGATTTTGTAGTGTCTTCGCGAGAATCAGTTATATCCCAATAAGGCTAAGTGTGAGTTATTTCAGATAGAGGTTAGGTACCTTGGCCATGTGATTTTATGAGAGGGTATCATAGTGGATCCCTATAAGATTCATGCTATAATGGAGTGGCCAACACCTACTAATGTGGGCGAGGTTCACAATTTTATGGGTCTTGCAGGTTATTATCGTCGATTTGTTCAAGGATTCTTGATGATTGCTCATCCTATCACTTCTTTTTAGAGGAAAGGGAATAAGTTTGTGTGGTCAACCAGTGTGAGGAATATTTTCAGATCCTTAAGGAGTGTTTGAAGAGTGCACCTATTCTAGCAATGTGAGATTTATGTAAGAGCACCGGTCTAGTTCTTACCGGTTGGGTAGTTTTTCAGTGGAATTTCTTGAGAGCGTGACATTTCTTCATGTTTGAGTGTTTATCATTGTGGTTTTGGGTTTATTCCCTTGTGTTCATGGTCTTTGTTGTGTTCGAGTTTCATAGAATTTGGCTTTGTTTCTGGTAAGATGTGGATTTTGGTATTGTCTCGGTTGATGTGTTATGACCGGTTAGCCTGGTCGTATGTTGAGCGAAGATGATTTTGGGTTGTGGTTGATCTCCATGACTTGCAGATCATTGGAGGTGTTTCTTTGGGTCCTGGCCAATATTCCCGGAAGTTGGTGCATCATTTTATGATTTTGAGATTGTTCTTAGTGATTTGAGCTGACATGTTACTATTGCACATTTCATGAACCGGTTGGTCTTTGGGCCGACTTGATTGGGTTGTAATTATTTGCAGATGATACAAATGGAAACTTGTGAATCATTTGAAGAGAACATAGATAAGTTAGAAGATTGAAGACAAAGCTTTGAGATTGAGCAAAGATGTAGAACAAGAGAGATTCTAATCTGGTAGGACTGAGGTCGGAAGGCTGAGGTTTGGATTAGGATAGAACCAACAGACTATTATCGGAAGCCGATTTGATATGCGGATGATCTGTGGATCTTGTAATTGCATTGTAAGCATTGTTTGTAGCTTAGAGAGCGATCCAACATGTGGCATGTATAATTCTCCAGATTGTAATAAGATTCATTCACATTGTTTACCGGTTATGTGTTTTGTGTTGTTACCGATTGTTCTTCTTGTTGTTTCTAACACCTTGTTACCAGTTACCGGTATGCTTTGCATGGTTTATGTGTTTAGCTACAAGGTTAGGTTGTCCTTCTTTGGATCACCCTACCTTGATTGCATCAAATGGTATTAGAGTTGATTCGTGAACCTGTTGTTGAATAGAGTATTGTTTGTGCACCAGTTGGTTGGAGAGAAGATTGAGGCAGCTTGTGGACTTGTTCAGATCACCAAACGTGAGGCAGAGCAAGGTTTGCAGGTAGACTATCAATCCTAGAGCTTTAGGTTCAGGTAGTTAGTAGGTGGAGATTTGAATAGATTGTCGATTGAGGTAGGTTGCAATTTGTACCGGTAGATCGTCATGGAGAGGCAACCGAGAGTTGTAGTTTGATCATTGAATCCCTGAGGTAGTTGCAAGTACCTACTGACCGATCACCAAACCAGATCAAGTGATGGGACTCACTTTTTAATTAAACCCGAGAGTCTGATGTAGGAGCACTGGTCTAGTTCTTACTGGTTGGGCAGTTTTTCAATGGAATTGCTTGAGAGCGTGGCATTTCTTCATGTTTGAGTGTTTAGCATTGTGGTTTTGGGTTTATTCCCTTGTGTTCAAGGTCTTTGTTGTGTTTGAGTTTTATAGCATTTGGCTTTATTTCCAGTAAGATGTGGATTTCAATAATGTCCTAGTTAATATGTTCTGACCAGTTAGCCTAGTTGTATGTTGAGCGAAGATGATTTCGGGTTGCGGTTGATCTCTGTGACTTGCGGATTGTTGAAGGTGTTGCTTTGAGTCCTGGCCAAAATTCCCAGAAGTCGGTGCATCATTTTATGATTTGGAGATTGTTCTTAGTGATTTGAGTCGACATGTTACCATTGCACATTTCATGAATTGGTTGGTCTTTGGGCCAACTTGATTGAGTTGTAATTATTTGTAGATGGTATAAATGGAAACTTGTGAATCATTTGAAGAGAATACAAAGAAGTTAGAAGATTGAAGACAAAGCTTTGAGATTGATTGAAGATGTAGAACCGACGAGATTGTCATTTGGTAGGACTACGACCGGAAGGTTGAGGTCTGGATTAGGATAGAACCGACAAATTGTTATTGGAAGCCGATTTGATATGAGGATGATCTACGGATCTTGTAATTTAATTATAAGAATTGTTTGTATCCTGAACTATGATATAGCATGTGGCATGTATAATTCTCCAGATTGTAATAAGATCCATTCACATTGTTTACCGGTTATGTGTTATGTGTTGTTACCAGTTATTCTTCTTGTTGTTTCTAGCACCTTGTTACCGGTTACCAGTATTCTTTGCATGGTTTATGTGTCTAGTTGCAAGGTTGGGTTTTCCTTCATTGGATCTCCCTGCCTTGACTGCATCATAGATCCATTAGGAGATTTTGTGGTGTGCACAGATGCTTCTATCAAGGGTCTTGGAGTAGTTCTGATGCAGGATGGTCGATTGATAGAATATGAGTCATGTAAACTCAAAGATCATGAGTTGAATTATCCTACTCATGATTTAGAGTTAGTGGTTGTTGTGCATGCTTTGGTACAATGAATACATTTGGTTCTTGGGCATTAGTTTAAGCTACATAATGACCATCACAATTTGCAGTATATTTTGACGCAGTCAAACTTGAATGTCAAGCAGTGACATTGGATGGAGCTCTTGTGTGAGTATGATTTTGAGGTGAAGTATATTTAGGGCAAGGAGAATGTGGTAGCAGATTCCTTGAGCCCCAGGAGCATGAGGTTTCATTGATGACTCTCAGTGTAGATTTGAGGAGCAGGATTATTAGAGCACTTCCTTCAAATGTTTGGTATGAGGAGGTCAGTACAAAGATTGCTTCAGGGAAAGCTTTGGATGGCAGATATGCAGGCTATTCATTGGAGTCTGATGGTCTTCTTCATCATTTGGGATGCATTTATGTTCCACCTTTAGATGGATTACGAGCTTTGATCTTGTAAGAGGCTCATCATGCACCTTACTCGACACATCCTATTGGCATATGGACACTCCAATGAGACATTGTGTGTGATTGAAGGTTTTGTCATTGATGGCAACCTTGCAATCCTATGACATTGGCAAGACATTCTACTGGCAAAGCATTATTCAAGCAAGACAGTGCACCAACATCAGCAAGACCACTCTACACCGGCACCGGCACTGGCACAGAAGAAAAGATGTATACCGACACAAAGGTTGACAGGATTTTTGATATGTAATATTTTGTTTATTATTGTAAGCCGACTTGGCAAATTGTAAAATGACTCTTGTATATAAAGGAGATCATTATAGACATTTGTAGAGATAGGGAAGCGAGCATAAAGAAAATTATTAGGCAGACCTAATGTGCGAATTGTAGGTCAAGGGTATATGTAAAGAACAGAGAAAGAACCGGTACTGAATCTGGCATTGAAGATGCTATTGTAAAGCAGTACAAAATATTGGATTAGCATAATCCTCATTGTAAGTCAATGTGACTTCTCACTAAGCAGTGTGCTCTAGGCAGTTGGCCTTCCTGCATGTGCAGGCCCCTATTGTAAGTAATATTCTCTTATTGGCCGGTAAGTGAATATTGTGGGTCACAAATCCCACCGAGGTTTTTCCCACACCGGGTTTCCTCGTTAAACATCTTGTGTTATGGTGTTCTTTTCATGTGGATGTTTTTGATTCTATTTATTACATTAATTCTTGCATACCGGTACACTATTACTTTATGTTCTGCATGTTTTGTCTTAATAAAATTTCATTACCGGTCAGATACTGATTCACCCCCCCCTCTCAGTATCTGTGGGAATCCTAACAATCGGTATCAGAGCTTGGTCCTCTATTTTCAAACGCCTAACAACTTGAGGAAGATCTTGACACCGGTAAAAATGGAAAATCTGATGAAGCTCTTATTTAACAAAAGATGGAGTCTGAAGCACAAATAGAGAAACCAACAGAGCTAAAGGCTCCAGAACAGATGCCACCGGTAAGAAATGAAGCAGGAAAACCAGTGCTTAAGGAAATGTAGACACAAACTGACCTGTCAGAGGTCAATACAAGCATGGTCACTTCCACCGGTACTCAGTTTGTTGGGTCACCATTAAGGTCAACAAATGTGACTGAGGTATTACTTGAATCCATCAAGAAAATAATTGACTATAGCTCACAAGCTTACAAAGCAATAGATGATTCAATACCATTTTTGAAAACAATAGCTCCTAATTGTAATATAGATAATAAAGATTCTTTAGGTCAGTTGGATACACTATGTAAATACATTTCTGGAAATATTGAGCAAATAAAGGTAGAATCTATAAAGGACATTGTAGAAAAGGAGAAACAGAAATTCTTTCAGGAAGAAATTAAGAAGTGTAACAGAGATTTTGACACACTTCTACCGGAACTGTGTAGTTTGTTAAAAGAGTACAAAAACCTGTACAAAGACACATGCAAAACAAACTTCCTGACTATAGATATAGACAAGAAGATAAGCAAGACACAGGAAGAGATAAACAAGCTTGCAGACAATTTTGTCAACTCATCGGATTCATTATCTGTTTTTGAAGATAAGTTAGCAAATTTTGAGACACAATTACTTAAACAGGAGAAAGAGAGAGAGAGACAATAATAAATAAGGCAAAATACTTGATATCTAAACTGAGTCCAAGATTGGATTATCTAGCATCTCTACAGAAGGAAATCTCAGAGGCATTAACACCGGGAAGTAAAACACCAGCAAAGCAATTGCAGCATCTCACCAGCACTATGAAGAGAACTGAAACAACAATAAAAGATAGCAAAAAGTTTATGGATAGTATAAACTTAATTTTGGGCGATCTTTTTCAAATAATAACTACCCAACTACAAGGTTGAGGTTATGGACCGGTATAACTACAAACTCTACTAACATCTTGACAACCTTTGTCATTGATGCCAAAGGGGGAGTAGTAGGATGAGAAAATTCAAAACACAGGGATCATATGCTCAGGGGGAGTCCCTCATTTTTTTGGTAAATTTTTGGTCTACACATTTTTGGACATCTTTTTGAAATTTCTCATGAGTGTTGCCATCAATGCCAAAGGGGGAGATTGTTGGCATATGGACACTCCAATGAGACATTGTGTGTGATTGAAGGTTTTGTCATTGATGGCAACCTTGCAATCCTATGGCACCGGCAAGACATTCTACCGACAAAGCATTATTCAAGCAAGACAGTGCATCGGCATCAGCAAGACGACTCTACATTGGCACCGACACTGGCATAGACACTGGCACAGAAGAAAAGATGTATACCGGCACAGAGGCTGATAGGATTTTTGATATGTAATATTTTGTTTATTATTGTAAGTCGACTTGGCAAATTGTAAAATGACTCTTGTATATAAAGGAGATCATTATAGACATTTGTAGAGATAGAGAAGCGAGCATAAAGAAAATTATTAGGCAGACCTAATGTGCAAATTGCAGGTCAAGGGTATATGTAAAGAACAGAGCAAGAACCGGTACTGAATCTGGCATTGAAGATGCTATTGTAAAGCAGTACAGAATATTGGATTAGCATAATCCTCATTGTAAGTCAGTGTGACTTCTCACTGAGCAGTGTGCTCTAGGCAGTTGGCCTTCCTGCATGTGTAGGCACCTATTGTAAGTAATATTCTCTTATTGGCCAGTAAGTGAATATTGTGGGTCACAAATCCCACCAAGGTTTTTCCCACACCGGGTTTCCTCGTTAAACATCTTGTGTTATGGTGTTCTTTTCATGTGGATGTTTTTGATTCTGTTTATTACATTAATTCTTGCATACCGGTACACTGTTACTTTATGTTCTGCATGTTTTGTCTTAAGAAAATTTCATTACCGGTCAAATACTGATTCACCCCCCCCCCTCTCAGTATCTATGGGAACCCTAACACATCCAAGTCTTAAGAAGATGTGCATAGATTTATGACAGTTGTATCATTGGGCAAGTATGAGGAGAGATATAGAGGATTTTGTTGTTGGCATTCTACACTCTAGTGAGAAATGATGGTGTTGTCATTGATGGCAACCTACTGGCAACCTACACGCAACCACCCAACATTCATCTGGTAAACCACAGGCATCAGCACCGACAGACACTTCACCGACAGCGACAGCAAATGCATACCGACACTCCAGCTGATAGGAATAAACTTTTTCTTATTGAATTTAATTATAAATATCTTTTTGTAAAGCCGACATGGCATATTGTAATAGACTCATATATGTATGAGATCTTGTAAATCATTTTATAATAAGGATAGTGGATGGAATAGAAGATGAGACATATGCGAATGCATAGGATAGATTTTGTATAAGGTTTATGGTTATAGTATGAGCTTAAACCAGTACTGAACCTGGCATAGTTGATGTTGATTTGAAGTAGTACATTGTATTGGATTTTCATAATCCATTTTGTAAGTCAGTGAGACTTCCATTTTGTAGATTGAACAATGAGCTCTAGGCAATTGGCCTTCCTGCATGTGTAGGCACCACATTCTAAGTAATATCCATTCATTGGCCAGTGAGTGAATATTGTGGGTCACAAATCCCACTGAGGTTTTTCCCACACCGGGTTTCCTTGTTAAATATCTTGTGTTATGGTGTGTTTTCTATGTTGTCTTTATTGTTCATGTTTACTGCATTAATTCTTATTTACCGGTACACTATTTTGGAATGCAAGTTACTTAATAAGGTCAAATATTCTAACAATCGGTTAGATATTGATTCACCCCCCCTCTCAATATCTTTGGGATTGTCATCAATCCTAACATTTGTGTCGTGTTGCTTGGAGTGTCAGCGAGTGAAGGAAGAATGTTAGCATCCAGAAGGTTTGTTGCAGTTGAACCTAGTTCAAATTGGAAATGGTTATCATATCTATGGATTTTATCATTTTCTCGTCGACATGATGCTATCATGGTCACCATTGATAGGTTGACCAAGGTGGCACACTTCTTTTCCATTAGATTTTCATATCCATCAGTGACAGTGGCTCATATTTTCATGGAGAATATAGTGAGATTGCAAGGTATTCCTCATCAGATTATATCAGATCATGATCCAATGTTCACTTCAGCATTATGGGCATCTCTTTAGCATGATTTAGGAGCCCAACTAAACTTCAATTTAGTGTATAATCCTGAGATAGATGATCAGACTGAGAGAGTCAATCAAGTTTTGGAGGATATGTTGTGGATGTTTGTCATGGATTACCAATCTCGATGGGAGAATTATCTCTATTTGGTGGAGTTCGCATACAATAATGGCTATCATAGTTCGATCGACATGTCCCATTTTCAAGATTTCTATGGGTGACCGTGTCGTACACCTTTGAATTGGGATCATTTGGAGGACAAAGGGCTTCTTGGTTCAGAGATGTTACAAGATACAAAACAACAGGTGACATGCATTAGAGAGAATTTGTTGGCAGTGCAGGATAGACAGAAGAAATATGTGGATGATCATCGTATAGATTGACAATTTTTAATGGGTGACAAGGTATTTTTAAGGGTGCGTCGACGAAAGAGTCCTATCCATTATGGGAAAAGGCTCTAAGTTGGCACCTCGCTTTGTTGGACCATTTGAGATTTTGGAGAGGATTGGTCTTGTGGCTTATCGCCTTGCCTTGCCGCCCAGCTTGTCCCACATCCAAGATGTGTTTCATGTATCTTTTTTGAGACCATATTATCCTGATGTATCCAATGTTTTAGATTGGAATGCATTGCAGGTAGAAGACGAACAACTTTCTTTGGAGCTCACGTGCATTCTTTAGCATCGGGGGTTGACCCTTAGGGGCACAACATAGAGCAGATAAGGGTCCAATGGGACTCGAGTGATGATTCCTCAGCAACTTGGGAGGATGCAGCATGGATGAGAGAGATTTACCCTTATTTGTTCGCAGGCTTCCAGGAGTAAGCCTCAACAAAGGGGGGGGGTAGAGTGTCTCTCCTTGATTTGTCTTTTTGACTTATGCATAGTTAGACTTGCTTAGACCCTATTATGATGGTTTTATTGATTCCTATGACTCTATTTATGTCTTGGATACTATTTTCATGATGCTAGACATTTATATGGATATATGTTACACGATGACTTATGTGGATGATGATATCTATCTTTGATTGTTAGGATGGTGGACTTACATTTAATGATCTATATGCATTTATTATTTACCAATGGATTAATTGCAATGGAATTATGGTGGTATCATAATTATGTTAATCCCACTTTATGATTATATTGGATGAGATAAGTCTATGGTGTTCGTGACTGTCTTCCTACTGTATTCATGATAAGGACAATATCATACCACTCATTCACAAGAATGATATGAAGTTGTGATTCTCTATCACTTGCCTAATCATTTATGATATATTGTTGTATATGTTGTCTCATGGCTATTGGTGGTTGCAGGATTGCAAGTACTAGACATCGACTCCACCTGGAAAGTTATTGGATATGGCATGAGTTCTCTCTACACACTCTAGGCTTAAGTTGTCATCCTTGTCAGCTAGTGTTGTGGCTTGAGTCGATGGTTAGAGTCTTGTGCTATTATGTTTGACTCAATGTTGGGTTACCTTGAAGTGTTGTGAGTATTTGATTATTTGATTAATTAATTAATATTCGATTCATATAATATATTAATGTTAAATTAAATTAATTTATGGTATAGTTTAAATATTTAAATATTATTGGTAATTTATTGTTGAAGTTTAATATTTAATAATGTTTTATTGGTTTATATTTATTTAGTTGATTTAATGATTTGTTGTTTAATTGGTTATTCATTTATAATTTGATGTTTACTGGATATTTATTTATTTAATGTTTAATTATTTTATTTATGGAGTTTTGGATTTTTTTATTTTATATGGTTTGTGGTTTTATATTAATTTGTGGCATTTATTTATATTGCCTTGATTTATTTAATTGGGCTTTGATTATTATTTAATTATTAATGGATATTACATTATTACATTCTCTTGTTACTATTTGAGTAATGAAATATGATATTTCTACCTACCCGATATTACTATTGGTTGAGATTTGGGGGTAAGTAAATAATATTATTTTATATTCTTACCTTGAATTCGAGAAGGGGTTTGGTATGAAATATAGTATTTTGCATTATTCTAATTGGCGCTTCTATTACATAGTTTTTGAAGTATTATTATTTATTTGTTTTCCTTGTGCAATTGTCGGGGTTGGCTTTTTGAGAAACTTTCTACATTATTGGGATTTCTGGATTGATTGTGGAGCTTGGATCTTGGATTTTTATTTCTTGGAGCTTAATTGGAATTGGTTGCGCTTCTTCGAATTCATTTTTCCATCACTTCTATTTTTCCAGGTTGGTTTAATTTTCTCCTTTTTGCATTTTCATTCCAGGAAAAGCTTGTATTCTATGTGTTATCTGGAAAGATTGTATGCAGGAGCTAGTAGGAAATAATTTATGAAATAATATTTATATAGTTTTATAACATAAAGTTTTGGGGAAATTGATATAGTTGGGGATTTTTATTTTGGTTGATGTATTGTCATGAATGACATTGTGTCTTTCTTGTGACTATTGTAAGACTCCTTGAGAGTCTGACTCTAATCTGGGAGGTGCTGGAAATGTATTGTTTTAATTTTATTTGGGATTGGCAATTTGTGGGCCTTGGAGTCTTTTATCCTATCTGAGTGTTGGCTCCCTATGAGTTATCATGTGTCATTTGTATTTTTGATCCAATCAATTCTTCATGCTCTCGATTTCTTTTTTGTGTTGTTGAATTTTCACTGGGTTACCCTTATCTTTGTGTCCTTAGTGGGTCGATTTGAGGCTATGATTGAGTCTTGGTTAAATTTTGTGTGTTTAAATCTCGTTTTCTAAGACTTTCTATGTGAATGTGCTATAAATGCAAATGCACTATAATACTTGTCTTATGCACTAAAAGAACTATTCTATGCACTATTAAAATTGGTCTATGTGCTATTATTTCCTGTGAATGCACTAAACTGCCCTGTCAGTGGTAATTTTTATGGTTTCATCTTTCTGGGTCGAATATTCTTGGTCTATCCTTGTACCAAAGGAAATTATTGATTTTATTGTGTTTCTTAGAATGAATTATGGTTCAGTATTGGCTATTTTATTGTTGTTTTGGCTCCAGCAAGAAGGATAATTCCTTTTTGTTGAGGGATGCGCATATATGTTGTTATAGCTCCAGTAAGGAGAATGCCTTACTATAGAGGATGGTTCTTGATGGCTCCAACAAGATGTTTGTGCCTCGTTGTTGAGGATTTGTTTGTGTAGGACCGAGTAAGAGGGATATTCCTTACTCTTGTTCAATGGTGTTTTCATTTATGGTTGAGGCTCTTGTTTTATATGTTGGCATTTTGGGATTGGCCTATGTTTTCTGGTTGGCATATGTTCATGTTCATGATATTTGTGGATTCATTTTGTATGAGCCTCCATGTGAAGTGGTTATTTGTGTTTATCCTACAGGACTTGAAACATTGTTAGGGGGAGTGGGCTTCCACATGAGGACAAAGGTCACGAGAGAATAGGCTATCAAGAGGTTCCTTGTAAGGATGTTTGTAGTCTAGACCACCAAGAACACGTTGGGAGTATTTCTTGATTTAAATAAGTGATAACCATACTAATTAATCAGTTGGGTCGGGTAATTAGGACTTGCCTAAATAAGATAATGAATTGGTTTTGGTGCTCCACCTCATGGCCCCTTAGTGGATACTTGGGATGAGATTGGGAAGACCATGGAGATGGTAAGACAAACTCCCTTAATTCTCTCATAGGTTGAGATGGCTCCACGTGTCTATCATGGTTTGGTATTATCCCTTCTATGTTATGATACCATGCAAAGACATGACTACCAAGGTTTGGTATTATTCCCTTCTATGTGAGGATAGCATGTGATGACACTCTTTGCCCTACATGTGTCCTTGTTCTTTATGCCCTTGATTGATGGTATGCCTGTGGGAGTTTCTATATTTATGATTTAGCCTTGTGATATGATTTAGCTTATTGTTCATGTGCTATTTCTTATTATGGATTCTTGAGTTGTTGTAGTCTCTTTGGTTGTTAGGTGTTAGCCTAGGTCTAGAGTGTGTGTGGGACCTTGTGTCATCTCCTAGCACGAGGGGGTGGTTCCTTTGGTTCCACATGGTTGAGTGGTTTGATGCCTTCTTCCATTGGGATGTTCTTTGTTGGATGAACGTGGATTAGATTTGTATCTCTTCATCTTATGGATGGTTCATGTAGTAGATTGATGTATTATGGTTTACATGACATTTGTAATAATGAGTTCGTAAGAAGGATGTAACTATTGATTAAGGATATGTATTTGATGTAAATGATCTTGTATCTATATTTAAAGATAATCATTCGATAGGACTTATGGTTGTAATCATTTGTTGTAATCTCTTATGTGTATTAGATATGATATTTATGAAATAAGGAATCAAAATTAGACTTGTGGCTAATAAGGATGTCATTCATCTGTACTAGATGTATTGGATTATGTGTACTTAAATAAGAAAGTTGATTACTTCCTAGTTGTGTTTATCTCTTGGTTAAGAATTAGGTATTGATAATGAGATGTATGCATGGTCATTCTAGGAAGGAAAATGATTAAGCATGTTGTAGGTAGTATGATTTAAGATGTAATTAATGGTAAATAAAAAGGGGGATTAGGAACACTTGGCATTGGTTCTTAGAATGAACCCAAAATGGATTAATGAAATTCAATAGATTGCATTCATGATGGTTAAGTAAAATATTATTCTCTATGTGTTAAGAAGTAAATAAATAGGAGTTATGCTTGAGTAGAATTGATTATGTTATGTGATTATGATGTTAAGTTTATGATATTTAAGTAATGGCATTGAGGTACCCTAAGGAAAGTTAGATGTTGTGTTGTTATATTTCTGCTTGCATAATATATCTTCTTGTTTATGTTAATGGATTAGATATGTATTAATTAGATGGTTGGATGTTTGCATATTAATTACTTGAGTTGTTAATGTTGTATTAGTAGATGTAAAAAACTTTTTTTTTTCTCCATTAGCATGTTAGTTATCTATATTTCTCTAGGGTATTTTGGTGGGCATTACAATTTGATTTAATGTTAGTCTCTATTATAATCTTTAATTTACCACATGGTCATTTGCACAATTGGCCCAATAGTCCTCAACGTGAGACTCAAGCTTCTTATTACTAGATATGTTGGCATTATACACTCAGATGAGAATAGTTGATGTTGTCATTGATGGAAACCAACTGGTAATATGGTTCACAGGTTACACCGACAACAAACATTATCTACCGACACTCGCAGGCACTACAAGGTTATTCACCAACATCCCCTCTACACTGATAGTAGATCACACCAGCACTCTAACCCGACATAGAAATAATATTGTTTTGTATTGTAATTATATTGTATAACCAACATGATGAATTGTAAAGACTCATGTATGTATAAGATCTTGTAGGTTATTTTGTAAGGTAAAGAAAAATGTAATAAGGTAATGAATATAAGTAGTATATGAGAGTGAATAACTATATATGCATTATGATGTAATTATTTTATGAGTGAATAAGGGTGGAGCAGAGTGAAGCAAGGTTTATGGCAGAGGTATTTGACAGAGCTTAAACCGGTACTGAATCCAGCATTGCATATGCTATTTTGAGCAGTGCATTGTCATTGGATTTAATCATCCAATTTTGTAGTCAGTGGGACTCATTTTTGTATTGAGCAGTGAGATCTAGGCTGTTGGCCTTCCTGCATATGTAGACCTCTATTGTATAAGTGATATTCATTCATATTAGCCAGTGAGTAAATATTGTGGGTCACAAATCCCACCGAGGTTTTTCCCCTGCCGGGTTTCCTTGCCAAAAATATATGTGTTATGGTGTGCACTAATGGTTATACTTCTATTTCTCTTTATTGCATTATTACTTGTTTACCGGTATATTAATTTGGGTTATAAAGTTGCAAACAAGTTTAAATCTTTTGTAAACTGGTTAGACATTGATTAACCCCCCCCCTCTCAGTGTCTTTGGGACTAATCAAGTATCTAACAATTGGTATCAAAGCCTATTCCTCTATTTGCATAAGCCTAACAGCTTGAGGAAGATTTTGAAACCGGTACTGATGGAAAGTTTGAGACAACAGTTTGAAGGAGCTCTTGAAGATTTTGATGCAGAAAAATTGAAGAATATCAAACTGGAAGATGAACTCAGAATTGCTCGGGAATTCATCAAAGCACTTCAAGATAACCTAGTTATAGCAAAGAATAAGAGAAAAGAATTACATGTGCAATTGCAAAATCAAGATGATGAAGAAAAAGAAACTCTTAGAGATATTGCAGAGAAACTGAGATAAGAGAACAATAACATAAAGAATGAGATGCAAGATTTAACCATGAGATTATGCAAGGATATTGAAGATAGAAAGAGGAATGAAGAAGATTTGGCTAGAAGACTTAATGAAAGATTAGATGAATCTCAAAGGCTTAGTTATGAAAATGATATGCTTAAAACAGATTTGATTCACATACAACATGACAAAGAGGAACTTATGAGACAAGTTAGTACTTTGGAAAGTGAGTTGGTCATTGCAAATGAATACAAAGACAAATTCAAGAAAAGTTCAGATAATCTTGATGATATGCTGAAAAGTCAGAAACCTAATGGAGAAACAATTGGACTTGGATTTGAACATGGAGAAAGTTCCAGGACTGTAAACAATCATGATCACAACAAACTGGTAAGGCAACCTAATGCTTATAAATTCAATGGGGAATTTTTTAATTGCAACAAATTTGGTCATAGAGAAAATCAGTGCAAATTTAGGAATAATCAGAATACAAACTTACCCACCAGTCAATCCAAATGCAATAAAAATGGTCATAACTCATATAATTGTAGAATGAATGTGAAATGCTATGTTTGTGGTGGATTTGGACATTTATCTAATCAATGCAAAACTCAAATCGGTCAAGGTTATGGAAAAGCTATTCAGAGAAACAATGTATCTTGTTATGCATGTAACAAGATTGGGCATATTGCAAAATTTTGTAGAAGCAAGAGTGTACCGACGAACAATAAAGGATCTAATGACAAAGGAAAAGAAAAGGTGACTGAAATCAAGCAAGAATTTTCTAAGCAATGGATTAGGAAGAGAGATCAGAGGAATGATGAATCTGTCTCTGCATCGGCAAAATAGAGCAATCCTGTACCAACAGGAGATTCTTCATCTAACTAAGAAATAATCCTTAGGGGTAAGGCAACTAATTGAAGATCATGCATTTACCCTCGGTTGGTGGTAACAAGTTATGATTCTTCTTTACAGGTAGATATGTGGAGTTTTCACTTCACCGATGAAGCATTTATTGCAGTTGTAAGTTAATTTTTGGTTATAAAGGCATTGTAACTTCTCATTTCATCTCACCAAGCATCCAAGCATTCGAAGAGAGTGAAATTGAGCAAAGACATTCTAAAGGTGAAGCCACAAAGGTCTTTTAGAGCATTCAAGGATTTCTCAGTTAAAAGATAAAGGAGGCAATCACCAGTATAGGATCTAATGGTGATGAGTTGGTTAAAGACTATTTCAAGAATTTTCAAACTAAAATTAGACAAAGGGAAAGGATTCCTCAAAGCATTATGGATAAATATGATAAACAGATATGCTTTGTAGTGAAAAGAGATGAAATTTGGATGGAGGCAGTTAGACCCAGAACTATCTGGATTACTGAAATGGGATATGAGGTGGATTCACACATCTTGGATTCATATGCTAAAATACTCCTAGATGCTCCACCTGAACCAATAGAGGAAATATTTGGTAATGTTGAAACTAATGAAAGTGGTGTAGCTATGATGAAGCAGAGGAAGAAAAGAGAGAAACTAATGAAAGATGATTCTAAGATGGTAAAGGATGTTAAAGAAGGATTGATGAATCTTGGCGTTATTGCTGCTAGTGTGTTAGAAATTCAATCAAAAAAACAACCGGTAGCTCACATTCCCCCTGTGGCTACTACATCTGATTTTGACACTGATCAGGTAGCCGAATTCAAGAGAGTGGGCAGAGAGAAAAGAAAACCCTCACCGGCACCTGATCCATCTCCAAGAAGTCAAGAACATAGAGAAAGAAACAACAGGTTGTAAGAGATCCTAGTGGTCTGAAGAAGAAAGTGATTCCAAAGAAGAAATCTGAACCTAAGGCACTGGTTACTCTTTCACCGAAAGAGTTGATTAATGAAATCACCCAAGATGGTAACCTTGGTAATGTAAATAAATTCTATCATTCTTTTAAGGATCCAGATAAGGATACTATAGAAGAAAGTATTATTTTATATCTTGATATATACAAGAAATTTCTTATTGAAGTTGTAGATGATCTACCTAATGATTTTTACTTAAGATTAGAGGCTAAGAGAATTTTTGTCATGGAGCTTGACAAGAAATTAAAGGTAGAATCTCTACTAGGTGTGCATCCTGTTAATTCCAAGAAGGAAATTGATGATCTAATATTTGAAGCCAATAGGACAGTTTTTGTGAGTGGTCACCGACAAGTTAGTCTTATGGCAGACACAGTTAAAGAAATAGCAGATGAAACAACGGATAAGTGGGATATATTTTTGGTTGAGAGAGAGAAGAAAGAAGAGAAGGATAGACAGAAAATGGATGTGTCTTTTGGTAAGGTATATCAGAAATATAAAGGTAAAGGGAAAATTGGAAGTGTACCTGATATCATAGTCAAGGATAACCTTCCTCCACTGGCATAGGACACCTCACCAATAACTGCAGAGGCACCACGACAAATTGATAATCAACCAGAAGAAAAGGCAAAGGAAATGACAAAAGATGACACTAATCCAGAGTCTGACATTATTTTTACCATGAATGTGGACACTCAGGACTTTAATATGTTGGATAAGGAAACTACAAAGATAAAGAAAGTTGAAACTACAAATATTGAGATCTCTAAGTCACTGGTCAACACTATTGACTCTCAACAGAATATTGAGATACCAGCTAAAGTTGAGAAATCAGAATCCATCCCTAATGATACTCAGCTTAACATTGAAATATTGACAGAAGCACAAGAAGAAGTAGTAGCAGAAAAGGGACAAGAACAGAGTGCAACTGAACCGACAGTCAGCAAGGCAGATAGTAAAGATGACAGCAAGGATGAAAATAAGGTTGAAAACAAAAGTGAGAAGAAGGAAGAAACAATGAATAAAGAAGAGGTCAATGATGGAAGCAAGATAGCAGAAGTGGTTAAGGTTAATGTGCAGACATCCGGAGAAGATAAGAAACCAACTATAGAACCTAGCACTCTGCCCAGCACTTCCACCATGGATTATAGACCAACAAATGTTACATATGTACTTTTAGATTCAATAAAGAAGACCACATAATGCAATGCCTTAGGATTTAAGGCTATTGATGATACTTTACCAATTTTGCAGATGATTGCACCGACATGTAAAGTTGATAACATTGTTGGGTCTGTGAGTAAATTGGACACATTGTCCAAATTCATTTCTTCAAATATTCAAACTATGGATAAAATAAATGAAGAAACCATTAAGGAAAGGGTGAATAAGGAGAAAGATGAATTCTTTAACAAGACAATTAAGGAATGTACTGGACAGATTGATTCTTTGTTACCGGCTCTAAATTCCACCATTTTGGAATACAAAGAGTTGTACATAGAAGCATGTAAGCCTCACCATTTAACAGAGGATGTTGATAAGGAAATAAGGAAGCCACAAAAAGATATTGATGATATAGCTAACAATATGATAGGTTCTTCGAAACTTACCTCAGTTTTGGATCGGGAAATGGCAATCTATGAAGAGAAGATTGAAAAATTGGAAAGGGAGAAAGCAAGGTTAAAAATGAAGACCCGAGAGTTGAAGAACAAACTTGGTCCTAGATTGGACAACTTACTAGCACACCAGAATGAGCTAACCAAGGCATCTATTCAAGGAAACACATCACTGGAGTAACAGATGCATTATCTGACCGAGATTATCTGACAGACAGAGACCATAATTTTTGACAGTACTAGATTTTTGCAAGGTCTTAACTTGGTTTTAGCAGACATTTTTCAGATTGTACATAACTGGCTACAAGTTTCTAGGTAAATTTTGAATTCTTTGATTCTTTTGACGACCTTTGTCATTGATGTCAAAGGGGGAGTAGTGTAGTGGTGTATGAGAAAAATGTACAGAAGGAGATAATTTTCTTAGTGGGAGCACACTTAGTTTTTGGATATTAGCTTTTGGATTTTTCTCATGAGTGTTGCCATCAATGCCAAAGGGGGAGATTATTGGCATTATACACTCATATGAGAATAGTTGATATTGTCATTGATGGCAACCAATTGGTAATATGGTTCGCAGGTTACACCAACAACAAACATCATCTACCGACACTGGTAGGCCCTACAAGGTTATTCACCAACATCCAGTCTACACCAATAGTAGATCACATCGACACTCTAAGCCAACATGAAAATGATATTGTTTTATATTGTAATTATATTGTATAGCTGACATGATGAATTGCAAAGACTCATATATGTATGAGATCTAGTAGGTCATTTTGTAAGGTAAAGAAAAATGTAATAAGGTAATGAATATAAGCGGTATATGAGAGTGAATAATTGTATATGCATTATGATGTTATTTTATGAGTGAATAAGGGTAGAGTAGAGCGAAGCAAGGTTTATGGCAGAGGTATTTGACATAGCTTAAACCGGTACTAAATCTAGCATTGCAAATGCTATTTTGAGCAGTACATTGTCATTGGATTTAATCATCCAATTTTGTAGTCAGTGGGACTCCTTTTTGTATTGAGCAGTGAGCTCTAGGTTGTTGGCCTTCCTGCATGTGCAGGTCCCTATTATATAAGTAATATTTGTTCATATTGGCCAGTGAGTAAATATTATGGGTCACAAATCCCACCGAGGTTTTTCCCCTACCGGGTTTCCTCACCAAAAATATATGTGTTATGGTGTGCACTAATGGTTATACTTCTGTTTCTCTTTATTGCATTATTACTTGTTTACTGGTATATTAATTTGGGTTATAAAGTTGCAAACAAGTTTAAATCTTTTGTAAACTGGTTAGACACTGATTCACCCCCCCCCCTCTCAGTGTCTTTGGGACTGATCAAGTATCTAACAAGATACCCATTTCTCTTTTCTCCCAATCAAATCATAATTAAGCTGTACAAAATTGAAAAGTTTAAGATTTAGTAGCTCAAGTTTTACTTTTAGATTCATTATAAATATTAAGGTCGTGACTTGTGTACTAGCCTGTGTAAAGGAAATTTTATTCAACCACCTTTGTGTTTAGCTTCAAAGGCCTTAGGAGTTTCAATCATTTTTCTAGAGATCTCAAGTAACACCATTTCTCTGTTGGGTATTTGGAAAATTTGTAAGGTTTTCTAGTGAAGTCTTTCATCTAGATATAAATGAACCTTGGGAATTAGATGAGGCAACTTCCCCTTGGATCAATAAGACTCGGTACATCTGCAAATGTTCTCTTGGATATATCTCCTTTCATGGTCTTGATCAACTACGTGGCAAATGCATCATTTACCCTTTTCTAGTGCCTAATTTATTACTCGATTGCTAAATGAGGTTAATATTTATGAACAATATTTTGTCCAAGCTCATTTCCTAATGTGCCCTCTTTTTAATCCTACAAATTGAGATTTAACTACACATGAATACACAACATTGAATATTGCATAAAGCATCTTTGTATGTTTAAAAATTAACATCGCTACATGAATTGAGTCACTTATAGATTCTAACTAGTGAATCATTTTATCTCCATCTAAGACACCTTTGTATAAGTATATGTAGACACTTAAAAATAATTATTTTCAATTCCTCACATAATTAATTAATTAATTATGTTAATTAAAATTCTTCTCAATATTAATTAAATATAATTAATATTGTCACTATAGCATATGATTTATTTAATAAATCAATCCCTTTCTTTATTCTTCTAAAAAATCAAATCCTCGCAAATCTTCCTCTTAGCTAATTAATTTCAATTAATTAGTTAACCTACATGATTCCTACAAATCATCTTCTTAATTCATCATTAACCTAATAAATTCTTCTAGAAACTCCCTAAACTCACTTAACATTATTCTTCTAATTTTTTATTCCCTCCACTCATTCTCTCTCCTAGTCAAATTCTCCTACAAATATAAATCCCACCTAACATTTCCTCTAATCCCCCTCCTAATGAGTCGTTAATGGCTAATCATCATGATTAGCCACAAAGTCAACTCTTTGTCCTTTCATCTAGCCACTAGCTTTAAATGCTCTTTTTCTAGATGAATGTAAGATTTTTGAAATCTCACATTCCTCTAGGCATTTCCCTCTCCCAAAGAATTTTTAATTCCTTTTTATTCTTCTAATCCCCATAATATCCGTTTTTGGAGAATTTTTAATTCCTCCAATGCATCTTGTAAAGTGTGGAGATACGAAATGCCTTTTAAGACATATTTCGTGGTCTCCACACCCTCTCTTGGAGCTTGTGTGAGCTCACAAGTAAATCTTAGCCCTTCATCTTGAATTCATCCTAGCCATCCGTTTTCCTCTCCTCTTCCTATAAAATAGGGTTCCATCCCTTCATTTAAAACATCTTGAAATCCAGTAAGCTTATGTTGCCCTTTTGAGCCCAATAAATCATCTTGGCAACTTGATCATCTCATCCTTATCATTCATCCTTATCATTTGTGCACAATATTGGAGAGCCATCCACATCCAGCAATCAAAGGAGCACATCAAGTGGAGCATTATCAAGGGGCGCCTTCACTTCATCAAGCTCAATCCGAAGGAGAAGGTAAAATAGCAAGGTGAAATGGTCTTTTTATGATATTTTAGCATTCTGCATGTTTATTTTGTTATGTTTTGATCAGTTTACCTTTCAAATCTGTTTTTCCCTCTTCAGTATACATCCAACGTTCAAATGTACTAAAATTGGGCAATCTAGCTACTAATCTTAATAAAGAAATTATATCAATTATTTCATTTTAAAAACTACTCTTATAGAGGATTTTAGGTAGTTTTGGGAAAGACTTTGGATTTTTCTCATCATCTAACCAACCTATGTGGATAGCTCTCTTGCATTTCTCCTCAACTTTCTTGAATCCCTTTATTGAATCTTCCTTCTCAAAGTGGTGCATAGCTGAGTAATAATGAATATTGAATGTCTTGCGAATCTCTTCTACAATTAATTCATCATATACCAAGGCCCTTCTTTGATAAATAATATCCTATATCAATGATAGTAGTGAATGCACTATAGTATTAGCTCTAGGGTTTCCATTGAGATTGGGAAACTTGTAACTTTATATAATCCATTCAACATAATTTTTCTTTTTCATAGGGTGGCATTGTCTGTAATCATCCGCTACAAGAATTCATTCATACCAATATGCCCTAAATTCCTATCTAAAATAACTCCATATTTTGGCACAATTTGAGATAAATGGAGAGTCTTCTTGGAATTTGAACCTCTTGTCTTTGACTATCTTGCTCATTAGACCTATAGGACATAGAAACCTCACAATTATCTAATTGCATAGGTATAATTTAAGTTACTTGCATTTGTTTGACCTAGGGTTTTCATTATTAATGGTAATAATCACATTCACCATATTTTATGTGTTACAATGTTTTAAATGGAGTAAATTTTACACTTGATTAAAAAGATAGCACAATTGAATATTTTTTATACATTTTAAATTCATCATGAGGTTCATTTGAATATGTAGTTAGTTATGTTAGAAGTGCCATACATTTAGAAATTTTGAAGAAATAGTGTTGTAGATCAATAATCACTAGTTCGAATATAAAATTAAAGCTTCTATAACTTTTCTTCACTAAATTAATTGAAAGGATATTCTATGGCAAGTTTCTTACTTTTGTGAGGCACATTCAATACAAGAAGTGGGTAGGTTGATAATAAATAGAAATGGCAAGAGTGGGGGCTAAGAATTCAGGATACCAATTGGTCACTCTTTTGCACATTCAAATTGGTTAAGTTTAGTTGGGATGCAAACCTCCACAAAACCTTTGTATTTGGTCTTTTAATTAACTATATGCCAAAAAATTAAAATTAAAATTGTCCTTCTACATTAATTTTGGGTCTAGCATAGTTGGGAGCTATATTTTCTACAATTATGAAAAATTCACTTGCAATTATCATGTGAGAGATTTAAGTGATTTGATTGTATTGGATTTAAGCTTCAAGTTTAGATGGAAAGTTTTGATAGTGACATAATTAAAGAGATGATGATGCCATCATCGTGTAAATGGGTTGTTAAGCTGGCCTTAAGGATAGATAATGCCAACATGATGAGGTATTGATGCCATCATTGTACTTTATGCACACAATCCTAATTGAAATTATAATTTTAGCCTTTTTTGAATCAGTGGGCTCAATAAGGCATTGTGCTTCCACAAATATTTAAATCTAGTTTGGAAATGATACATTTGTAGAGCAATACAAGTGAATTGGAAATTATTATTTGAAATATTCAATTTGGATAGAAGTCAAAAGTTTATGTAAAGGAATAAATTGATTTTGTAGATAGTTTAGGTCTAGGGAATGGTATGTGAACTAGATATTTAAGGCTTATAAAGAGAATGTTCACTAGCAAATGTAAATCCTACGGTTCTAGGGAAACTATCTTAACTGGACATTTTGGGAGAATGTAAGTGAACTAGAAATTAGTATCAGTTGCATAGTAAACATTTGCAAGTGAATAACTTGCTTATTTTTGTGAATTTTGACAAACTTCAAAAGGCGACACATTATTTTTTGATTCTCTTTCCACCCATGGTGAACTTTTAGCCATTTGGAGAACCAATTTTTAGATTGACGTATTTTGAGGAAACTTGCTTCAAAGTGTTAGAATAGGAAAAATCCAAAGCAAAAAAAGGGGGTTCCTTATTTTAATTTTTCTATAAGTAAAAATAGGACGAGTTGTCAATATACACAATGCTAGTAAGATATGTTATCATGTGGGGAATTGATCACTTTCCTTGATTGTAATTAAGACCTATGTACCAATTAAAAAATGAGTGAACAAGATTGAAGACATGTCAAATAGAATGCAACAGGCATATGAATTTGTCCTTATGTATGCATTTAAATTTATGATGATTTCTCTATATGCTTTCATATTGATAATGAAATGTCATTTCATGAACATGTCATCTATCTAAATGACTTAAGACTTTCCTCTTTTACACAGTTACACTAGCATTCAAATTTGAATATTTCATGTGTGAGTTGGTTGATAATATCTAATCAGAAACAAGTATTCTTGATCCATGACAAATAAAGATCGATATCATATTGAAGATCTTGACCTAGCACTAAAAACAAAAAACTAAAAGTAAGATCTTAATCTTTGAAGAATGTGGACTCGGATTGAATTTAAGTTCAAGATAAATACCAACTTTTACATGATATAATTAAACACTAAACTATTTCATTTTGAAAAAAGGTCAAAACAAATCTAAAAACAAATGAAAGATACATTTCTCACCTCTTTAAATAAAAGTAATAAACAACATCATGTGATGTCTAACAATTATGGTTCCTAGAAAGCATCAAATATTGTTCATGCATGCGTGTGCCCCACCAAACCACCCACTAGATACATGGCATCCAAAAAAAAAAAAGGTGTAAAAAAAGATAAAAGGTGAGTTGTTAGAGCACTTAAATGTGTATGACAAAGACATTAGAGAAACTTCATAGATGGCACATATAAAAAATAAGTCTCAAAGATCTATTTCTAAAATAAATTAATAAATAAAAACTTTGAGGGTGATTAAGTCCACTAAAACATTTTGATTTACCAAACTTCAGAAAAAGGAAAGTTAATTTACACTCCAACGGAGTGCCATTTTTGTTAATTAAAAAATAAAATTATCATGTGGAGGACAAAATATTATTGGGTCTTGTGCAACTTCTAGAATTGTTAATGCTCCTCATTGTTTTCAATGAAATTGACGACTCCTATCATTTATACCAAGTTGTTGAGCTTTCAAGGATTGACATGACAGCTTTGTCATTAATGTCATGTGAATTATTTTCCTTACCTTATTAAATATATGTATGGATGTAAAATCCACATTGTTGGTAGGACTATAGACATTGCTTAATCCCCAAGTACATTATGTAGTCTAGCCTTAGTTGAGATATGATTGATTACAATGCAATCTTAACTTTAAATATTATTATGTTTCTCTTTCTTGGGGAAATAATTCTCACATCTATTAATGTTTAAGAATCTCAAGAAGTTCTCAAGAAGACGCCTCATATTAAATTATGGTTTTGGAAAATTATTCCACTAACACATGTATTTCATGGTGCTCAATTATTCCTTCATTTGTGGCCACATATAAATAATACCTAGTTGATTTTATATACTTGTCTTGGGAATTTTACTTGGACTTGTATAGGATTAGACTACTCTCAATCTTTAAGTTCGATTTTCTTTACAAAAAGCATGATTGAGAAGCAAAGCCATGTAGATTCAATAAAGAATGATTAAAGTATGCCAAAACATGCATTTACTGTTACCAAAGTAATGCTTAGCTTAGGGCCACATACAAACATATATATATATATTTTAAGGCTCATGTTTTGTCTCCTTGTAAAGGAGTTTCACTTAGATATGAGGACCCACCATAATTCTTATTTGAGCATGAGTGAGAAGAACAGACGTATAAATTTAATGAATGGAGCTTGAAAAGTTGCTTCACCACACCTTGAAGATGTGATTTGAAATACTCTCAAAGCTTAATTGGTTGTATGGACCACCATTCGCCTAACAAGATCATGCATTTCTTATCTTTCTTTCAACCTAGCCATCATGTGAACACAAAAAAGGGGCATCTCCAAAGAAATTCGCTTCTATCAAAATTCATACCCTAGTGCTATAGGTCCTTTATGAAGCATGCATCTACCACCAACCCACAATCTTTTAAATTTTTAATCATTAGTTTTTAAGTATTTTTTTGTTTTTTATCTAGGGGTCTTGATGTCTCTATCAACATCCAACCATCAAATCGAAGATTTATTTGCTATTAAGTTAGTATTGAAGAAGGGGTGATTAGGGGCAAGACTAATCTATTTGGAGATGCGCGTAATAGCCTGCAAACCACATACACTAGGTAAGCCCAAACTTCGGAATCGAATCTCAGATCAATAGAAAACAAACCCACAACTCAAATCAACTTCCCTACTCGTAAAGACCAATTTATAAGCATGTTGTTCAAGCACCCAACAAAAGATTAAATATAAATTCTACAGACCTGCTCTTTCAAGAAAAGGAGACTATAGGGGTAGCAAATACCTAGGCCTAGGGTCCCATGTTATGCCAATCATATGTGGACACAGAGCATACATCTAATTGTAGTTTTTCAAGGTAGGGAATGACAACTTTACTGAAATGTGGTCACATTCAAAGCCAAATCCAATTTTATTTATGTTTTCTTCCTTTAGCACGTAACATATTGTTCATTGAGATGAAGAATATAGTTTTGAGAACCTTCTTGTCCATTATCCATTTGTCCCCTGTTTTGAGAACTTCCTTTATAGGTGGGTCCTCTGGCCCTTTTAATAATGATAGTTTTGTTGTTTTCCCCATTGTATGGTGGTTTACAAATACACTTAAAACCCATCACAAATCCATATAAATTGATGGGTGTCTCTCAATTCAATCTCCCCCTTCTCTTCTCTACGTGGGTTCTGCTGCTCCTCAAAGGAAGGTCTTTTCTTTCTGATAAGTCCATGTTTTGCTCCATATAATCATTAGGAGGGTTTCATGTACTTTCAATTGTACTGCTTTCAATTTAGGTATCCCACCTATGTGACTGGCAAATGCAGTGGAGTCATCGAAATCAAAATCTTATCAACACTGAAGTGGCTGCTATGAATCCAAGGAATTGCGGCTGAATCTTAACCCTTATTTTCTTTTCTGTTGGACTTTAAATTTGTTTCACGGCTCTTCTCTTTTCTAGGGTTTATCTTGTTTTGGGTATCCTTGAAAACAGACTTTTGCTCTGCTCTGCAATCATTTTCATTCTTTAACACCTTGGGTGTAAGTAGGCAGCACATTAGCTCCACTGTAATTTAGGATACAAGTATTCCAAAGGATCTCAAATGGGCTCTGAAGCATCAGGACCGTTTTCACCTTTTGGAGCAGGAAGGGTCATCATAAAGCCAGGATCTGATAGGTTTGTGCCTATTTTGCCCTCTTCAATTGGCTTTCAATCAAGCCAGATGCTTGCTTGTCATTCAAACCAAAGTAGTCTTCATATAAACTCTGCAACTCCAACCCATCAAGCACAGTTCAATGATGAAGTCCATGCTGTGTTTAATGCCCAATATAGCAATATCTGTATTGATAGCAATTCTATGTACCAGCCATCCTCAAATCTGATTTCTTGTCAGACCAAGCCCACCAAGAGATCAGTACTGTCTGTGGAAAAGATGGGTCCAAGTCATGATGCACTGAATTCTTCTAGCAGTGCATCTGGGGGAAATGGAGAAACAATCTCTCCTTCTGATGATGAAGCAGAGAACCAACATATGATAGATGAGAGGAAGCAGAGGAGGATGTTGTCTAACAGAGAATCAGCAAGAAGGTCTAGGATGAGGAAACAACAACGTTTGGTTGAACTCAAGGCTCAGGTGGATCACTTGAGAGCAGAGAAAGGCCACATACTCAACAAATTCAATATTACTTCACAGTACTATGCTGACATAACTGAAGAAAATAGCCTGTTGAGATCACAGGCATTGGAGCTCAATCAGAAGCTACAACAACTGCATCAAACACTGAATGCTCAATCACATAGTGGCTTCAGAAGTGAAAGTGGGCATTGCAATGCTGCAAGTCTAAGTTTAGAATCTGGAAATATTGATCAGTTTTGGGCCTCTTCTGATCTTTTGTTTTGAAACACATTAGTAGGCCATGGTTTGGTCTTCATGAGGTAGAATATACATAGATTTTCTTTAAGTTTTGGGTTTTCCTTGTATACTGTTTCATTCATCACAGATTTTAAGGGTTGGCTGGTGGCGTTACCAAATACAAGATCTCATGGAGTCACTACTCGTAGACACAGAATAATATGAACCCCAAAGCAATATGGCAACTGTAGGGGACAGTGGGTATGGAGAACCATACGCATACCTTAAATCACCTAGGAGTTGGGCTTTGAGTATATTTCATTTGTTATGATGTTTCTTTCTTGGAATGTTTTTGGAGCTGTAAATTAAGATCTGTGAGCTAAGAAAAGCAAATTATAATGGTTTAGCCTGCTGTAATGGATTCTATCTCTCATGACCATTTTGGTTTTTTAGAACGTTGTAGGTTCAGTCTTTATTTTCATGCTCTGGATGTTTATTTTTTTTATTTTTTTTCAATCAGAAGCACCAATATGTCAGGACTGAATTGGATGTTGAGTTCTGCACCTGGTCACATGAAGATTATCACCCCTCCAAGCCAAACATTAATGACCATCAATCTTAGCCTTATCTGTGACAGTGGTGTTCTTTGGTATCCATTAAATTTATTTCCAGAATTCCATAACCTTTTAGAGGATTCATTGTATATAGTTATTTTTTGCATATGCAATTCTTTTCTGTCCACATATTATAAGGTCTTATCCAATTTTTAAGTTATTTTACAATAATATATTTTTAATTGAAAAGTGTCATTTATTTCCAGAATTTGTATTTAATATTACTTTATTCTTATAAAAGTTATGTGGTATGACACTACATTTCAAAAGTCATGTTTCACCTTTATTAGTTAAACATAATTTTATAAAAATAATGATAGTTTAAAAGATTAAATAATAGATTTGTATAAATAATCAAAAAAATTATTGTATAAGTGTAAAGGTTAAAAGTGTATATATTACATTTTTATGTTTCATTTATTTTTGTTTATTTATATAGATCGTTCTTTATATAATGATTAATATACAAGTGATATGTTTATGAATAAAAAGTTGTCAAATTACTTGAAATCGGTCTAATTTCATCTACACGCATCTCCAAGGACAAGTTTACATTATAAGACTAAGCATCCATTTACTTGGGTCGACCCATGCATTATGGACATGAAGGTAATTCATTTCTTCATCATAGAAAAATCTCATAGCTTTTAAATTGAGCCAAGTCAACCCCTTCCTAATTAATTGCTACTTGTCAACTTGGACACAAAACATTTCAAAGTACACACCAAGGTAATGATGTTATGTAAAAGGACAAACCCTAAATCATTTCTAACAATCCAAGACATCCAAAATCCGTGTAGGTATCATGTAGCATTATCATTCAAGAATAGAGTAGTCATTATATATCAACTTAACTAGATCAATATCAACATTTGGTGATAGATAACATCTTACATGGCTACTTGATGTCATTGATATTTGTTCCAAATTGTTGGATCAAAATCCAAGGGTTTAACCAAGAGAGAAGATCATTACTTAGCAAACTCCAAAGATGATCGTCAACACCAAATTAATTTACAAATACAAATTCTAGGAGGTGCAGTTAATGGATTAGAGCATCTAGGAGTGAGCAATCCATTTTTGTACACAAAGCTCATTTCTAGAGTAGGGCTAACTTCTATGGTTGTAGAGTTTATTTTTAGAGACATAGATTTGACCTAAGATAGAAAAAGGAAAACATATATTAGAAACTACAACTTTCATATTTGATTTTAGAGCATAATTTTAGATCATGTAGTGTAGTCTACAATAGAAAGTCTTCTCGAACTATATACAAATTTATGATGCAAGAGCATCTCTATGAACCTTATTGCATTTCACCACATATCCTCAATCTGGCTCATGGCAGAGAACTAGAGTTTAATAATATCCTATTCACAACATATCCATATTTCAATGACCTTGGATTAGTTTGTAGAAAGTTGTTGTCACCAAAAGTTCACAATTCAAAGTAGACAACACTCAATTCATCAAGCAAAGTTTGTAGAACCTTTTCGTACCTAATGACATCGAACCCTATTGGGAATTAAGATATCTCAATCTCAGAGTTTCCTAAGATTGATTTAATTAATTACAATATTTATTTATGCTTATGTTGTATTGTCTTGCTCATCTTATGCCATCATCTAGTGTGACATGGCATAGTGAGTTCTCGTCATGCTAGCAGATGACATGGGAGGGTAAAAACACAAAGATGTGTCAAACTTTTGACCAACTAAATAGTTTCTAGCAAAACAATTTCAGCCAAAAAGGTTTTAGGAAAAATGGTTTTGACCTAAACCATGTGGCATATATGTTTAACTAGAGTTTCAAGCAAAACCCTTTTTGCTTCAAACCTTAAGATTAGATTTATTTTTGAAATTTCGAATCATGGTCAAATTTGCATATAAAGTTTCAAGTGAAAGGGTTTCGATTGATAGAGTTTGGGTCAAAACTCTTTCAATAGAATTATTTATGTGGCTTCTGTTGGCATTTCGTGAAGATTGCATTAATGAAGTTTAAGTGTTGTCATTGATGTCAATTGTAATCAGTAATGGAGTTGTTTTGCAACCGCTAGTTGAGCAAGTGAAGGAAACCAGTATTACTATTGTAGCAGTGAGATCAACCGGTAACCCTACTAGTTGATATGCCAAACCCTAACCAATGGAGCTTGGTGAATCGGTTGTGTTGATCTATGATCGAATGGTGATTGAAGATGATTATGCCACATATGCATGATGCACGTGATGAGTTTCAAGTGGTTTTTGGCGCGTAGAGATAATGGTTTTATCTTGGGAATGAGCGAGTACATTGCATGAAGTGGAAACCGCGTGATGAGTTACAGGATTCGATGAACGGTGATCAAGGAGCGATCGAGGTTGTCTTGAACAATGTGTTGATGATTGCTATGTAATCTAATGGTCATTTTTGAACCGATTTGTTTGTAATCTCTATGAGATCTTAGGTTTTGTGATCTGTTATCGACCTATTGTTTTTCTTATAAGGTCGATGAGTTGTTTTTTAGTTGTGTTGGCAATTTTGGTTTAAGTGTCAGTGTGATTGATTGCCGAACCAGAAGGAGTATCTGCAGAATGTTTGAAGGTAGATAGGAGCATGAATAGGATCTGATCAAGCGAAGTAGTGCTATTACCAGATTAACAAAAACCTTGTTGTTCTCTAACAATTACAATAGTTAAATCCCTTAATTGGGTAAGCTTTAACAGGCTTGGTGTTTTCTAAATCCTCTATCGAGGTTACTCCTAACAGGGTATTGTAGTCAATCCCTTAACCGGGTGGTCCTTAACCAGATCTATTCCTAACAAGACATTTTTGTAAAGCTTCTAACAAGGATTGGCTCCTAATAGGGCGAACTTCAGAAGAGTTCAAAATACTTGTGGGTATTCATCCCCACCGTGGTCTTTCCCATTTGGGTTTCCACGTCAAAAAACATTGTGTCAAGTGGTGAACTATTTTTGTGGTTATGTTTTGATATGGTTAATTTGTTTAATTGATAAAGCCACTTAGATATGTTAAGATGACCGGAATTGATCTGAATAGTGATTTCACTAATATTAGTAAAGTGGTTTGATGTTTTGGTTAAATGGTTTGAGAGTTTCAGATCTGTTTCACTTTTATTTTGTTATGCCGGTCAACCAGTAAACTTGACAGTGTAGTTGCAGTTTATAGTTCAGTGTTTGAACCAGTTAGTTCAGTGATTGATTTATGAGTTGGGTTTGAGTTTGGTGAAAGTTTAGTTTGTTTTCTATCTATTGATTCACCCCCCCCGCTCTTAGTAGTTGACCGTATCATTATTGATTCATCATATCATTAGCTTCCCATGTGGCAACTTAGCCCCTATTTTGAGGAAAATTCAAACAAATTTCAACGTTAACTCTAAATTTTTCCAACTAGGGTATATTTAATGAATACCTCAAAATACCTTTTTGTAGAGCTCATATTCTAGAATCCAAAAATATTTTTTATACATGTTGGTTATTTTTAACATGATTTTTTTTAAATATTGCAAGTAGTCCAAGGGGTTGAGCTTAATAGGTTAAAATGTTGGGTTCTCATTGTGAAGACCCAAGTTCAATTCCTCATCTAGAGACATCTAAAGTGAAATTCTAAGTTTATAGGTGGTTTCTAAATAAAATTAGATTTATAAGTGGGGAATCTTGGTCTTTCATAGGTTATATTCTAATGTCTTTGCTTGTGAGGAACTTGTATTGGTCTAATGTTGATGCTCAAAATATTTATCAATTTTTTTTTTCCATACACTAGATATTGAAAGTAACTATTAGGGAAAAAACTCAGAGAAAATAATTTTTTTTTTTCCTTTTTTCCTTTTTTTTTTTTTTTTTCCATGTGATGTTTACTTGATCTCAATTTTTCTAAAATTTTTAGCAATTCAAATTCCACTCTAAAATAAAAAAATTATCAAATATTTTATTTTTTTAAGATTATGTATAGATTTTATCAAGAGATTGGCATTTCATTAGTTTTCATCATTTTGAAATTTGAAACATAAAGACCATTTTATGCTTTGAAGTTTAAAAAAAATTGGTTGTTTTGGTTGATTCCTCTACAACAGTGTGGCACAAGTTTATACTTTTACCAGGTAGGTGAAAAAGATGCTTTTGTCTCCACATGGAAATGTAGGCAATCTATTTTATTCTCTACCATGTGTCGACAACTTGTAATTATTGTATGATATTCCTATGGTAGGTTATGATGCATAAGATCCAAATTCTATGATAGGCTAGAAAATTGTTGGAGAGAATCTTTGCATAGGGAATGTGGGTGCCCAAGTTGGGTTATAACATGTTGTAAATACACTATTAATAGTCAATTATGATAAAATTCTTTTATCATTGTAAGTGTTATCTATTATGATGAATTTTATGACAATGGTAAAGTGTGTAAGAGCTTTTTCCATAGCCATTGATGGCAAAAATAAGGTGCCCAAGTTTAGAGGTTTGAATGAGAATTGAAAAAATATTGTAGAGGTGGAATTCGCATTCTTGGAGGTGGTGAAAAATGTGCCAAGTGGATTCCGATGCCCATCTCTTGTAGCTTCCTCTAAAAGTTATCTTCATACTTGTATTTTCTATATATTTGATGCCTTGGGATGTAGTTTGTATGGTGCATTTTGTAGGTACAATTATGTTGTCACAATACCTCCAAAAATCAATGTTGGAGTACATATTATGCTCTGATACCATGAAGAAATTGATGATTTAACCTCAAAAGAGCCAAGAATCATTTGTAAGCAAAACACTTATCATGCAAAAGAGATCAAGCAAAGATAATATGCTTCATAACATTTTGGGAATTATGTATTGATTTCACATAAAGATATTAGAGATACAATTACAATGAATGGATGACTCCTTATAAAAGGATGAATGAAATCCTAGATGCAAAACCCTAATAAAAGATTAAATTAGGTAGTGTCAATTGTCACAATCATAATGAATGAGACAAATTAAGCTATTGTTAGCATAATTTAATAACAAGAAAAAACACCTAAGTTTAGAATAAGTAAAAATGTAATTAAAGGGCCTAATTAATAAATAATTAGATGAAGTGTCCTAATTACTCCAACATAGTGAAAAATTAAAAATATGAATGTTCTATAAATATTCTACTAACATGAATGGAACAGTCAACACTTTTATCCATTTTAAGCCTCTAAACCCTAATCATCCCAGGTATTTTTTTGGACATAACTTAGGCATATAGGCTTGAAACTATGCAAACAATATATCATTGAAAAGTTGGTTTTGGCACCGAAGTAGTGGTGCAGGTTGTTTTGTCAAATTATTCTTCATTTTTTTGTACTAGACCTCTAAAATCAACCTTTAGTTTTGTCAAATTATTCTTCAAATTTCACCAACCAAACATCATTGGAAATCTAGTAGAGCCCTTTGTCTAGATCTCAAGTTCATGTCTCCATATTTTTCCCTAAGTAAATTTGATATATATATTTTTTGTTTTTATTATCTGATCAATCACTTAGATATTTGGGCACTTGGAATGGATTTATTTTATGGAGAGGGTCATATTTGATGTGCTTTACATGTGCTAAGTTTTTTGGGCTTTGGTAATTTCATTTAAGGAGGTATCATAGGTTTTTCTATTCATCCTTTTGTTTATCAATCTAGTAGAGGGAAATTATGTCTTGGTGACATGGAATCCTGACACGTCTTAGGTGGCTAGATATTTGCCTTATTTGTATGGACTCATACCTAAACCAGTAACTCAAAGAGATAGATTAACCTAGAGTTATATCATAGACCATGTTGTAGGAGTGATTTATTCTAGTGTTAATCATGACACTATGTGTTCTATATCAGACCTTGAGTGCCCTCGTACACTTTGGACTAGACTTTGGGAGATGCATGGAAATCCTCATATATCTCTATTCCTAGAGGACCCTACAATAGATTGGTATCTTTCCCTTACACATGAAAATTTCATATCCTTTGATGATGATACTTAAGAGGAGCTTGAAAATATCACAAGTCTTGCATGTTCTGATGGATCAAAAGCCTATCTTCATGTTCCTACTCATCACATTGAGATCCCATCTCAATCATCTTCATCTTATGTTGTTCCCTATTAGATTGTCATTAGCTCATGCATAGCCCCCATTGATTCAGTGCAATAGAACATTGCTCTTCCAAACATAGCTACTTGGGATTCATATCTTATAGACATATCATCCTTGTTTGTGGAGTTCCATACTATGATTTTGGAGGATTATTTTGAGGATATTCATCTCTTTTTTGTTGATAGCCACATCAGTATTGTCAACTCATCTTCATCGTCCATGGATCTTGTTCTTTATTAGTTTTTGCAAAGTCCTAATTTTCCACCTCCTACATTTATTAGGCATGTACCTGATTGGTTTGTGGCATCATCATCTATCATGGACATAGCAACATATGAGAAATTTCTAGAGGTGAATGTAGTTTTAATTTAGATTCCTACATCTTGCAGTTTATGGGAGTGGCTTTGTTGGCATTTTTGATGTTTATGTTGTGATTGTCATTGATGGACACACTTGTATTGAGATCCCCTTTATATGTATGAGCTAGAGCTCAACCGGTATTTGTTCCAACTGGTATGTTGTATTCTAGTCTTTAGACTATTGGTGATTTTGCAGAATGTGTTTCCCGGTCTGAAGCGGCATGTCGACCCCAAGCGGTTTGTAGATCTCAACCAGTATGAGGGAGCAAAGCAGCATAACACATTCTTACCAGTCTTCATTTTTGTCAAACTAGCAACCGGTATTTTGTATGAACCGGTAATACTCTGTGATGAGTTACCAACCCACCAATTGATTGACGGTGCCGACACACTGACGGTGCTTTTTGTGTCATGTTACTGAGTATGTCTAGATTCATTGAACCTAGGAAATTGCAATGTAATCCTATTGGACCGACATGAAATCAGATTCCTTTAAAGGACATCATGTCTAGGGTTTTAAGTTGCTATTGTTGAAAGGGTTTATGTTGTGGCTAGGGTTTAAGGTGGTTGTTGAGTTGTTGTAAGAGCGATCATATCTAAGAAGATCAAGTTGTAACAGAGAGAGATAGAGAAGACTGAAGTAATGCTGAAATGCATTAGTAGTGAGCTATACTGGATCTAACCAAGCAGTTTGTGCTATTAGATAGATCAAACACTTGTTGATTACTCACATCTTTGAGAAGTCTGTAGCCCTTAACCGGGTAGGCCCAAAAGCCTTTGTAAAATCCTCTAACAAGGTGGTTCACTTATGTGAATCTAAAATCCTCTAACAAGGTAGTCTTTAATCGGACTTATCTCCTAACAGAGATTGAGATTCCTAACAGGATCTGTTCTGGTGAAGAACATTGTAAGACCTTAACCGGTCTAGTTTCTATTCTGTAAATAGTGACTTGTGAGTTCCATCTCATCGTGGTTTTTCCCAGTTGGGTTTCCATGTCAAATATCTTGTGTTATGGTTGTATTGCTTTTGTGGGTGAATGCTTTATTCGCATTTTGGTTTGCATGTGTGATAACCGGTCTGTCTATTAGACTATTTTATCGGTTTATCTTCAGACTGTTTAAGTGTTTAAGTACAAAGATTTTTGGCATACTAATTCACCCCCCCCTCTTAGTATTCATCAGGCTTCTCCTATCTCTAGTGGATTTGTTTCTTCCTAAGGGGATAAATGTTGTTTGCAAGTAGTGGATCATATTCTATCTTTAGTTATCATCATTGGAACAAGGACTACTTGATTGGGGGGATTCCTATCCTCATTTTCTCTATATTATAGGGGGACATTCATTTTATTATTATGATAGAAGAAGTCCTCGGTGGGTCACATTAAGTCCTTCTTCCCTTCTTTCTCTAGTATAGTTATTGTATTTTCTCTCATATGAAGAGGAGTTTTCTCCCACTAGTTTTGTTGGTGTAAATTATGTCTCATAATTATACTTTACTTAAGTTTATTTAGGATAATGCATTTCATAGTAATTTGCATATGAGACACTTAGGAAATTGCATATCTAGGGATATGGTTGTAGGAGAAATTCAACCTTTGGTGGGTGATCTACCTTTAGTGGAACTTTTTGCAAGGTGTGCACCCTTGGTCTCCTTGTGTTGTGCAGTGCAGCATTTGGGTTTGCGACATGGCTTTACTACCTCCTATATACTATATAAGTCTAGTGGTTGTATTGGGCATTAATAGGTTGATCTTTTGGTGCAACGATAACTGCACTTGTAACAAGTGGTATCAGAGCTTGGTCACAGGTTCAAACCCCTCTCTGCACTGGGGGGGATTGTTTCAAGGTGTGAGTCCTTGGTTTCCTTGTATTGTGAAGCACAACGCCCAGGTTTGTAACATGGCTTGACCACTTCCTGTGGATTCTATGTCTAGTGGTTGTATCGAGCATTAAGAGGTCGATCTTTTGGTGCAACAACAACCGCACTTGTAACATAACTATCTATTATTTCTCCTACCTACCCCTACCTACCCTTGCATCTCATTGAGCCACATGTCATGATTTTGTGCTCTCATTTCCCTATGGCCTTACCTTTATAAGCAAGCTTTGTGTATTATATGTAATCCAGTTGGGCATTTTGCATCTTGATGAGAATACAATTTATTCTTGTCTATTTTGTTCTCTCTTTCTTTTGTGCTATTTATTGGCCTTTAGATCTTGGGTTTCTATTGAAAAATTATTACATGGTATCAAATCCATTAGAGTGCCACTAGTTTTCCATTTGAGAGAAATTTGATGCAATTTGGGGTTTTGTATTTTGGAGCTTTCTATTGCGGATTAATATTGGAGCTTCTTGGGTCAAATCTAAAGTTACCATTAGATTGAGGAGGTTTTAAAAAGTTAAAATTGCCTTTTGTTTCATCCAAAACCAACATGAGAGGCCAAATCTAGAGCCATTTGAAGGTGGAGGGTGGTTACTATTAGCAACAATCAAGAAGGAAGACTGAGAGGGGGAAGTGAATTAGTCTTCATCGGAATACAAAAATTAATCACAAAAAAATAGATATGATAAACTGCATCAATAAGATGGATGAGCAAATTGAAGGCACAACACACAACACCAAGATTTTGACGTGGAAAACCCAGTTAAGGGAAAAACCACAGTGGGAACCTACCCACAGTAAGATGATGTAGTATGTGAAAATATTACAATGGGAAATGCACATGCATTGAGACACACTACCTAGATCTCACTGCTCAAATATAATGGCCCGAAAAGCTAAAACCCTTAGGGAAGTCTCATTGACTTACAATAAGCTTCAGACTACAATCTAGAAGAAATGAATCGAAACAATAGCATCTGGAAATGCCTGATTACAGTTCCGATTAGGCACAATTGTCTGCCCTACAACACCAATCTCACTTCAATCTCAACACCGAAGGATAAATCACTTATTTGCACATACACCACTCCTTGATAATGTAGATACAACATCATCACCCAAATTACCTGAATATATCACTTGTATATACAAATCATCAACCTTGATAACAAGGTCAGCTAAACCCTAATCCTCAATTACAAAATTACATCACATGATACAAAGATCGACCATCATACCAATATAATGATTTACATAGTATAGCATGTACCTAAATCAAATTCCCAGGTGCACAACTCCATCGAAAATAATGACAAGATCAACCGCAACACGCTACACCACCGGGAAAATTGAATAACACAAAAATCATCACCAATTGATGAAAACCATCAATAACGCACACAACGATCAATGTGGATCACCAAAACAAATAGGACATGACTATGAAACACCAACAAGCACGTTAGAATCATCAAAAATAGTTGTTCCAACATCACTTATCAAATCTTCATCGGTCAACGTCTGAAAGCTCAAGAACACAACCAATCAACAATTGTCACGAAGAAAGATAACTTGCAGAGAGCCGAATCACAATCCATCAGAAATGAAGATAGACAAGACCATCCCAAGCAATATCCAAAAAATATCAGCACAAAATTTGATCACATCGGAATACATCAGAGGATATATTGAACTCTGGAAAACAATGATCAACAAAACCACACTACAAACTGGATCATAAGATCTTCCCAATTTGCAATCACTAGAGCAATACATAGGAATATGTTGACATCAATGAAAATAACATATCCTATCAGCAACAATGACCAATAATATCCAACAATCCCCCCTTTGGCATTGATGGCAACATATGAATGTGAAAAATAATCAATGCAAAGCAAGAAAATATCTCCATCAAAATCCCCCTAAGATCAGGACATATAAAGCAGTTTTTCACATGATCTCTCTCCCCCTTTGATAGCAATGCAAAAGATCTCAAAATAGAAAACCAAACTCTCTCTCCAAAACAGAAACATGAAATTCTCTACCCATAATAGAACTATGAATTTCTCTTCCTATGACATACAACCAAGTCAACAGACTACTCCAGCAAAGGAGCAACGCCAAATCATCAATTTAGATATAAGGATTTGGTTTTGAAATCCATTGGATTGATGCAACTCAATGCATCTAGTTCTCATCAGGAGGGGTGCATCCCCCTAACTTATCTCTCAAATAGATAAATGTATCTTCAAGCAAAGGTTTAGTGAAAATATCAGCTATTTGTTCCTTTGTAGATACATATTCCAGCTTCACCTTCTCTTTACTGACTTGCTCTCTCAAGTAGTGATATTTGATTGACACATTCTTAGTCTTTGAATGTTGCACTGGATTCTTTGACATGTTAATAGAACTGGAATTATCACAATAAATAACAGTAGGCTCATCATAAATAACTCTGATATCTTTCAACATTTCCTTCATCCAAACTACCTAAGTGAAATTACTAGCAACAACAATGTACTCAGCTTCAACAGTAGATAATGACATTGAATTTTGTTTCTTGCTAGCCCATGAAACCAATTTCTTACCCAAAAATAATTCTCCATTGGTAGTGCTCTTCTAATCATCAACATCACCAACCCAATCAGCATTAGAGTAAGCACATAGCATGAAATCATCATTCCTCAGATACCATAGTCTATAATCTACAGTTCCCTTCAGATATCTAAATATCCTCTTAACAATAGTGACATTGACTATGTTTCAGATCATCTTGATATCTAGTAGCCATACACACAACATGTGTAATGTCTGGCCTAGTCTAAGTAAGATATAACAATCCACCAACCATAAATCTGTACAAAATTTGATTAGCTTTAGGAGATTCATCATTCTTAGACAATTTACAACCAATCACCATAGGAGTTCCAACTGGTTTGGAGTCATCTAACCCAAACTTCTTCAGCAATTCCTTCACATACTTAGTTTGAGATATGAATATACCTTTTCCAGTCTTTGAAATCTGCAAACCTAAGAAAATTTTCATCTCAACAATCATAGATATCTCAAATTATTTATGCATATCACCGGCAAACTTCATACTCAAGTCATCATCACCTCCAAAGATAATATCATCAACAAAGATTTCAACAATCAGGATTTTATCATTCTTAATCGTAAAGTACAAATTATTGTCAGCAACACCTTTAGTAAATCCCAATTTGAACAAGTATTTATCTAATCTACCATACCAAACTCTAGGGGCTTGTTTCAATCCATAAAGAGATTTCTTCAATTTACATACCATGTCTCCATCATCTGATAGTGAAAATCCACTAGATTGTTCAATATTGACTTCTTCCTCAAGATCAACATTCAAAAAGGCAAATTTGACATCCATCTGATATACCTTGAAATCTTTATAAGCAGCATAAGAAAGCAACAATCTAACAACTTCAAGTCTGGCAATAAGAGAAAAATTCTCCTCATAATCAATTCCTTCTTGTTGTGAATATCCTTTACAAACCAGTATTGTTTTATTTCTAACTTCATCGACTTCATTTAATTTGTTTCTGAATACCCATTTAGTACCAATAATATGCTTATCCTTAGGTCTAGGCACAAGTTCCCATGTATTATTCTTTTCAATATGATCTAGTTCTTCTTCCATAGCTCTCATCCAACTCTCATGTTTAAAAGCTTCAACAACATCTTTAGGTTCCACTTTAGAAAACAAGCATACTTCTTCAATAGATAGCCTTCTTCTAGTCATCACACCTTTATTCTTATCACCAATAATTTTATTTTCAGAGTGATTCAATATTATATACCTCAGAGTCTTCTACTTGTTCTTATTCCCAGGTTCCTGCACTCCTTCACCGACAACAACAACATCCAGACTAACTACCTCCATCAGATCATTCTGCTTAGGCTCTTCAGTCTGAATAGGGACTAGAACAACATGTTGACCATCATCATAACCACATGCTCTGATCTCTTTCCCTAGGTTCTCATCCACCTTCACATTTGCACTTTCCACTATCTTTCTCAGTTTCTTGTTGTAGCACCGGTAGGCTTTGCTCTTTGTTGAATATCACAAGAAAATTCCTTCATCACTTCTAGCATCAAACTTTCCTATATCCTCATCTCTCTTGATACAACATTTGCTACCAAATACTCTGAAATATCTCATAGTAGGAACATGACCAAACCAAAACTCATAAGGGGTTTTACCAGTATCACCTTTGATGTGTACTCTATTGAATGTGTAAACAATAGTGCTAATGGCTTCTCTCTAGTAGATCTTTGGAACATTTGCTTCAATCAACATAGTCCTTGCAACATCCAAGACAATTTTGTTCTTCCTTTCAACAACTCCATTCTGCTGAGGGGTTTAGGAGAAGATAATTGTCTTTTAATTCCATGCATCTCACAAAATGTATTGAACTCACTGGGAGAAAATTCTCCACCTCTATCAAATCTCAAACACTTCACCTTTAACCCAGACTCAGTCTCAACCTTAGCTTTGAATATCTTGAATTTGTCCAATGCTTCTGATTTGTCCTTCAAAAAGACAACCCACATCATCCTGGAATAATCATCAATTAGTAGCATAAAATATCTATCACCTTGCACATTTCTAAAATTTGTAGGCCCACATAGGTCACTGTGTACTGATGAATACTAAGAGGGGGGGTGAATTAGTATGCCAAAAATCTTTGCACTAAAACACTTACACAGTCTAAAGATAAACCGGTAAAGCAGTCTGACAATCAAACCGGTTATCACACATACAAACCAAAATGTGAATAAAACATTCACCCACAAAAGCAATACAACCATAACACAAGATATTTGACGTGGAAACCCAACTGGGAAAAAACCACGGTGAGATGGAACTCACATGTCACTATCTGTAGAATAGAAACCAGACCGGTTAAGGTCTTACAATGTTCTTCACCAGAATAGATCCTGTTAGGAATCTCAATCTCTGTTAGGAGATAAGTCCGATTAAAGACTACCTTGTTAGAGGATTTTAGATTCACATGTGTGAACCACCTTGTTAGAGGATTTTACAAAGGCTTTGAGGCCTACCCGATTAAGGGCTACTATCTTGTTAAAGATGTGAGTAATCAACAAGTGTTTGATCTATCTACTAGCACAAATTGCTTGGTTAGATCTAGTATTGCTCACAGCTAGTGCATTCTAGCATTACTTCAGTCTCCTCTATCTCTCTCTTAGTTACAACTCGATCTTCTCTAATAAGATCGCTCTCCACTTCCACCTTAAACCCTAGCTCAACATAAACCCTATTCACAACTTCTTCAACAACTCTAAAACCCTAGACATGATGTCCTTTTAAAGGAATCTGATTTCATGTCGGTCCAATAGGATTACATTACAATTTCCTAGGTTTAGTGAATCTAGACATACTCAGTAACAGGACACAAGAATCACCGTCAATGTGTTGGCACCATCAAACAATCGGTGGATTGGTAACTCATCACAAAATGCCGGTTGGTAACTCATCACAGAGTATTACCGGTTCATACAAAATGTCAGTTGCCAGTTTGACAAAAATGAAGACTGGTGAGAATGTGTTGTGCCGCTTTGCTTCCTCATACCGCTTGTGATCTGCAAACCGCTTGGGGTTGACATGCTGCTTCAGACTGGGAAACACATTCTGCAAAATCACTACTAGTCTGAAGACTAGAATACAACATACCAGTTGGAACAAATACCGGTTGAGCATGAGCTCATACATATAAAGGGGATCTTAATACAAGTGTGTGTCCATCAATGACAATCACAATATAAACATCAAAAATGCCAACAATCTCCCCCTTTGGCATTGATGGCAACACTTAGGAAAATAAAATTTTGACATCTAAGTGTTTTACAACAAAAACTTGCCATTAACAAAATTGCTCCCCCTAAGCATATACACTATCCCTTAATCAACAAAGTGTGTAACAATTTTGCATTCAGAGCATAATCATCAAAGCATATAGCATATATCACAGCATATATCAAAATTTGAAAATAGATACTTCTCCCTCTGATATATCAAAATTTCCAAAATTTTAAAACCATCAAAATTTTAAAACCATATACTTCTCCCCCTTTGCCAACAATGACAAAGTACCACTGCAAAAACCTATTTCCATGTATATATAAAAGAGTTTATGACAATAATGAATAATACTTGTCAAAAACCGCTTTGTAGTCCTGCAAAAATTGTTTCATGGAAAGAGACCAGGACTCAAGTAGGGAGGTCGCCACTTCCTTCTCTATCTGCATTTGTGATACCCGTTCCTCCATGACATCTATTGTGCTCAGTTCTTGGGTGACTGTCAGGGCATCCAGGTTCAAATAACATTTCTGGAGAATTTGCAATCGTGGAAGTAATACTAGTTGAAGCTCCTACAAATCCCTAGACCTTGTGCTGATCTCTTGCTCTATCTTGGCTGACTGGATTTGGAATCGGTGAACGGTTTGCCCATATGCTGCAAAGGAGTCGTAAGGAGATTTGAATGTGCTCAAGTAGGACTGTAAGTCCATTTGAAGCTTTTGCTTCTTCGCTAGCACATCATCACAGAATAGATGAGGTTGACAGATTTTGCTGAGCAGCAAGTTTCCCTCATCCAAGGCACTCCTTATGATCTTTTGATCCTTTAGCAGATCAGTCCTAAGCTCATTCAGTTTCTTCACCAGAGAAACATTAAGAGCCTTTTGGTGCTCTTTCTTTACATTGGCCTGAGCTACTTCTTCTAGGCTCTGCACCTAATCATCCACTACAACACACAGAAGTTTGAGTTGTGCTAGTGATGAATCAGTGTCAGGAAGATTAGTACTGGGTGTTTATGGTGAAAATGGATAACAATAAACAACAATATTGAAAGGCTAAATGAATTCAACCACCAAACCCTAGCCTAACAACAACAAAGATCCACCATAACATATGAAGATAACCTAAGACAATGCAAATAACTCAAAATCACAAAGATTATACCATCACATGTCCAATAGGGTTTTGATCTCCATTCTTCCTATCTCCATTGATCTTGCTTGATATACTTGCTCTCAGATTTTTATATGCACAAGAGCTCAACAAAGAACGGAATGTGGTTGCAAGTGGTATTGTAGTGTAGCCAAGTACTCCAAAATTAGTCATTAGGATATGTCATTAGGATATGTCATTAGTCATTAGGGTTTGACAATGAAGAAAGCATCTCCTTAAATAGAAGACACAATAAGAAATGGAGGGTTAAGATTGAGAGGTGTAAAAAGAGAGGTCGGCTAGGATTAGAGGGTAGGTAAAAGAAATACCAAAATAATGAAAGAGGTAGGTAGTGTAGGAATTAAGAGATGAATGACATGTGTCATGTGTAGAAAAAGATAATGAATTAATTAAATAAATAAAGATTTATTTAATTAATAGAAGAAGTGGGATAAATAAATAAATAAAATATTTATTTAATTTAGGAAAGGGATAATTTAAATAAATAAATGTATTTATTTAAATGAGAAATAAGGCTAGAAGAGGATAAATGAATTAATTAAATAAATAAAAATTTATTTAATTAATAGAAGAATTAGGCTTAGATAATTAAATAAATAAAATATTTATTTAATTAGACATGACAATTTTGAGTGTCTACATTTTGCCCCTCTTTGAGACAATGCGGCTTGTCGCATTGTTTCAAAGAAGATAAGATGAACTGATACAGAGTTGCCCCAAGATGGGAGTTATATGCCCCCTCGAGAGATTGGATGAAAATGTCTGAAAAGATTGCAGACAATCTCTCGATAAGAAAGACGGGATAGAATAGAGTGACCGGATAAAGTGACAAAGTCACAGGATAACGAAGACTGACTTAGAAAATGAAGGCGAGGACTAGGGCAGGCTATAAGATAGACCACGGGGGAAAATACATCCTCATTGTCATCTACACATTCACAAGATTAGAGTACAGAGAGAGAAAAGGGCAGCAGCAGTCAGCAGCGATGGCTTTTGTTCACAGATTCGACCGTGTTTGTCAATTCTAAAGGCCAACGGAGGCAGGAGAGCCAATGAGTACCAAAAAACCTCCTCGTACTTTGATGCATTTATTATTGTCATTAACTCATACTAGGTAATGTAATAAATGCGCATTTATGTCAAGAAAATGTATTTGTGTCCAAAAATGCGAATTTGTGTCTTCTAGGTCAAATCGGCAGTTCTGTGATGAACATACGCTGTCGATTGGATAAACTGCTGAGAGGATACACTCAAGAAGGTCCTCTAGGGAAGACTAAGATAGATCAAGGCACTTTGTGATGAACAGTGAGTACCAAGATAGGCAGCACTTTGTGATGAACAGGGAGTGCGAATGTGAGTAACACTTTGTGATGAACAGGGAATGTCACACACGTAGTACTTTGTGATGAACAGGGAGTACTACTAGGATAGATAGCAACACTTTGTGATGAACAGTGAGAGTCACTAGGATAAATAGCTATGTGCATTTAGATAGCGAGTACCATTTTGTGATAAACAGTGAATGCCACTATGACTGACATGATTTGATTTGCTTGACTACAGGAGTACTTGCCGATGCTGGAGTCACGGGAGAGATTCCCATCGACTCAGAGGTTGTGACCTGAGTTGACACTTGAGGACTGAGCTGCGATTGAGGTTATGGGATTGAGATACATTCTGTATGTGCCTGAGTTTCGGGTGAACATGGGATTGTTGACTGCATTGGCTGAGAGATGGCACTCAGAGACTTGTAGTTTGCATTTGCCGATGGGTGAGATGACAGTCACCTTGGAGGATGTATATAGGATTCTACGGATACCGATCGATGGGGAGTTAGTACCCTATGATCGAGATGGAGATAGGGATGCACTGAGACGAGTGTTCTAGGATCCAGGACTAGGGATGAGGGTGGGACATGTGGCATGGGATACCATGACATGGACAGGATTTGCACTACCAATAGTGTTGACAGGAGTTATCAGTGGGTTCCTCTGTCTGGATAGGATGACACGAGGGGTGGCTGCAGGGGACACAGGGGCCATGAGAGTTGATCTTGGGGTGGGTCCTTCTAGGGCTCAAACTCCGTCGAGGCCAGGCGGCTCCGAGGAAGGGAATTCATCATAGCCGTAGAGGGCTCCCTATGTATCAGTATTGTACCATTTTTGTATTGTAGACACCTGCGGGTGATTTTGTAGCCATATGATTCTTTTGACATCATTGTATCATGACACTTTTGATTATATATGAGAGATGATCCATTTTTGCGGCAGCTATATGCATGCATACCTATGTGATGAAATGTTCTTATGTGATACATGTTTTATGATATGGATGCCTATATGATGCAATGCAATATATCTTTGTTCTTTTATGTTTTATATGAGATGCATGATGCAAATGTGAATGTATGTAATGCAAATGAATATGATAATGCAAATGATTATTTACATAATGAAAATGTGAAATGTGCTAACATGTGTTGTATGCAGGATGTGATGCAATTGTAATATCTATATGTATATATGAAATGCTTATATGTGGTGATGTAGGTGTAACTATATGAAATGCAAATGTTTTTGGTGTGTCATTATACTCAGTCATGTGATAGCGGGCTACGCGGACTCGAGAAGGACAATGGAAGTCAATCAAGAAAGGGGGATGGAAGACAGAAGATATGAACGTGAAAGAGCTTCTTGTGCATTATCATCATTGAGCTTTATTATGGCAGAATAGGTTATGACAATCGAGGCATTTGTTCGGCCCAGAAAGTCATTGTACCTGTTTGCATGGAGATAAGACAATCACAAACAAGGAATGCCCCAGTTCATACTAGACTCACAGTGTTCTCATATCCTTGGACAAGTCATAGCATTACTAAAAGACAATCGACAGACAGCAAATGCAAATAGGTGACGATACCCCATCCTCGCCTTTCTAGTCAAAGACATCCTGGAGATAGAATCTCTAGTCAGAGACATCCTGGAAAAGCTAAAAGACATGTCACCAAAAAGATAAAATCAAAAGAAAACCAAGACTCGACACTAACATCCACTGTAGTCCTCAAGTTTAGTGTCTCTTGTCACTTGTATAAGTCATGTTTGATTGTGGTCACAATGTTTACTTTCACAAAAAGGATAGATAGCACTGAACCATATGTTGTCTGAGTCTGTTGAAAGATTTGATTTGTTGAAGCCCATTGTTGCTGCTGTGTCTCATCTGAAACTGACTGAATCCATGAAACTGATACTTTATTGTGGAGAAGATGAAACTTTATTGCGGATCTGTGATGCAGATGTTGCTTTATTGCGGATTGTGCACGAATAGACTTGAAGGAAGCTGGAAGAAACTGTACTCCTCGAAACATGTGATGTTCTCAGTTCCACACCCATCACTAGACGTAGGAATTGGCCGTAGTCACAGATAGGATCTGATTTATTATGGATGGAAAGGGAGTGAAAAGGGAGATTTATGGATGGCTAACCAATCTTAGGTAGATCAATAACAAGCCATGATGGGAATAGGTAAGTTTATTGTGAACGAATAGGTTGTGAGTGTGTGCAAAGTGAAAGGATGAAAGTGAATCCTGAAGGAGGGAGGAGCAATGTCTCTACGCATGGCGCTGGTGACCCAGTTTTCACCATGGTACTTGCTCAGGGCGCCACCGAAGTGGTTTTCACCGTTGGACGAAATTATTTCTCTTTACTTTGTTTTTTTTTTTTTTTGGATTTTTCAATTTTTTTGATTTTTTTGTTTTATAATTTTTTTTGTATTTTTGAAATTTTGGATTTTTTTTGTATTTTTGAATTAGGATGTTCCGAAGAGCTTATGTGTAGAACCTGCGAAGGTGCATGCTGTTGATAGGATCCTCCAAAGATTCCCCTTCTGTAGTTGAGAGCTGATATGCCCCAGATCCATATACTGCTGTGATGATGTAAAGACCAAGCCAGTTTGGTTCGAACTTGCCCTTCTTATCTCTGTCTTGCTGATTCTTGGGGTTCTCTCTGAGGACTAAGTCACCTACCTCAAATGTGCGAGGCTTGACTTTGTGATTGTAACTGCATTTTTCCTTGACTGAATGATGTGTAGCTTGAGTGACTGTCTTCCTTGATAAAGGAATTGAGATAGAATTACTAGTGTGTGGACTACATAGGCCCATATGCGTTTCACCTGAAGAAGTTTGGGCATCACTGATAGCAAAGTCCTTCAAGGAAGCTCCATTAAAGGTCCATGATGTATCACCAGAAGGGAATGGATGTGTGGAACAAGTGGATGAGCTATGAAGGCTTATGATTGCGAAAAGAAGTGAAAGTAGGATAGAATGATGGAGACTTAGGATCAACAAGTATGCTTTTTGACTTGAAATTTTAGAACTTTTGCCCCCAGTTATTTTGATATTAGGGGAGATCAACTCTTGTTCCTTTTGCTTCATAGGATTTTTATCCTTGACTTTGATTTTTGCAGAGTCCAATAGCTTTTGATTTTGATTTGGACTAAAGGACTTCTCTTTATTTTTGACTTTTAGATTTTTCTTTTCAAAGCTTGATTTTTGATCCCCAATAAGTAAGGGCTTTTGTGATTCTTGTTGATCCAAGTCTAGAAGTGGAGTGGAAATGGAATGAGTGGATGATATGGTAAGGCTATGTGAGTTCTCAAGAGGGTTGGTGATATGCTCAATAGATTCTTTGTTGGAACCACTCTTAGGACTATTGATATCAAGAGATTCTTGCACCACTAGAGGAGTTTTGCATTCAGACTTAGTAGCCACAACACTAGGTGGTTCACACCCAATTCCTTGGCATTGCAAATTGTTTGTAGGTTGTTCCTGTCGACTGAATACCTTAGGAGATAGTGGGAGTTGATCAACATGAAAGATATACTCACCACATCCCATGTCTTTAATCTTTAACTTTTCTTTTAGCTCTGTTTGCTTTGATGTAGAAGCTTTTAAGGATTTTGGATCCACATATGCTGATGAAGGAATAGCTTCGCAATTGACTGGGATTGTTATTTCTGATCTAGGTCGTAGATTGTTGCAATAGATGAATGGATTTGGATCCGCTTTGACGGTCACTTCAACTCCATTGTATGGAAACTTGATACATCGATGATATGTAGATGGTACTGCACCCATCTCATGAATCCATGGACGTCCTAGCAATATATTGTAAGTGAGATCAAGGTCTAGGACTTGACAAACCACATCCTTTGTGACTGGCCCAATTCTTAGAGGTAAGGTGACTGTGCCCTTGGATGAGCGCTCTTCATCATCATATGCCTTGATGGTAATTTTGTTTGTAGAATTTACAACCTTGTCAGAATATCCCAATTGTCTTATGGTACTCAAGGTACAAATGTTAAGACCTGCTCCTCCATCTATCAGGACTCGCTTTATTCGGTGTTTATGTATGAAGGCTTCAACGTGTAAAGGTGCATTATGAGGCTGACTTATGGAGGCATCATCGGCTTCTGTGAATGTGAGGGAGTGTGGAATGGATAGGTATCCCACCATGGCTTGAAACTGGTCCACGTTCAGATCAGTAGGGACGGCAGTGTCTCTCAAGATTTTGTCAAGGATATCTTTATGTGCAGGAGATATACGTAAGAGCTCAAGAATAGAGATGAGTGCAAGTGTCTTCCCTAGTTGTTCTACAAGATCGTACTTAGGCTTGGTAGATAAAGGATTGGTATTCTTAGGGGAGGCACCTGGCAATGTAATCTTACCTCGACGGGTTGTAACATGACATTCGGAGGTAGCTTCGGATGAAGATCCCACACCTTTTAGGACAATTTTAGGTCGCTGAGGAGGATTCTCAGGATTTTTATTTTTGATAGTAATGGTAGAGATATGATTGTCCATTGAGATGTGATTGATGGTAGAATCATAATTGTAAGGTGCTCTGGTGTAATTGGCTTGATCATCTGTGACTTTGCCTTTTCCCTTGTCATGTTTTGGGAATGGTTCCTTAAACACCTCATGCTCTTGGTTAGATGAATGTCCCTCAATCTCAATATCTCCTCTGTCTATGAGATCTTGCACAATGTTTTTCAATCGATGGCAATTACTTGTCTTGTGACCCTTGCTCTTATGAAACTCACAAAACTCATCATCATTCCACCAATTTGGTTTGACCTTTGGTTCATATGGAGGAAAATCTGGGACTGTGATCACTTTGTTTGCTACAAGCTTTTTGAATACTGATTCAAGTGGTTCTCCCAATGGAGTGTACTTCCTTCGTGGTTTAGAAGTTGTTTGATTGTTCACTTGATTGTTGGTAGAATTTGATCCAGAAAAGATGAACTTTGGTCTCACTGTATTGGCATCAACAACGCCATCATTAACTGTATTCTTGTTCTTGTTCCAAAATTTTGGTTTGTCCTTTCCTTTGAAGTCCTCTTTGTTTTCTTTGAATAGTTTGATAACTCCTTGTTCAATTAAGACTCTTTCTGTTGCTAGGCCCTTTTCAATGACATCCTTGAATGTAGACAAACAAGCTTTTCTGAGATCATAGCCAATAGCCTTGTTAACATTTTGTGTGAACATTTCCACCATTTGTTTTTGCAGGATTTCGCAAGAGCATCGGCTAGCTAGGTTTCTCCATCTCTGTAAAAATGTTGCGAAAGATTCTCCTTCTTTTTGTTTCGTATTGCACAAGGTAGTAACTGAGACATCTGTTTCAATGTTGTAAGAGAAATGCTGAATGAATGCCTCTGCTAAGTCGCCCCATGACTTAATACCAGGAGGTAATTGAGAAAACCATTCCATAGCTTGATCGCCTAAGCTCTGTGGGAACAACCTCATCAAGTATGTTTCTTCTGCCGCTACCTCAATGCAAGCTATGAAGAATTGTCTTATGTGTGCCTTGGGGTCTCCTCTCCCTCTATATTTGTCGAATTTTGGTGTTACAAAGTGCGGAGGAAACGGAGGCATTGGAATTCTCTTATCAAAGGGATAAGGGCATATATCTCTCATAGTGTATGTAGGTTTGGATGTACTCATGTCCTCCACTTTCTTTTGTAGATCTCTAATTTGTTGCTCCAAATTATTTTTGGGAGGAGATTGATTTCTTGTAGCATACCTCATGTTTGTAACACCCATTTGAGGAGGAACTTGTTGCATGTATGGATGATACTGATCGTAGACATGTCCATATGGAGGTATATATTGATGTGGCATATATGGAGCACTTGGCATAACTTCTTGTTGAGGGACCCCATATCTGTTTTGTGTGTATAAACCATATTCAACAGGTCTTTCATTTTCCATTGTGTTGCCCCCAATTTTGACATGAGGTCTCCTTGTGTCAAAATTTTGAGGATGTCCTTGAGTATCCACTTGTCTTGATTGATCCATACCTTGAGCATGTGTTTGAGCATAAGGCCTCCATGATGGTCTTTGAATGTAAGTATCATATGTTTGAGCTTGTGTATGTGGGATTGCTGGTTTTTGAAGCAAAACTGATGGTGACTCAGGCATCATATTCGGTCCTCTATTTCCTCCACTATTTGGTCTCCTTTGATCCATGTTGGATTGAGTTTGTTGTGAGGGTCGACTTTCCATAAGTTGAGATAAGTCAAAATCATGTGGTATTTTAGCTCCACTTTGTGCCATCATGTTTAAAAAGTATTGACGATCTCTCCTCATTATCTCTTCAACCAATCTATTGAATTGAGGATCCATTATAGATTCTTGTATGTCTGCTGATAGTATTGAAGAATTGTCAACATTGTCATTGTGTGTAGTATTGTTGTTTATAGCGTTTGCGCTTTCCACATTTGGATTGTTTCTATAAACATTCATGTCTGGTAATGTAGTGTGCTCAGGATTGTAGAATAGATCATTGTCATACTCATAAGAACTCATGTTTGCGGATTCTTGAGCTTCTGTAGCTATTCTCCTAGATTTTTGAAGGCAGGTTTCAACCATGAACTAGGTGTTTGACCAATATGTGAGAGACTAGATGAAAAATGACAAAAGTATGGAAGACCAAGAGTTGTATGGAGTGTAAATGAATCTTGAGATGTACTTGCAATGTCCAAAGTGTAAGACCAAGTATGTAAGTAGTAGAGTAGGTGTGACTTCCAAAGAGAGGATAGTTTCTCTTGATGAGGTAAGCTGACCTTGACTCTAAGTAAGACCAAATGAGACCCAAAGGTAAGAAACCTTGATGAGGGACCACTTAGCAAAGTGTAGTAGTATGTAGTGTGTTGACAAAGTATGATGAGGACAAGCAAGTGACCTTTTGACTCAAGTTTAGACAAGTATGAATGTAAAATGAGATGTGAAGCAATGATGGACTATGTGAGACCTTAGAACATGCTGAATGCTAGATGAAATCTGAAGAGACAACCTAGGAAGCTCAAGTATGCCGAAACTGATTTCTTTTGTTTGTTTGACTGTGAAATTTTTCCAATTTGTGAAGTTTTTGGTGGTGACCAAATCTGAATGTTTGACTATTTTTCGTGACAAGAGGACACAATATTGATGAGGACTCAATGTTTGCAAGTATTTAGACTGACAATGACTCCAAGAAAAGTGTGTTGTTTGATGTAAAATTGTTTTGCATACACTTGAAGACACAAAAGACACAATGTTTTGCTGTTTGGTCTTGATTGTTTGAATGTTTAACATAAGTCAAGCACAATTCTTATGGCTGGCCAAGACAATAGTTGTTGATCCCACATGGGGTTTTACCCCCGAGGCTACGCTATTCAGAGCGGATACTTAGATGCTTGACCTCACTGGCTCCACCCTCGGCACTCACTTCTCGGGTCAGCCAAGCATCAGTCCCCATGAAAACTCCCCATGGCGAACTTTGTATCTCTACTAAGAACCGTATGTGTGTGGGCCGCTACCAGAGGTCCGACCTCCTGCCCCAACAACTAGAAGGATTTGGGCATCTAAAACAAAGAGGTGCTAGTAAGGGCATCCGCTCGTGTGGCCATACATGCAGCACTTTCAGCTCTATAAATACAGAAGGCTCCCAGCCGGTAGGGGTTACGCCCTAAAAATGATCAAATAAATTTGATCAAACAGGTTTATGGGGAGACATAGTGTCGGTATGAACTAATCAGCACACGTTATTCATAGTTTTCACCATGAATACATTTGATTATAGTGGTTTGGATAAGGTGGGTTTTCCTCGCTACCACTTGGGTCGTTCTCTTCTCACTAGTAGTCCTAATGACCACACGGGAAGACAGGCCCTCTAAAGATTAAACAAAAAGAGCCTATTGCTCAAGACACAAAAGACAATGATTCAATTTTAGTGCACCAATTGAAGTGTTTGCTAGTCTATGAAAACAAGGCACACAATAAAAATCCAAAAAACCTTGCCAAGGACCTGCAACAAAGATTTATTAGTAGTTTGGATTGTTTCAAATGATCACCCTTTCCTGCAAGCACACAAGTTAGGTAAATTTTAGACCCAAAAGACTTTGTGAAATAGGGGCCTTCAACAATGCGTTTTGTTGACTAATTCAAAGATCTGATTCATCATAAAAAAAGACCACCTGTAAAATTTCAAGATATTTCCAGAAATGTAAGAAAATCCAAAAAATTTGTTAATTTGCTCCAAAAATTAATTTTTTATGAAAAATCATAAAAAATTCATATAAAATGCAAAATCGATCCAAAAAATTTGAAATTTTTACTGGAGAGTCTTTATGGTCTTCCAAACCTGTACAAAAAATTTCCTGCAACAAATCCAAGCAGTTTGTGAGATATGAATAAAATAATGCAAAACCCTAATTTTCAAAGATCTGATTTTTGAAGAATTATTTTGCATCAAATTTAAAATCACAAAGAATATATCCTGTGTATAATTATGAGATATTTCCAAAAATGTAAGAAAATCCAAAAAATTCGCTAATTTTCTCTCAAAATTAATTTTTTATGAAAAATCATAAATAATTCATATAAAATGCAACATCGATCCAAAAAATCTGAAATTTTTACTGAATCTTTCTGATACTGTTCCCAATCTACACAAAAAATTTTATGGAAAAATTTGAAGCCGTTTGTGAGACTTGATCAAAATAAATAAAAACCCTAATTTTTAAAGATATGATTTTTAGGGAAATATTTTGCATCAAAATTAAATTCACAAAGAACAGATCCTATGTATAATTATGAGAGATTTCAAAAAATGTAAGAAAATCCAAAAAATTCTCTCATTTTCTCTCAAAATAAATTTTTTATGAAAAATCATAAAAAATTCCTAAAAATTGAAAATTTGCTCCAAAAATTCTGAATTTTGGATTGAGAGCTCCTGGTACTTTCTTCAACTTGCAAAAAAAATTTGGTGCAAAATTTCTAAGCCGTTTATGAGATATGATCGAATCTCTCCAAGATCTTGATTTTGTGTCCAAAACCCTAGCTGCACAAGGTTATTCTCCAAATTGTTTTACAAAATAGCAATATAGGGTTAGAAAAATCTGCAAAAAAAACATAGATCTAAGAAAAATCCATGTCCCACTGGGCGTGCCAAAATGTTTATGGTGAAAATGGATAACAATAAACAACAATATTGAAAGGCTAAATGAATTCAACCACCAAACCCTAGCCTAACAACAACAAAGATCCACCATAACATATGAAGATAACCTAAGACAATGCAAATAACTCAAAATCACAAAGATTATACCATCACATGTCCAATAGGGTTTTGATCTCCATTCTTCCTATCTCCATTGATCTTGCTTGATATACTTGCTCTCAGATTTTTATATGCACAAGAGCTCAACAAAGAACGGAATGTGGTTGCAAGTGGTATTGTAGTGTAGCCAAGTACTCCAAAATTAGTCATTAGGATATGTCATTAGGACATGTCATTAGTCATTAGGGTTTGACAATGAAGAAAGCATCTCCTTAAATAGAAGACACAATAAGAAATGGAGGGTTAAGATTGAGAGGTGTAAAAAGAGAGGTCGGCTAGGATTAGAGGGTAGGTAAAAGAAATACCAAAATAATGAAAGAGGTAGGTAGTGTAGGAATTAAGAGATGAATGACATGTGTCATGTGTAGAAAAAGATAATGAATTAATTAAATAAATAAAGATTTATTTAATTAATAGAAGAAGTGGGATAATTAAATAAATAAAATATTTATTTAATTTAGGAAAGGGATAATTTAAATAAATAAATGTATTTATTTAAATGAGAAATAAGGCTAGAAGAGGATAAATGAATTAATTAAATAAATAAAAATTTATTTAATTAATAGAAGAATTAGGCTTAGATAATTAAATAAATAAAATATTTATTTAATTAGACATGACAATTTTGAGTGTTTACACCGGGGATTAAACCGGTAAGTGTGTCTACAGCTGCCTGAATGATGTCTTGTTCCTTTTTCCTGCGAATGATCTCAAGGCGCTCTTGAGCAACCTTGATGCTCTACATAAGTTCCAACTCACTTGCAGATTGGAGATCGATAGGACTAGAAAGATCAACCGGTGAGGGTTGACTTCCGGTTGCCTTCGGAGTCTCCACCTGAGAGCTTTTGGCCACTTCTTGTTCCTTGGCTCCTTCAAATTTATTCTTTTCCACTTCTCTTCTCTTCTCTTCTTCCTTATCTTCCTCTACCTTTTTCTTCTCCTTTGCTCTCCTCTTCTGCTCTTCCTTTTCTTCTTCGTCCCTCTTCTGCTTCTCTGCCTCTTCCTTTTTCTTCTTCTCTTCCTCTTCCTTCTTCTTCTTCTCCTCTTCTTTCTTCTTCTTTTCTTCCTCTTCCTTCTTTCTCTTTTCTTCCTTGTCCTCTTCTTCTTTCTTCTTCCTTTCTTCTTCTTGCTTCTTCTTCTCTTCATCTTTTCTTTTCTTCTCTTCCTCCTTTCTCTTCTCTTCCTCTTTTCTCTTCTCTTCCTCTTTTTCCTGTTTCTCATCTTCATCCTTCTTCTTTTTCTCTTCTTCCTTGTCTTTTGCCGCTTGTTGTGTGTCCACAACTTGTTCACCACCCTGCTCGGCCTACTGCCCCTATTCAGTTCCCTCAGAAGGTATGTCCTGAGTGATATCTTCTATATCTAGGGCATCGACATCTATGGTGTCGATTGGTTCCTCCACTAGGTTTCTTTCCTCATCAAAAACTTCATCTGGTTTGGAAATAACCGGTTCCTTTTCTACTTGGAGGTTGGCCATTCGAGATTTGTGAGAGCTGATAGCATGGGCCATGTGTTGATGTGTATCCTTTTCTACATCATCAACTCTACCTTCCAACAACCAGAGTCTTCTTCTCCTTATGAAGAAGAGACCTTTATTTTGATCTAATACATCAAATAATTCTGAATTTGAGAGTTCGGGGAAGTAATGTGCAAAAAATTTCTCCCTAATCTCTTGTTCATTTTCAATGGCAATGCGCCATTTGTTATCCAATGCTTTAAACAATGAATCCGGTGTCTGAGATTTAATCTTTGATGGTGACCAGTCATTTTTGCATAAATAAAGAATGATTTCCTGCAGTACTTCATCTTTTTCTTCACTATTGAATTCATCATAATAATCAATTAAATCATGAAGTAACTTTCTCCTAATATTCTTTACTATTCTTTGACAATGTGTCAAAGGTTTGTAAGAGGAGATATCTATATTTACCGGTGTAGATGTTGCTGGTTCATTCTTCTTCACCTTCTTGGTCTGTCTAGCCTTCTTTGGCTGTTCATCAGACTCAGTTTCTTTGGAGTCCGGTTCATTTGCCTTAGTCTTCCTCTTTCTTTTGAAGAATTTTGCTAGTGTTACCTCTAGTTTCTTCTTTGCCAGTGACTACTTGGTCACTCTTGGAGTCGCAGTGGTAGCCGGTGCTGATGCTGCAGGAACTGCCTTAGCTTTCTTAGCTGCCGATTCTTTTCCCTTCTTTACCGATGGTTCTTCAACCGATGCGATCCTCTCCAAGTAGGTTCTGGTTCGCTTCGCCTTTGGATCAAGAGGTGAGGCAATAAGGGTTGAAGCATACCCTTCCAACATGTCAAACATGAACTCATAGCCCATAGGCTCCACTTCCTCCATTCTAGGCTCAACAGCCTCCATTAGACATTTGTCCACCTGAATAGTGAAACAGATGTCATCTTCATACTTCTTCACTATATCCCCTGAGATTTGTACCCTCTAACTCATCTTTCTTCTGAACTCATCAAAGTATTTATTCAGTACCTCAGGGTAGCTGGTTCCAATGGCTTGCACACTTTCCTTTATCTGCATGGTTACCGATTGTTCAGGGGACCACTGGACATCTCCTACACCCAGAAAGTAGCCTTGGAAATAGAAAAACAACCCTACCAGTAGTTGTCCAAACTTAAATTTTAGTGAATTGTCCTTTTTGATTTCCTTAAGGTTTGACAGGAGTTGCCTTTGCATGCCGATGCATAAGTCAAATGATTTATCCTCTATAATCATCCAGTAAGTGGCATTTACTGCTGCAGCAGATACATAATTAATCCTACTAGCTGAGAATGTTCTGTAGCCTATCACCATGCAGGCATATTTTACCAGTTCATCCTTGATAGGATTAATTGTCATACCTCGTGAATCACTTGTGGAACCGGTGAGCTTGGTCATTTCCATTTTGCTTACCATTCTTAGGGCTGGCACTTCCCCTATGTTGTAGAAACCAATGACTGCATGAATTGCCTTAGGCGTGATATCATGCGTTCTCTCCAAGTACATCTTGTCACCATGGACTCTGCTCAAGATGATCCTGTGAAGTCTTCCAGAAAATACACTGCATTATGGAGTTTCTTCTTCTCTAAGATACTGAACTTCGGTTTGATCCTTTTGTCCTTTCCGCAAAATAGACCTAATTGAGTATGAATGGCTAAGGACCCTAGGTCTTCTATCTTGCAATCAATATAGTCTGAAATTTCTTCTTTGACTATGACTCCAGCTGGAACTTGTGACAAAGCATTATATTTGCCCTTCCTTTGAATAAAACTTTTTGACTCAATAGATGTGCTTGAACTGGTATGAGATGCGGAAGCCATTGAAGAGTATTTCAAGAACATGAAAAATACCTTAACGCGAAATTAGGGCTTCCTGATTCTGCTTTACTTTGCTCTCCGTCGGATGCCAAATCACCGCTTTGAGTTCTCCACTACCACTTGCAAACTATATTTGAATCTCTTTCAAAGCTCTCCAATTTCTTGAAATCTAAGCTCAAATCGCCTTTTCTTCACTCTGCACTTGAAAACTTTTCTTCGCTCGATAACAGATAGTGAGAAATGATTTGAAAAAATGCATTTATACATATCTCTCACCTACCATCATTAATGCTCCTATATTAGGGTGTAAACCCTAATTTTCCTTTTTACCATTTCTGGTCTTCTACCAAGCGACAGGTGTAGCATACTAGTTAAGGTCTTTTACCGGTGTTAAGTGGGGGTTCAAAAGCATTTTTCCATTTGCTCCCCCTAAGCCTTTGAGGCTTAGTTTGCTGGTTCCGATATTTCCACACTAGGTGCAGAAACCGGTTCCTCCTCCAATAATATTGGTTTCTTCTTCCATGTTTTCTTCATGTCTCCTTGAACTTTTTCAACATCTATTTCTCCTTCCTGAGTGACCGGTATATCATCAGATATATTTTTTCTTCTTCTATAGAATCTTGCAATTTGACCCAGTTTGTTGCAGTGATAGCAAAAAAGTCCAAGTGCTCTCCAAGATCCATTGTACATGTTTCCATTCTTCCTTTTGCATGTTGCAGCAGTGTGACCATGACCATGACAGATCATACAACTTTCTCTCCATCTGGTTGCCGCTTGATGACCACTGCTTCTTGACTGATGATTGAAGACATTAAACCGGTTGTGGTTCCGATTTATATAAGATTCAGGACCAGTTCCTTGGGTCCTCTGAGGATATCTTCTAGTGTTATCCATTACAGACCTGCATTCAAATGCTCTATACCCAAACTTATTGCATGCATAACAATGACCATTGAACTTATTGGATCTAGGTACATTATTGATAAAATAAGGAAAATTATTGTAGGCTTTGCTCCTACATACATTGGCAGTGTGTCCTTCTTTAAGACAGTTAAAGCAAACAGGTTTGAATTTTTGCTTCCCTTTTCCTTTGAGTGCCAGTTGCTTCTTTGATGCTTCAACATTTGTTCCTGAGGATTCTCCTTCCTCATGTCCAGAAAAACCAAGACCATTGGTATTCTTTGCCGGTCTAGATGACTCAAGCTTTTGGTCTAGCCTGACTGTACTTTTGCCAAACTTAGCAAGTATATCCTTTGACTCAAAGAGTTCTTTGGAAATAGTAGTGTTTGTCTCCATAAGACTTGCATTTTCAGAGATGGCAACTTTCAGTTCTCCTTGCATGTCTTCTTTTTCCATTCTACTTTCATGAAGGCGAGCAGTTAGTGCACTAATCTCATGTTTCAACTTGGAGATCTCATGATCTCTGTCTTTTACTAGATCTTCACCTTTTCTCCGGTTCTCAAGCTCTTGACTGAATCGAATAGTCAGTCCTTCCAACTGCTTTCTTAGATTGGAGTTTGAATCATTCAGCTTATTCACTTCAGCAATCATAGCTTCTATGTTAGCTTCATCTTCAGAACTACTTTCAGATAGTTCCATCAGCCTTTCTACATGTTCTCTTCTTTTTGCTTGAGATGCCTTGTATTTGACCATAAGATCATCATAGGCTTGCTCGGACTGAGTGAGCCATTAAGTAAGTTTCCTCAATGTGTATTCCCCCATATCTCTTTCCAAGTGGTTAAACTTATAGAAAGGTTGGCTCTGAGACCAATTGATGAATACTAAGAGGGGGGGGGGTGAATTAGTATGCCAAAAATCTTTGCACTAAAACACTTACACAGTCTAAAGATAAACCGATAAAGCAGTCTAACAATCAAACCGATTATCACACATACAAACCAAAATGCGAATAAAACATTCACCCACAAAAGCAATACAACCATAACACAAGATATTTGATGTGGAAACCCAACTGGGAAAAAACCACGGTGAGATAGAACTCACAAGTCACTATCTACAGAATGGAAACTAGACCGGTTAAGGTCTTACAATGTTCTTCACCAGAACAGATCCTGTTAGGAATCTCAATCTTTGTTAGGAGACAAGTCTGATTAAAGACTACCTTGTTAGAGGATTTTAGATTCACTTGTGTGAACCACATTGTTAGAGGATTTTACAAAGGCTTTGAGGCCTACCCAGTTAAGGGCTACTGACTTGTTAAAGATGTGAGTAATCAACAAGTGTTTGATCTATCTACTAGCACAAATTGCTTGGTTAGATCTAGTATTTCTCACAGCTAATGCATTCCAGCATTACTTCAGTCTCCTCTATCTCTCTCTCAGTTACAACTTGACCTTCTCTGATAAGATCGCTCTCCACTTCCACCTTAAACCCTAGCTCAACATAAACCCTATTCACAACTTCTTCAACAACTCTAAAACCCTAGACATGATGTCCTTTTAAAGGAATCTGATTTCATGTCGGTCCAATAGGATTACATTACAATTTCCTAGGTTCAGTGAATCTAGACATACTCAGTAACACGACACAAGAATCACCGTCAATGTGTCAGCACCATCAAACAATCGGTGGATTGGTAACTCATCACAAAATGCCCATTGGCAACTCATCACAAAGTATTACCGGTTCATACAAAATGCCGATTGCCGGTTTGACAAAAATGAAGACTGGTAAGAATGTGTTGTGCTGCTTTGCTTCCTCGTACTGCTTGTGATCTGTGAACCGCTTGGGGTTGACATGTCGCTTCAGACCGGGAAACACATTCTGCAAAATCACTACTAGTCTGAAGACTAGAATACAACATACTAGTTGGAACAAATACTGGTTGAGCATGAGCTCATACATATAAAGGGGATTTCAATACAAGTGTGTGTCCATCAATGACAATCACAACATAAACATAAAAAATGCCAACATGTACAAGATCTAGCATTCCATCAGATGTATACTATTTTCTCTTGAAATAAATCCTTGTTTTCTTACCCAACTGACATTCCTTACATACCGGGTTAGCATGCTTAACAATCTTTGGCATATCTCTAACAACATGTGTAGAACAAATCTTAATTATTGAATCAAAATTCACATGACACATTCCCCTATGCCATAACAAACTTTCATCTATCTAAGCAATCAAACAACTTTTCTCACCAACAATCAAATGAAAAATGTTACCTTATGTCTTAGTTCCAGATGCAATCTCTATATCGGAGTCCAGGGTTTACTTTAGTGGTGAATATTCGCCAATGGTGAATATTTCACATCGATGACCTAGAAAATGGAGAATATTTTACACTAATTGGGGGTGGCCATGTTGCCCAGACTTTATAAATATTCGTCAAATGCAAGGCCAATCGCCCATTGTTTTATGTAATTAATTGTATCTCTATCAACATTTCGCCAATAGAATCTACATTTTCCACACGGTAAATTCAATATTTTCGCCTACACTTTCCAAGGTTGTCTTAATAGATGGACATAATTTGCCAATAGCCATATAAAGATTTATTGGCTAGGAGGACCCAATTTGCCTGACATTTTGCAGAAGCGTATCTCTCAGTAAATCTTTCTCATAAATGCACGAGTGTACAAAATTGGAAACAACTGTAAACCACTAAAAATTACCATATTGGAAGTTGTGCGTGCTCAGTGGATCACAGTTAGAGAAGGTTAGTGACAAGATGTTGATAAATGTCAATACTTGATTAGGATAAGATTTGATTCGTGCCTGCTGTCTCCAATTCCATTCCGGGGACTTTATGGAGAACTATGTTCGCTTCAAAAATTTGGGCCGAAATAAAACTTCAGCCATTGATCTGTGATCATCAAATGGTTTTAAATCATTGATGGATTTTAGGTACCTGTGACATGTCGATGAGGTCATGCTTATCAATACATCGTCTAGAGTCCGAACTCGACGTGATGTTGCATTAATTAGATAACGAAAATGGCTATTAATAGATAACGAAAATTGCCAATACACTTTTCACCCATACACTTAAATATTTTTTCCTTTAAATGAAAAAACATTCACCTCATCCATTATATATTTTCCCCACACAAGAAGGAATTATTCACCAGGATTTTATGGAATTTTCATACCCTAAAAAAAAATCGCCAATACGAAAAAAAATTCGCCATCAATATGAAAATTTCCCCCCTAAAATAATGTTTGATTCGCCAAGATTTTACACTTTTACATGGGGGGTGGTTTCTTAAAGTTATCCCTGTCGGAGGCATTCAATATCTTGTATTTTCCATCCTTGAGTTATAGATCATAACTTTTATCAACCATATGTCCAACACTCAAAATATTATGCTTTAAACCTTCAACAGATAAGACATCATCAGTGTTATTCTTACCATCAAAAGTAATAGAACCTCTCCCATGGATTACACAGGCTTTGTCATCTTTGAATCTAACTATTCCACCATCATACCTTTCCATGCTCACAAATTTACTTTTATCATTGGTCATATGATGTGAACAACCACTATCAATTACCCATTCATCTTTCTCTTCAACTTTAGTAGCTAAAGCCTTCTCCTCAATAGTGCAACAAGTGGAATCAATAGGTACAGGTCTATCTTCTTTAATAGAAATAAACACAACTTCATCTCCTTCTAATTCTTCATCTATAAAACCTTCATCAACAACATAATAAGAGTTCTTCTGATTCCTAAACTTCTGGTTAGACTTGTAAGTCTTTTCATATCTATCATTCCTATCAAGCTTATCAAAATTATCATGCCTATCATACTTAGACATTCTCTCCGAGCATCTAGAAGAAAAATGTCCTATCTTATTACAAGAGAAACATTTCAAAGGAAACTTTCCATTATACTTACTAGCTCCTTGAGGCAATCTTCAGGAAATCAATGCTTCAAGCTCATCTAGCTATTTTTCTTGCTCTTCCATCTCTCTTCTCTCTCTCTCTCTCATATCTAGATATCCTGCATTTCTTAGGATCATACTTCTGTTTACCAGATACAGATGCAGATGCTCTAAATGATGTCTTAGACTTTCCATGTGATTCTCCAAACTCACTCAACTCAAATGCAACAAGCTTTCCAAATAGTACATCTCTCGTCACTGTAGTCACACTCCAAATCTAATCAATAGAAGCGACCTTATATTTATAATCAGGGGGCAAGGATCTCAGCACCTTTGCAACAATTTCATCTTCCTCAATGGTTCCACCGACACATTTGATACCTAGGACAAGGTCATTCACCTTATCCATGAAATAGTGTATGTTCTCATCATCTCCCATCTTCAATGTCTCATATTTTCATTTCAAATTCTACAACTTGGCAACTTTCACCTATTTATCACCTTCATATAGGATCTCAAGCTTCTCCCAAATCTCATGTGCAGTCTAAAGTCCCATCACATTTGTCATCTCAGAATCAGTCAAGGCACTAAGCAATGCTTCCTTTGCTCTAATATTATGTTCAACTTCTTTAATCTCATCAAGAGTAGTCGATCAATTCTGAGGAATAGTATAGGCATTCTTTGTAATCTTCTAGTAATCTTCTCTAAGAAATTTCAAGTGTACTTCCATCCGATTATTCCATATAGCACAGTTGTTTCCATCAAACCTCAAACTATCCTTCTTAAAGATAACACCTTAAGTTGTCATCCTACATCACCTCAAGAAATTAAGCTTCTATCGAAGGATCTAGCTTTGCTACCAATTGTTAGCAGCAATCAGGAAGGAAGACTGTGAGGGGGGGGGGGGGTGAATCAGTCTTCATCGGAGTATAAAACTTAATAAAAAAAACATAGATCTAATAAACTGCACTAATAAAACAAATAAGCAAATTGAAGGCACAATACACAACACCAAGATTTTGCTGTGGAAAACCCGGCTAAGGGAAAAACCATAGTGGGAACCTACCCACAGTAAGATGATACTCTATAGTAGTATGTGAAAATATTACAAAGGGGAATGCACATGCATTCAAGCACATTGCCTAGATCTCACTGCTCAAATATAATGGCCCAGAAGGCTACAACCCTTAGGGAAGTCTCACTAATTTACAATAAGATTCGAACTACAATCCGAAAGAAATGAATTGAAATAATAGCATCTCCAAATGCTTGATTATAGTTCTGGTTAAGCACAATTGTCTATCTTGCAACACCAATCTTACTTCAATCTCAACACCAAAGGATAAATCACTTGTTCACACATACACCACTCTCTGATAATGCAGACACAACATTGACACCCAAACTACATGAATATATCACCTATATATACAAATCATCAACCTTGATAACAAGGTCGGCTAAACCCTAACCCTCAATTACAAAATTACATCGCACGATACAAAGATCAACCACCAGACCAATATAATGATTTACATAGTATAGCATGGCCCTAAATCAAATTCCCAAGCACACAACTCCACCGAAAATTATGCCAAGATCAACCGCAACACACTACACCACCAGGAAAACTGCATAACACAAAAATCATCACCAATTGATGAAAACCATAAATAACTCTCACAACGATCAATGTGAATCACCAAAAAAAATAGGACATGACTAGGAAACACCAGCAAGCATGTTAGAATCATCACAAATAGTTGTGCCAACATGACTTATCAAATCTTCATCGGTCAATGTTTGAAAGCTCAAGAACACAACCAATTAGAAACTATCACAAAGAAAGATAACTTGCGGAGCACCAAATCACAACCCATCTAAAATGAAGATAGACAAGACCATCCCAAGAAATATCCCAAAATCTTAGCACAAGATCTGATCACATCGGAATATACCGGAGGATATACTAAACTCTGCAAAACAGTGATCAACAAAACCACACTACAAACCGAATCATAAGATCTTCCCAATCTACAATCACTGGAGCAATACATAGGACTATGTTGACATTAATGACAACAACATATCCTAGAAACATCAATGACCAACAATATCCAACAGTTACTTTTCCCAGGAGCGATCTACTATTTTAGAGCACTTTTGCCAAAATCTGACACCACCATGGCACTCAAAAGGCCCAAAACCCATAAGATTGCTTGTTCATTTGTGGTGGGTGGTTTTTTGGTTTTATTTATTTTTTAAACATGAAATAAAAAATCTCAAGGGTGGGCATTTTTTGGGGCCCGCAAGCCTATGGCCACGCAAGCCCCTATGGGTACCGAAGGTGTATCTGTAGCCCCACAAGCCTTGCGGATACCACAAGGTATCTACGGATCCTGTAGAAAACATGTGGCCCACAAGTCTGCAAGTATCGTAGGCCACCTGTAGTAGCTCTAGGTGGTCCGTGCAGACATTTTTTATTGTTTTTTTTTTAATCTATTTTTAGTTAAATTTTTTAATTTTAAGTTTTTAAATAAAAACTTTGGTTTTTAGCTAAATTTTATTAAATTAATTTTTTTAAAATAGTTTTTTCATTCTATTTTAAAAAATATTTTTATTAAACTTTTTAATTAAGTTTTTTAAAAACAAATTTTTCATGTAATAAGCAAAATTGGGAACACTTTTTTTCGTGTCCTCATATCATACCTATATTGCAGTGTTCTCCAACCGACATTCAAGGGGGGTCAATTTCTCCTACATTTTTCTTAGTGACATACCAATTGAAGGCATCTTCATCTGTAGTCTTCTGCAGGGCATCTTTCTGGTGGCATCATCTTTATGTTTCCAAATTTTCATTATGTCATGTTGTATTCTCTTGCATGAGCTATGTTGTACACACACTAATATAAAGTGTCATTCTTCTTTGTACCTTTTCGTTGATGACATATTTGATGTAATTCTCTTGTACTCCATAGATTAGGAAATATCTTGTGAGACTTGGTGCATGGCTCCAGTTGAGACTTAGATTGTACTAATTTGTGCACAAATCCAATGAAACTTAGATTGTACCAATCTGTCATCGATGAGTATTCAATCAATTCTCAATCAGGTGTCTCAATGCATGATCTTCATCATATTGTAGTGAGAGATTCATCATCAATTCTTCATTGACAACAGTACTTGGTTTTGTCACACTTTGGCATTCTTGGTGTAACATTGACTCTATTTCCTCCTAATGGGGATAAATTTTGGTCAATATCATTGGACCATGTTTGCAAGAGATTCTACATTGAAGGGAGGCTTCATGGTATTTCCTCTTCTCTCTTATGGGGGGAGGGAGGGGGGAATTTTTCCTCACATGAGGTTTTGTTCTTCTCATTAAGAGTATTGTGTGTTTTCATCTCTCTTTTAGGGGGGAGTTTTTTACCATTGGGTTTTTCTCTCTTTGTTTGTTTGTGAGAAATTGCATTGCATTTGTACATGGGTACCTAAGATGGCCTAGTAGCTAGGACCCATCTTGCATTGTTATCTTGAGTATGCATTCCCCTAAGTTGCACTTAAGGTGGGTGTTGGTGTAAATTATGTCTCATAATTATACTTTACTTAAGTTGACTTAGGATAATACATTTCACAGTAATTTGCATATGAGACACTTAGAGAATTACATATCTAAGGATACGGTTGTAGAAGAAATTCTACCTTTTGTGGGTGATCCACCTTTAGTGGTGTAGACACCTAAAATTGTCCTGTCTAATTAAATAAATATCTTTATTTATTTAATTATTTGAGCCTAATTCTTCTATTAATTAAATGAATCTTTATTTATTTAATTAATTCATATATCCTCTTCTAGCCTTACTTCTCATTTAAATAAATATATTTATTTATTTAAATTATTATTTTTCCTTAATTAAATAAATATCTTATTTATTTAATTGATCCCACTTCCTCTATTAATTAAATAAATCTTTATTTATTTAATTAATTCATTAACCTTTTCTACCTATGACACATGTCATCCATCTCTTAATTCCTACACTACCTACCCTCTCATTATTTTATTATTTCTTTTACCTACCCTCTAATCATAGTCGACCATTTATGTTTTACACCTTTTAATCTTATCCCTCTATTTCATATAGTGTCTTCTATATAAGGAGATGCTTTCTTCATTATCAACCCTAATGAACTGACAGATCAATTGACTAGACTATGCTTTTGAACTTTCATATGCAATCCTACTTGCAACCACATTTCCGTTCTTTGTTGAGCTCTTGTGCACATATAAAATTTGAGAGCAAATATATCAAACAAGATCTATGGAGATAGGAAGAATGGAGATCCAAACCCTATTGGACATGTGATGGTATAATCTTTGTGATTTCATTTGATTTGCATTGTCTTAGGTAATCTTCATATGTTATGGTGGATCTTTGTTGTTGTTAGGCTAGGGTTTTGTGGTTGAATTCATTTAGTCTTTCAATATTGTTGTTTATCCACTTTTCACCATATACATTTTGGCACGCCCGGTGGGACTCTTGTCCCATTTGCATTTAACATCTTTTGTTGTAGATTTTGTGTTTTTGAAGTGGCAGATTTGACATTTCCGACAACATTTTGATATTTTCGCGTCTGTGTACTTTCGGATCGCGTTTTTGATTTTCTACCACGTTTGTGACATCTGGAATCGCGTTTGCGCCTTCGACAGTATTTTATTTTTTTTGCAGATTCCAGGAAACACGTTTGTGTTCCCTAGTCGCATCTGTGAAGTCTTCAGGCGCGTCTGTGTTCAGGAACCGCGTTTGTGTTCAGAAACCGCATTTGTGTCAGATCTAATCGCGTCTACGAATTTATAAGGCATTTGTGTTTTTGGTAACCGCGTCTATGTGCAGTTGTTGTGTTTTGATTTTTTTGATCTGGTTTTTCATCATTCAAATTTCAAATTTGGTTTATATTGACCTAACATCTTCAGATCTAGCCAACGAAATTGGTGCAGCTTGTCTTGAAAGCAAAAGAAGAAAAGAAATTGTTTTGTTGAAGGCCCCTATTTTCACAAAGTCTTTTGGATCTAAAATTTATCTAACTTGTGTGCTTGCAGGAAGGGGTGATCATTTGAAACTACTAATAGATCTTTGTTGCAGGGTCTTGGCAAGGGTTTTTGATCTTTATTGTGTGCCTTATTTTCATAGACTAGCAAACACTTTAATTGGTGCACTAAAATTGAACTAGTGTCTTTTGTGTCTTGAGAAATAGGCTCTTTTTGTTTAATCTTTAGAGGGCCTGTCTCCCCGTGTGGTCATTAGGACTACTATTGAGGAGAGAACAACCCAAGTGGTAGCGAGGAAAACCCACCTCTTCTGAAACACTATAAACAACTATATTCATGGTGAAAACTATGGATAACGTGTGCTGATTAGTTCATATCGACACTAGATGTCTCCCAATAAATCCGTTTGATCAAATTTATTTGATCAGTTGTTGGGCGTAACCCCTACTAGCTGGGAGCCTTCTATATTTATAGAGCTGAAAGTGTCGCATGTATGGCCACATGAGCGAATGCCCTTACTAGCACCTTTTTATTTTAGAAGCCAAAATCCTTCTAGTTGTTGGGGCAGGAGGTCGGACCTCTGGAGTGGCCCACACACATATAGTTCTTAGTAGAGATACAAAGTTCACCATAAGGAGTTTTTGTGGGGACTGATGCTTGGCTGCCCCGAGAAGTGAGTGCCGAGGGTGGAGCTAGTGGGGTCAAGCATCTAAGTATCCGCTCTGAATAGCATAGCCTCATGTGGGAATCAACAACTATTGTCCTGACCAGCCATAAGAATTGTGCTTGACTTATTTTAAACAATCAAACATTCAAGACCAAACATCAAAACATTGTGTCTTTTGTGTCTTCAAGTGTATGCAAAACATTTTTACATCAAACAATACACTTTTCTTTGAGTCATTTTGAGTCTAAACACTTGCAAACATTGAGTCTTCATCAACATTGTGTCCTCTTGTCATGAAAAAATAGTCAACCATTTAGATTTGGTCACAACAAGCAACTTCAAACATTGGAAAAATTGCACAAAATTTCCAGAATGCGTTTGTGTCTGATAGAACCGCGTCTATGTCATCTAAACGCATCTGTGAAGGGCAGAAACACGTCTGTGTCTTTTGAGCAACATTGCACTTACAAAATCTCAGAAATGTGATTGTGTCTGACAGAACCATCTCTGTGTCATTTAAGCACATCTGTGTCTAAAAGAATCGCGTCTGTGTCATTTAAGCGTGCTTGTGAAGTATACAGGCACGTCTGTGTTCAAAATCGAAAAACTTTTACAATCCAGCAAACAAGAAATAGTCAGTTTCAGACTTATTGAGCTTCCTAGGTATCTCTCTGGGTTTTTATCTAGCATTCAACCTATCTTTGGGTCTCACAAAGTCCATTATTGCTCTACACCTTGCATTACATTCACATTTGTCTAAACTTGAGTCAAAAGGTCACTTGTTTGTCCTTATCATACTTTGTCAACACACTATATACAACAACATTTTGCTAAGTGGTCCCTCATCAAGGTCTATCACCATTGGGTCTCATTTGGTCTTACTTAGAGTTAAGGTCAACTTACCTCATCAAGAGAAACTATCATCTCTTTGGAAGTCACACCTACTCTACTACATACATACTTGGTCTTACAATTTGGACATTGCAAGTACACTTCATATTCATTTACATTCCATCCAACCCTTGGTCTTCCATACTCTTTCCATCTTTCATCTAATCTCACACATCTTGGTCAATACCTAGTTCATGGTTGAAACCCGTTCCCAAAAATCTAGGAGAGAAGCTAAAGAGGCTCAAGAGTCCACAAACATGAGTTCCTATGAGTATGACAATGATATCTTTTTCAATTCTGATCATACTACATTACCTGACATGGATGCTTATAGAAACATTCCAAATGTTGAGCACATGGACACTACAAACAACAATGATAATATGGAGAACTTTTCAGTACATTCAGTAGAAGTGGAAGACACCATTATGGATCCCCGTTTCAATCGATTGGTTGAGGAAATAATGAGGAGAGATAGACAATACTTCTTACAAGTGATGGCACAAAGTGGAGCCAAGATCCCTGATGATTTTGACAGATCTCAAATAATGGAAAATCGACCTTTGCAACAACCTCACTCCAACATGGATCAAAGGAGGCCTAACAGTGGAGGCACTAGAGGACCACATATGGTGCTTGAATCACCATCATCTTTGTTTCAAAAACCCAAGGTCCCATACACACATGGTCAAGCATATGATACTCATCCTCACAAACCATCATGGAAGTCTTATGCAAAAAAATATACTCAATCAAACACCCATGATAAGGACCAACCACCAAAGCAATTGGATATCCAAAGACATGTTCAAAATTTGGACACAAGGAAACCCTGCGTCAAATTTGGGGGCAACACACTAGAACAAACTCATGACATTCCTATAGAGTATGGTATACAAGGACAAAGAAGATATTCTATTCCTCATCATGAATCTATACCAAGTGGTCCATATACACAGCATCATTATAGACCTCCTCCATATGAACATGTGTATGATCGATATCATCCATATATGCAACATGCTCTTCCTCCACACAGTGGCTCAGTCATGGGATATGGTCTAAGAAGTTGATCTCCACCTAAGAACAATTTGGAACAACAAATCAAGGACTTACAAAAGAAAATGGAGGACATAAATACACCGAAGCCAACTTACACAATGAGAGACATATGTCCTTATCCATTTGATAAGAGCATTCCAATGCCTCTGTTTCCTACACATTTCGTGACACCTAAGTTTGATAAGTATAGAGGAAAAGGAGATCCTAAGGCACATATAAGACAATTTTTCATAGCTTGCATTGAGGTAGTAGTAGAAGAGACATATTTGATGAGATTATTCCCACAAAGCATAAGAGATCAAGCTATGGAGTGGTTCTCCCAAATTCCACCTATAATTAAGTCATGGGGTGACTTAGCAGAGTCATTTATCCAACATTTCTCATACAACATAGAGACAGACATATCAGTCTCTACCTTGTGCAATACCAAGCAAAAGGATGGAGAATCTTTTTCATCATTTTTACAAAGATGGAGAAATCTAGCTAGCAGATGCTCTTGTGAAATTCCACAAAAAAAAATGGTAGAGATGTTCACCCAGAATGTCAACAAAGACATTGGTTATGACCTAAGAAAAGCTTGTTTGTCCAACTTCAAGGATGTCATTGAAAAAGGCTTAGCAACAGAGAAGGTCCTAATTGAACAAGGAGTCATTGAGATATTCAAATAAAACAAAGAGGACTTTAAAGGAAAAGACAAGCCAATATTTTGGAATAAAAACAAGAACATAGTCAATGATGGTGTTGTGGATGTGTTGTGATGTATTCACACATCGCCCCATTGAATTGTGGGGACCCCTACTTTTTTGCTTTTTGGGGTTTTCTTTCTAGGCGTTTAGGGTTTGTCTATTAGCCTTTGCATTTTGAGTGTCGCTAGGGGATCAATAGGATGGTAGGCTTTGCTTGAGCCAGGGGAGTCAGCAAGTGCTCCAGGTTAGGGTTTCTTTGAGAGTCTTCCTCAGGGCCTAGTTTTGCTCTTGTTGCTAATTGTGTCTTGATTTATGAGTGGGTATCATTCTTGAAGGTCCGAGCTAGGTCAAGTTGGTGAGTGATGAAGTCTGGAATGTCATCCTAATCTTTAAATGCCTTGAAATTTGGCTAAGTTTGGAATGTCCTGATCCTGAAATTTGGCTAAGTCTGGAATGTCCTGATCCTAAAATTTGACTAAGTTTGGAAAACTAAAGAATCCTCCAAAAACTAGATTTTGCAATATAACTCCTAGAGGTCTGAAACCACTCTCAAACATCCTGGAAGTATATATGGAATATAACTTAAAGTATAAGTTATATTCCATAAAATGATCCTGACAGAGAGACCAAAATGTCAAATTTCGCTCCTGACCCTTCCAAAGGGTCTAGAGCGAAATTCTCCATAATACATTCTACTTTGACCAAAACCTAGAACTAACACATTCCTAAGCTTGAATGAAGGTAAAAACGCTTGTTTGAATGAAGAAATGTGAAAATGAAGTCAGGATCTTGGCTAAGAATAGGGATTTCGCTCCTGACCCTTCCAAAGCGTCCAGAGTGAAAATCCTTGAAGACCTCAAATTCTCACTTATCAAGGCCAAATTTCTAGTTCCTAAGGCATGTTTGAAGGTATTTTTGAATGTTCTAGCCTTGTCAAGATTGAAAGATGAAGGATTTTAGTCAAGAAGATGAATTTTGCTCCTGACCCTTCCAGAGGGTCCAGAGCAAAATTCTTGAAAACTCTCATTTTTCCCTTGGCTAAAGTCAGGATCTTGATGGAGATGTGTGAAGAAGGATCTACATTTGCCTCTGAAAGAGAATTGGAGTTGAAAAGGTCAAGAATCAAGCCCAAAACATGATTTTCACTCCTGAACCTTCCAAAGGGTCTAGAGCGAAAATCTTGGTAGCTCTCATTTCCTTCCCAATTTTTGCTAAGTGTTGGTTTCCAAGGCATGTTGGGGGATGAATTGGTATGTTCTTTCCTTGAGATGGAGTTGATTGATTTTGAAGAACAAGATTTTGGCCTAAAGGAGAATTTCGCTCCTGACCCTTCCAAAGGGTCCAGAGCAAAAATCATCATAAACTTCATTTGCTACCTTGTTTGACCTTGAAACCTTCTTCCTCAGGTGGAAAATGATCTAAGTTTGCTTCTTGAAATGGTTTGAAGTTTGAAAAGTGAGTAATCTAGCCTAGAATGAGATTTTTGCTCCTGACCCTTCCAAAGGTTCCAGAGCGAAAATCCTCTTAAAGCTCATTTCCTCCTAAGTTTGACCAAATTTTGATTTGTAGGGCATCTTGAAGGGAAGGATGGACATCTTGTGGCCTTTGGAAATGTTTGAAAGCATTGAAATGTAAAGGATTTTGGACCAAAAGATGAATTTTGCTCCTGACCCTTCCAAAGGGTCGAGAGCGAAATTCCTAAAAACACATATTTTTCCATTGAAGGAGGTTTAGTCCTTGGTTTTTTATGGCGTGGATGGAAGTGAGATAGCATGTCTTTGCCTCTTGAGGTTGTTTTGAATTGGAGAAATGAAGAATTTAGCCCAAAATCTTGATTTTCGCTCCTGACCCTTCCAAAGGGTCCAGAGCGAAAATCTCTCTAAGATGCATTTCCTTCCTTATTTGACTAAAATTTGATGTCCAAGGCATGATGAGAAGGAGAATGAACATGATCTTTCCTTTAAGAGTGTTTGGTAGCTATGAAACTGAAGGATTTTAGCTAAAAAAGTGATTTTCGCTCCTGACCCTTCCAAAGGGTCCAGGGTGAAATTTCTTACAAGCCTATTTTTTTTTAACATTGCTTCTAGGGAGAAGAGAGATGAGATTTTACCTTGCAATGAAGTTTCAAGCTGAAAGAATGATGATTTTTGGTCAAGAATGAGATTTCCGCTCCTGACCCTTCCAAAGGGTTCAGAGCGAATTTTCTCATAACCTATCTTTTCCCTCAAATTTATGCCAAGTATAGTGTGGGTCAAGATTAGAGGTGTCTTTATGCATCTCTATGACTTATCAATGATTATCAAATGTGAAGGAATTGAGCGAAATGGTGAATTTCACTCCTGACCCTTCCAAAGGGTCCAGAGCAAAATTCCTAAAATCACTTATCTTCCTTGCAAATCAAGTCAAGCTTTTGGTTTTTATGGCTTAGGGAAGGATTGAGAAAATTTTCCTTGACCTTGGAGGTGAGTTGAATGGTAGAATTTGTCCTAAAAAGTGATTTTCACTCCTGACCCTTCCAAAGGGTCCAGAGTGAAAATCCTAAAAACCATCTTTTCTTCCAAAATTTGAGCAAAATCAAACCTGGACAAGGGTGAGAGAAGTCATTTGGATTGCCTTAGAGTGGATTTTGGTCACTAAGAATGAAAATTTTGAAGCCAAAATGAGAATTTCACTCCTGACCCTTCCAAAGGGTCCAGAGTGAAATTCCTAGGATCACCCTTTTTTCCTTGCAAATCAAGTCAAGTTTTTGGTTTTTATGGCCTAGATAGGAGTGAGGTGATGTGTCCTTGGTCTTGGAGGTGGTTTGTAGTTGAAAGGATGAGGAAATAAGCCTAAAACAAGATTTTTGCTCTTGACCCTTCCAAAGGGTCCAGAGCGAAAATCCTAAAAACCATCTTATCTTCCAAATTTTGTGCTAATTCAGGCCTAGACTAGGGTGAGAGAAGCTATTTGGAATGCCTTGGAAAGATGTTTGACCTTCAAAAGTGTGAATTTTGAGCTAAAAGGTGAATTTCGCTCCTAACCCTTCTAAAGGGTCGAGAGCAAAATTCTTCATCTACCTATTTCCTCCTTGTGTCAAGTCAAGACTTGGAGTCCTAAGGAGAAGTTGAGGTTAAATTGATGTTACTTTTCCCTACAAGATGAATTGAAGTGAAGAAAATGAAGAGTTGTGACCTAAAAGGTGAATTTCACTCCCGACCCTTCTGAAGGGTCCAGAGTGAAATTCCTAATTTCACTCAGATTGCTCATGATAAAGATCAAGGCAAAGAGTTGGTTGTGAGGTAATGTTGAAAAGAGGTCTAAATGAGCCAAGAATGCAAATTTCACTCCTGACCCTTCCAGAGGGTCTAGGGCGAAATTCTTATGAAGCCTGTCCCTAGAAAGAATTTTGAGCAAACTTCATTTTGATGTCTTCTTGTTGATGATTTAAGGTATAAAATGCTATGTCGAAATGAATTTATTATGTGCCCTTAATCATCTTTTGGGTTTGTTTTGCAGAGGAAAGAAGACCATAACAAGGACGACCTTCTCCAGTCCAACATCAACAGGGATGACCTTTTCAGTCTAGCATCATCAAGGACGACATCTTCTAGTCCAAGGTACATCATCCATCCTGCACATCAAAGACAAAGGAAGATAAAGCAAGGGTTCATTGAAGAAGTAGATAGTTTCAGAAGAGTTAATTAAAGCTAGCTTTGCAACATCATCAAATTGAACATCAACCAATTTCCAAGTGTCAGGCAAGGTGGCATCCCAATCATCACTCCTCCATATTGGGTTGATCCACCTTAGCATCTCCAGGTTCAATGTACATGACTCATCAAAGATGACACAAACTTCAATGTACCTACCTCGACTATCCATTGGTCGAATATTCCAAAGAAGACATGTTTCCAAATAATGCAATTATTTCATTGGCCAGAATTGAGTTTGTTGTAACAAACCCTAATTAAGGTTTTCATTGTAAAATCTCGGCCATTGATCTCAAGTTGATCTGAGCCATCGAATTGTATTGAGGGCACTATATAAGCCCTGGCTCCTCATTTGTAAAGGCTAATAGCTAGTCAATAGTTGATAGTAGGTGAATAGTTAGCTAATAGTGAATAGTCAGTTGATAGAATAGCAAGAGAAGGCAAAGATTGTTGCCAAGATGTTGTTGTAAAAGACTTGTAAAACTTCATTGAAGAAATGGTGAAATCTATGGGTCGATTCAACAATTTACATGGTCTTTATACTTCTCAGATTTGATTTCATGTTATTAGATGAGTGGAAGAAATATGCTTAATTGATGGTGAAATTTGTACATCCATACTACTAGCAGCTTGTTGATTGCAGACTTGCCTTGTGTAGTCAACTGGAATCATTCAACTTAAGCTTAACTTCAATTATCGCTTCTTCACTGATATGCATCAACCTGATGGTGTCTATGCTTATAGCGATGATCTAAACATCATAAAACTTTCCTTTGAAGATCGCACTAACCTTGTGGAGATGGTCCTGGGATGTCAAAACAAAACTTAGTTAGAATTTCACCAAAGGTTATTCATTGCTCCTACATTCTTAGTGTCAGAATTAGATCCTTTCCTCGCCCTCATCCTTTTTCTTTTTTTTTCAAAATCCAGGCCAGTGAAATCTTGTGATTCCAGCAAATCAGACGTTTAGGTCATCGAGTGTAAGTCCCCTTGTGATTCCAACAAAATCACATCATACCACAAAGAGCTTATCCACGAGTAGAGATCCTACACATTAGGAACCTTGAAGCTTCTCTGATTGATCCTTTTACGATATCTTCAGCATTCAGGAGCTTTATTCAAGAGAGGATAAGGTACCTTTAGGTATTTTATTATGTGTTTGGTCATGTACAAAATACACATCAATAGATTGGTGCTAGAAGGAGGGCTTGAATGCAATGAATGCATAAATAGTTGGACTTCAAAATTTTATCAATTTATGTTTGTAGGAGTTATTTAGGACTTTTGTCCCTCCTCCCGTGCTCAACAAAATTGGCACTAGAAGGAGGGCTGAGCATTATCATGCCGTGAGTAGATGAAATCGAGATCCTAATTCGCAAGGAGTTATCCAGGACTTTTGTCCCTCCTCCCGCACTCAACAAAATTGGCGCTAGAAGGAGGGCATGATCGCAATGAATTCCTAAACACTTGAAAATCCAGATTCTATCAATTCATAATTTGCAAGGAGTAATCTTAAGGACTTTTTCACCCTCCTCATGCACTCAATAGAATTGGAGCTAGAGCGAGGGGTGATCATTGTCAAGCCATGATTAGTGGAACTCATCAAGTCATATTTAGAAAAGATATCCAGAGCTTTTTTCCCTCCTCCACGCTCGACAAAATTGAAGCAGAAGAAAGGTGAGCGAATATGAACTCTTGAATCCAAGGAAGATCAGTGGAAAGTCATCTTCAATAGTTGACGAAAGTGATACAGAGAAGGAAGGTGATCGTTGGGTCGTCAGTTGAACTTGCGAAAATAAGGAAGCAAGCTGGAACCAGTTGAACGTTCAAGTTAAATCTGAGATATTCAAGATCTCTCTTATTCTAGAAAATCCAAAAAAAGTGAAAAAGTAAAAAATCAAAAAAAAAAGTGGAAAAATAGAAAATAAAAAAAAATAAAAAAATCAATAAAAAGAAAAGATTTCTCAATGGAGCGGCAACAGTTTCATGAGGAGCAACAAATTGATTTTCCTCAACTTTGGTGGAAATTAGATACACAACTTTATCCATGCAGATTGTCTGAGTTTGCAAGACCAGGCAAGTGTCGAGTTCATGAGATAGAGGAGCATGATGAAATGCATTTCTTGAAGTACTTATCAAGAATGGAATCAAAAATGCACGGAAATATCTTCTTTTGGGATGTCCCCAGGCCAGAAATAGAAGAAGGTAGCTTCAGTGTGCCAAAGAGCAAGGATCCTCTTCTATGCTTCTTGTGGATGATCGAGAGTCAGTTCATTTTGAATGGTGAAATGCATTTAGAGAGCACATTGCTACCATTGTGGTGTAGAATTCACAACTCACCTCACTCTGAATTTACTTGCTCGATATGTGAAATGGCTATCAATTAAGTTAGAAACCTATTTGGAATGCCAACTTTGTCTGAGGAAGAATGTATTATGAATAGATCTTGGGGTGCACATCTCACAGCCAAATTCAAGAGAACCTACATACAAGAACCTTGGAGTTGCCTCGACTTATCCTTCGGCGAGATCTTCAGCAATCGGGAAACTTTGCTCAAGAGAGGATAAGGTACCTTTAGGTATTTTATTCTATGTTTGGTCATGTATAAAAAACACATCAACAGGATGCCAATATAGTGCGACCTAAAATTATTTTTTCTGCATCAAGCTCTACAAACAATCAGGTGAATACTCAAACAACTTCAAAGTCATGAAGGAAGTACACCCCATTGGGAGAACCACTTGAGTCAGTTTTCAAGAAGCTAGTGGCAAACAAGATAATAACAATTCCAGATTTGCCTCCATATGAGCCAAAGGTCAAACCAAATTGGTGGAATGATGATGAGTATTGTGAATTTCATAAGAGCAAAGGACATAAAATAGGAAATTGCCATCGACTGAAGAACATCATACAAGATCTTATTGAGAGAGGTGACATTGAGATCGAGGGACACTCATCCAATCAAGAACATGAAATGTTTAAGGAACCATTCCCAAAACATGACAAGGGAAATGCTAAAGCCACAGATGACCATACCAACTATACCAGAGCATCCTATAACTATGATTCAACTATCAATCACATTTCGATAGAGAATTATGTCTCTACCATTATCATCAAGGACAAAATGCCTGAGAATTCTACCTAGAGTCCCAAGATCATCTTGAAAGGAATTGGATCTTCTTCCGAACCTACCTCTGAATGTAATGTCACAACTCGTCAAGGTAAATTTACCTTGCAAGATGCTCCAACTAAAAACACTACTTCCTCATCAACCAAACCTGAGTATGACCTTGTAGAACAACTAGGGAAGACACCTGCGCTTATCTTCATCCTTGAGCTCTTACGCATATCCCCTGCACATAAAGCCATTCTTGACAAAATCTTGAGAAACATTGTTGTCCCCACTGATCTGAATGTGGACCAGTTTCAAGCCATGGTGGGATACCTTTCCGTTCCACACTCCCTTACATTCACAGAAGCCAATGACGCCTCTATAAGTCAGCCACATAATGCACCGTTACACATTGAATCCTTCATACACAAACATTGAATAAAATGAGTCTTGATAGATGGAGGAGCAGGTCTAAACATTTGTACATTGAGCACTATTAAACAATTGGGATATTTTGATAAAGTTGTGAACTCTAAAAAAAAAATTACCATCAAGGCATATGATGATGAAGAGCATTCATCCAAAGGCACATTCACCTTGCCCCTCAGAGTTGGGCCAGTTACAAAGGATGTGGTTTGTCAAGTCCTAGACCTAGATCTCACATACAATATATTACTAGGACGTCCTTGGATTCATGAAATGAGGGCAGTCCCATCTACATATCACCAATGCATTAAGTTTCCTCACAACAGAGTTGAAATAACAGTTAATGGTGATCCTAATCCATTCATATACTACAATAACTTGAGACCAAAAATTGAGATGATCATTCCAAGTAATAGGGAAGTTGTCTCTTCTTCTACATACATTGATCCTGAATCATTAAAACCTTCGATGTCAAAACAAAGTGAACTTAAAGGGAAATTTTAGGACAAGGGCATGGGTGAATACACCTTGAATCAAACCATGTGCTTACAATAAGTTATGAATTCACCAAAATAATATGGAAGACCACATCCTAATAAGCAGGTATCTATAATTATACTCAAATGGGACCCTACTATCTTTCGAAGATGGGGTGAATTGGAAGAAGAAGACTTATACAAAATGCTTTACAAAGACCCTAAAAATGATACACAAGATCACATCAGCCTACCATGTGAAAAATATGGCAAAGGATTCAAGATCCTACAAAAATTTGGGTATGATGGCAAATGTCCTCTTGGCTTAAGAAAGGAAGACATCATTGAACCTTTACAACCTAAATTGACATTAAAAAAAGAATGCTCTAAAGGACTTAGTTTCATGACTTCCAAGGTAAACACTCAAAAGATAGGAGAAGCATTACAAATCAAAGCTCATAGAAATCAACAAGAGAATTGCTATTACACAGACTCCAATGAATGGGAATGGGATTCAGACAAATCCTCTAGTGACTATGAACTCACCGAGACATTCAGAGAACCAGGTGAACCCACAGAAGAGGAGGAATTTTATAGAAAATTCAAAGAAACAACCCATGAGGATCCCACACAATCCTTACCTCTAGGTTCTAGGTTGAAATCACATAGAATGAGGACACCTGTCCTAGAATGCGCTACTAGTGATGACAATTTGGGTTTGTTCACAATTGAGATAGATGAGGAGAGTGTCAATGATGACCTCGATAACTACCTCAACATATCTGAATATAACTGCATTTTCACTCATAGCCCCGCTAACTTTGAAGACATAAAAGGCCTTCCTCTTGTTCACCACCAACTTATTGACTGGGACCATGGACCTGCATAGTTTGACACATTCCAAAATGACGAAGCCTTTATTGATTATCTAGGCATACGAGATTATCTTCCCCCTAGGGACCATAAAGCAGGATACACTATAGAACTCAATAGCGTGGCATATTTTGGTGAGGGTGTCAGACCTTCTAGTCGCAAAAATATAAAAATAAAAACAAATCGAGGGTCTTATGGTGAAAACCACATTGTGGCACTGTTTGACCCCAACAGATTAAAAAGAAAGGACATATCTAAGGGTGAAAAGCTCTCCGAGGCACCCGAGGATGGAAGGCTCAACATTCTCCCAACATCATATGAAGAAAAATCATCTATGTTGGTAGAGGAGACCATCAAAACAAACATTGACACAGAAGAAGTTCCACATAACATATTCCTAGCTCAATCTTTGACAGAGACAAAAAGATCAAAGTTCATAAGTTTCTTCACAGAGTGACAAATCAATTTTGCATGGTCATACATTGATATGCCTAGATTGGATCCAGATTTGGTAATGCATCATTTGATAGTTAAACCAGGGGCAAAACCAGTGAAACAAAAATTAAGAAGGATGCATCCACAAGTGACATTATTAGTCAAGGTAGAGCTTGAAAAATTATTGGATGTCGGATTCATATGCCCAATTGAATATCCTGAATGGATCTCCAACATAGTGCCTATCAGTAAACCAGATCATATCATTAGAATATGTACAGACTTCAGAGACATCAACAAAGCTTGTCCTAAGGATGACTTCCCATTACCAAACATAGATTTGATTGTAGATCTCACAGCAGGTCATGCAATGTTATCTTTGATGGATGGATTCTCTGGTTATAATCAAATAAAAATCACATCCAAGGATCAACACAAAACAACATTCACTTGTCCTTGGGGAACTTTCCGTTGGAATGTCATGCCCTTTGGGTTAAAAAATGTAGGCACTACATATCAAAGAGCCATGACTACTATCTTTCATGATCTCATGCACGTTACTGTGGAAGATTATGTTGACGACCTCTTGAGAAAATCAATAGATAGAGATACACATTTGGATATACTTTCAGTCATCTTTGATCGGTTGGAAAAATACAAAGTAAGATTAAACCCTAAGAAATGTGTCTTTGGAGTAACCTCCAGGAAGCTCTTGGGATTCATTGTATCAAAAAGAGGAATTGAAGCTGATCCAGTAAAAGTTAAGGCCATCCTAGAGATGTAACCACCACAAAACATTAGTCAACTTCGATCTTTGCAAGGGAGACTCCAGTCCATATGAAGATTCATAGCACAACTTGTGGATAAATTTAATCCTTTTCAACACTTGCTACATAAAAACATCAAATTCAAATGGGATGATAACTCTCAACATGCTTTCCAGATACTCAAAGATTATCTTCTGAATCTGCCAGTTTTTATGCCACCAGTTCCAGATCAACCTCTATTACTATACATATTAGCTACTTCAACAACACTGGGGGCACTCTTAGCACAACAGGTTGCCGAGGGCAAAGAAAAGGCAGTCTATTACATCAATCACACATTGGTGGGATATGAGCTAAACTACACACCAATCGAGTGTGTGTGTCTCGCAGTGGTCTTTGCTTCATAGAAATTATGACATTACATGCTAACTCATAAAACTAAATTGGTCACAAGGATCGATCCATAGATATACCTTCTCAATAAGGCATTGCTTACTGGGCGACTAGCCAAATGGGTGATGCTCTTGAGTGAATTTGACATTGAGTATGTGGACAGAAAAATAATAAAAGGATAAGCTATTGCAGATCAGTTAGCAGATGCTCCCATGATAGATGATGTTCCCCTAACTTTAGAATTTCAAGATGAATCCATCTTAATAGTGTCACACGCAAAGCCTTGGCAGCTATACTTTGACGACTCATACACACAGCATGGGGTAGGAGCTAGTATCCTCTTCATAACTCCTCAAGGGGATTCCATACCAAAATCATATCGATTATCATTTCCCTACACTAATAACATAGCAGAATACGAAGCATTAACAACTAGATTACAGATTGTAGTTCAGTGGAAGATCCAAGAACTTCATTTTTTTGGGGACTCTCAACTTGTAATTCGTCAAGCAACTGATGACTACCAAACAAAGGATGAGAAATTAATGCCTTAACAAAGAATGGTGGATGATCTGAAACAACATTTCATGAAGTTAGACTTTGAGCAGATAGCAAGAGAGCAGAATTGAGCTGCGGATGCCATGGCTACAATTGCTTCACTAATCGATCTACCACAAAATGAGATCTGCTATGAGTTCTTGGTGAATAACCTTTTGGTTCCCTCATATGAGATCACTCCTACTGAGATGATATATGTCGTTGGTCCTGAGTCCCAGTTATATGGTCCCATTTTCATATACCTTCGTGACAATACCCTTCCTCATGACCTATCCAATAACCAGCATCATACTTTCATTCGCCAATCTTCTCGATACGTCATTTTAGCTGATATCCTATACCGTTGAGGTCTAGATGACACTCTTCTTAGATGTTTAGAAGGAGACGAAGCTTAGATTGCATTACGTGAAGTTCATGAAGGGATATGTGGTCCACATTCTAGTGGTCCTACCTTAGCCAAGAAACTCACTCAGATTGGATAATACTGGCCCAATATGGAAAAAGACTCATATCAGTTTGTCAAGAAATGTAAGCAGTGTCAAATTCATGGAGACCTCATTCATGCGCCAGTGCAAGAACTTCAACCAATTGTGACTCCTTGGCCCTTTTGCCAATGGGGACTTGATCTCATAAGAAAGATTCACCCTCCTTCTGCCAATGGTCATAAATTCATCATCACTACCACAGGGTATTTCACAAAATGGATCAAAGTCGTGCCTCTTACACAAGTCACTGGAAAACAAATTGCTACATTCATTTTCAACTATATCATTTGTCAATACGGTATTCCTATTTCCATCATCACCGATAACGGGCATCCCTTAAAAAATTAGGATGTTCATGAACTTTGTGATTGCTTCCATATTACCCATCGTTTCTCCACACCTTATTACCCCCAAGGTAACGGTCAAGCTGAGGCATCTAATAAAACAATCCTTAAAATTCTAAAAAAGACAGTCAACGACGCTGGCCGCAATTGGCATATCCAACTTAATCCCGCACTTTGGGCTTACCACACAAGCGTTCGCACATCTACAAGGGATATACCCTATTCACTTGTTTACGAAACTGTAGCTATCTTGCCTATTGAGGTCAAGTTACCCTCTTTACGAGTATCTTTGCAAAACATTATCAGTGATGAAGACTACAAGGTCTCTCGCTTACAAGAACTTGAACTATTGGATGAATGAAGACAAACTGCTTTTAATCACCTCAAGGCTTATCAACAATGAATGAGTCATAGCTACAATCATAAAGTCAAGCCTCACACATTTGAGGTAGGTGACTTGGTTCTCAGAGAAAATCCTAAAAATCAGCAAGACAGAGAAGAAGGGCAAATTCGAACCAAACTAGCTTGGTCCTTATATCATCACAACAACATATGGATTTGGTGCATATTGGCTCTCAACCATAGAGGGTGAACCTTTGGAGGATCCTATCAACAACATGCACCTTCACAGGTTTTACACATAGCTCTTCAGAATATCCTAATTCAAAAATATAAAAATAAATTAAAAAATAAAAATAAAAAAAAATCATAAAACATAAAAAATCATTACTTGGTGAAAACCTAGTAAACATGCACCTTGTGACACAAAAAAATTTGAAAAACAGAAAAATATTTCGTTCAAAGGTGAAAACCACTTCGGTGGCACCCTGGGCAAGTACCATGGTGAAAACTGAGTCACCAACGCCATGCGTAGAGACATTGCTCCTCCCTCCTTCAGGATTCCATTTCATCCTTTCACTTTGCACACACTCACAACCCCTTTCTATCCATAATAAATCAGCTCCTATCTGTGGCTAAGGAAAATCGTACATCTAATGATGGGTGTGGAACTGAGAACATCACATGTTTCGAGGAGTACAGTTTCTTCCAGTTCTCTTCAATCTATTTGCGCACAATCCGCAATAAAGCAGCACTTGCATTGCCAGTCCACAATAAAGTTCCATCTTCTCCACAATAAAGTATCAGTGGCATGGACTCGGTCAATTTTTAGATGAGACACAACAACGACAATGGGCTTCAACAAATCAAATCTTTCAACAGACTCAGGCAACATTATGGTTCAGTGCTATCTATCCTTTTGTGAAAGTAAACATTGTGACCACAATCAAATAAGACTTATAGAAGTGATAAGAGACACTAAAATTGAGGACTACAGTGGATGTTGGTGTCGAGTCTTGGTTTTCTTTTGATTTTATCTTTTGGTGACATGTCTTTTAGCTTTTCTAGGATGTCTTTGACTAGAGATTCTATCTCCAGGATGTCTTTGACTAGAAAGGCGAGGATGGGGTATTGTCACCTATTTTCTTTGCTGTCTGTGGATTGTCTCTGATGAGGAGGGATGATAGAAGGTTAGTCTTCTTTGAGGTTGGTGGGCTTTTGTTCTCAATGTTCTTCCCAAATCAATCCCTAGGCACAAATGGGATTCTTCTAAACCTTTCTCCTATCTCCTCCTCTCTATTCAACACTACTTGCACCCTATTGTATTGGACATCACTCCTCCTTACCTTCCATGCTAAGGCATTCAAGTCTAAAATGAGGTCCTCTTGAGTGTCACCAAAAATGAACAAGTTTGGTTGTCCAACTGGCTGAATCTCCTCTCTTCCCGGAATGGGCAACTGTTGGAGAACCATGGTTTACCTAATCTTATTTTCTCCTTTAAGGATTTCAATCATATTAATCTATTGATTGAGCATCTAGATAGGTCTGCAAGGTATGATGACTGTCCTTCACTTCTCAAGAATGGAAATTTCTCAATTGGATGCAAAGAGCGTAGGGTTACTCAAAGCAACTTTCTAGGTGCAAAAGGTCAATTTGATCAAATGGCTCAATACAATGCTTTGGATATTGTAGTAGGGTATCTTAGGTCTCTACTCATCAATTTTGATGATTTGAAACAACCAATTGCTTCCCCTTCCTTACCGATTTCATGAATTGGTCAAATTTGCTCCAAAAAGGCTACTAGAATTAGCCCTAGTTTTTAATGAAATTTGTTCACCCTGCTCAACCTGCTAAACTTCATGACAAACCCTTGGAGATGTGGTCATTTGATGTTGAAATCTCAAGGATTTTTGCTATGGCAAGTACTGTACAGACTGTTTTAGTGCTGTCCCACAAAATAGGCACTTTTCAAGGGTTTTTGAAAGTTTTAGTGAGGGTTTGCAATTTACAAGTTTTCTTCATGATACTAGGCCAACTTAAATGCTTCAATCCTTGATTTAACATATGCCAAACACCTCCAAAGGTTCAAAACTTATCTTCTAATATTGTCATTATATCAAACAAGTGCCACACTGCTGCTCTTACACAGAAAAACAGTCTAGATGACTGGGACAACAATGGTTTTAAGATTTTGCATACATTTTGGGCCTTGATAAACCAAACACAATTAAAGTATGATAATTAGGGATGTAACAAATGGTTTGACATCAGTTGGAACACCATGCACAACAAATAAGAAAGGATTTTATAACTGCTGTTCATACACAGTCAACACTGCATTTTTGACAGCAATAAGGTGCATTTTTGACAGCAACTTCCTTTCTTTGTTTTGTTTGCTTCTTTACTCTGTCCCTGGCCTGCAAGAAGGTGTTAAAGGCATGATAGAATAATGCATTTATCCTCTTCAAAGATCTTGAAGGTTTGAATACTTAAAGGATGACACAAATCAAGACAACCTTATATGACTGTGACAAAAAGTACACTGTTTTAGGATCCTTATTTAGGTCCTTTACAATCAATTTGTGTAACTTGTCATCTCAACATTGAAACCACTTGCAAATAAATTTTCATGATGCAAGAAAGAGGAATGCATCATTTCATACTATCCATTTAGAGAGGTTGGCAATGAGGATCTAACAATGAAACAGTGACTCACTATTTTGCAGTCTGTTTTACACCTTTGCCTCTTACATCCAACCAAGTCATGGGAGAGACAAGGATGGTAAAGTATAATGCTGACTCTTTCCAACTTGATTCTCCTTCAATATTTCAAAGTACAGTGCTATGAACAGCAAAGTACCATTCAAAACAAATTTGAGAATACCCAAGCCAAGTTGCTCACTTCACACACTTGCCATGGGCTTACAAACACTTGTGCATTGCTAGAAAAGAAAAATGGATGTATGGTACAGTATGTACAGATCCAACAAATTCCCTCAAAGCCATGGATGAAGAGTCTTTGAAGAAATTAGTTGGATCATGAATGGTCTTCCATTGGAACCACAAAACAATGCCTTTCTCAAGAGCACTTCAAACAAAACTTGTTCCAAACCCCAAGAAAAGATTAGAGATCACTACTAAAACATCAAAGGAGATCACATCACTTAAAAACAGGTTTATTATGGACTCATGGAGCCATGGTACGGACTATACTCTAAAAAGTGCAGAAAACTAGTTAAAAACTCACAGAAAACAAGAGCAAAACAAGTATTTTTCTTGATTTTCCAAAATGAACAACCCATACAATGATTGGAACATGGTTTTTATACATGTGCCAACTTATTTAAGCCCTTGTATAGACAGGTACAGGCTGGAACTAACCAAAACCACCAAAAACCACTTTTTGACAACTTTTGACAACTTTTTGACAACTTTTTGTTGCTCAAAAATTGCATTTTGACTTCCAGTGATTTGGCACTCAAACCAATGACTCAAAATCATTTAGAAACACTAAATAAACATTCTCCAATGCCTTTCAAGGCTGTATAACATCAAAAATTCAAAAATGCTCATTTGGACCCAAAATTGACAATTTTTAGCCTACCGAGCAAAAAACCAAAAAATCTTGGAAACTCACAAAATGAGTTTCAAACCTTATTACACCACAAAAACAAACCTATTAAACCTACTAGAAGCATAAAATAAACACACATGCTTAATTTGCAATAAAAAGTTATACCTGCTAGGATTGGAGCATTCAGGTGCTCAGGTGCTCCTGCACCAATCTCTTAGTAATGCTATGACTTGTCCAAGGATATGAGGACACTCAGAGTCTAGTGTGAATTGGGGCATTCCTTGTTTGTGACTATCTTATCTCCATGCAAATAGGTACAATGACTTTCTGGGTCGAACATATGCCTCGATTGTCATAACCTACTTGCCATAATAAAGCTCAATGATGATAACACACAAGAAGCTCTTTCACTTTCATATCTTCTATCTTCCATCCCCCTTTTCTTGATTTACCTCCATCATCCTTCTTGAGTCTGTGTAGCCTGCTATCACACAACTGAGTATAATGACATGCCAAAAACATTTGCATTTCATGTAGTTGCACTTGCATTACCACATATAAGCATTTCATACATACATATAGATATCACAATTGCATCACATCCTACACACAACACATGTTAGTACATTTTACATTCTCATCATATATATAGTCATTTGCATTATCATATTCATTCATATTTCATACATTCACATTTGCATATGCATAACATATTAAAAGTATAAAAGAACAAAAACATTGCATTTTCCTCATGTACATATTTGCATCCATATCATAATCATCACATAGAAACATACATCATAAGACATATAGAAGCATCACATAGGTACACATGCATATAGCTGCCGCAAAGATGAATCATCTCATATATATATAATCATAAGTGTCATGATACAATGATGTAAAAAATCATATGGCTACAATCACCCGAAGGTGTCTACATCATCATACAAAATGGTACAAAATTGATACATACGGAGCCCTCTAAGGCTATGATGAACTCCCTCCCTCGGAGCCGCCTGGCCTCAATGGAGTTTGAGCCCTAGAAGGACCCACCCCAGGATCATCTCTCCTATCCCCTCTATCTGGTGGTGGTGGAGGACCTATAACCCCACCATTGGATGCCTGTCTCCTATCTCTCCCTCCAGTGGTCATCGCTGTCCGCGATGGTCTACGGAAGCTCCTAGCCCATTGCTCTGGTGGCATGAATCCATAGTATAAGTCTCTCCAGTAGCCTATCTCCTTCCCAGATTGCAGAACATAAGCATAACCAGCTCCTGTGTCCTCTACTGCCTACCTCCCTACCCTCAATGCCATCTCAGCCTCTGTATAGCGCTGAATGGCCTGATCCTGCTCTCACTCTATGTCCCTCAACTATCTCCTGAGCCTAGCTATCTCCCTCTCTAGATCCTGGATCTCATCTGCCTATCCCTGGCAGATCTCCCTCAACTCTAGTAGCTCATCCTGCTCCTCCTCCTCTCCCCCCTGTACCTATGGCTCTACCTATGCTTGTACTTGTGGCTGCTCTTGTGGCTGTCCTTGCCCCTGTCCTCATCCCTATCCCTATTCCTATACCTATCTGGGACCCTATGCTGCTGGCATTTGTAATGGTAAACCACCTCGACCTCTCACCACCCAAGCCTATCTCTCCTCTCCACCCTCTCTCCGTGGAGCCACTCTCCTCTCCCTTATCACACCCTGCCTCCTTCGTCAGCCTCTACCCCCACCATCTCCATCATCATCCTCATCCCCCCCACCATCTCCATCTATCTGCTCCCCTGGATCTGTTAGTCGAGGAAATGGATGCTCAGTCAAATATGTAGTATACTCTGCATCCATCCCTGCATCCTCTATCTCTAGCCACATATCCCAAGGCATGGGCACCATCTCTACCAGCTACATCATTGCCTGATCATATGATAACAACAGCCTGAAGTGTGCCTAATCCCTGACTATCCGATCATACATCCCGGAACCCCGTGGCATCCGCTGAATCTTGCTGAACTGCCTGCAAACCCTGTCAACCAAATGCCTTTCCAGTACATAGGGCATCTGCCCAATCAGATACCTACTCCTGAAGATGTATGACAACTCCACTATGTCATCCTCCCACTCCTCGCACTCTCGGTATAGTCTCCATACCATAGTGTCAATCTCATCGATGACCCTGCGCTAGTGCTCCAGTCTCTCAATCTGCGATTGAGATGTAATCATATCATATAAGTGAACAAAACTACGCCCATGGCCCCTGCCTCTAAAATGTATCGGTCGGGTCACCAACACATGCTCATAAGCCCATACCTATAATAGTGTCACTCCGCAAACCAATCCTACGAATCCATGGTATACAAACTGATGGAGCTCATAATACAAATGCGCTAGCATGCACGATCCCTAGGCATATCTAGTATGTTGTGTCATCAGTGTCTCCAATGTACTCCCTCAACCCACAACCAACCCTCGTGTTGCCCTATCCAGACACAAGAACCCACTGACCACTCCTCCCAGTACCGCTGGTAGCGCCAATCTAGTCTATGTCATAGTATCCCATGCCACATGTCTAGCCCTCATCTCTAGTCCTGGATCCTAAAACAATCATCTCAGAGCATCCCTATCTCCATCTCAATCATAGGGTATCAACTCCCCATCAATCGGTATCCTCAGAATCCTATACACATCCTCCAAGGTGACTATCATCTCACCCATCGGCAAATGGAACGTGCATGTCTTAGAGTGCCATCTCTCAACAAGTGCAGTCAGAAATCCCATGTTCGCCCAAAACTCAGGCACATACAGAATGAATCGCAAACCCATAACCTCAATCATGGCTCTATCCTCAAATGTTAGCTTTGGTCGTAACCTCTAAGTCAATGGGAATCTCTCCCGTGACTCTAGCATAGGTAGATACTCCTACAATCAAGCAAACCAATCATGTTAGTCATAGTGGCATTCCCTGTTCATCATAAAATGTTGCTTTTTATCTTAAGTGCTTATGATACTCTATTCTCATGACACTCACTATTCATCACAAAGTGTTGCTTCTATCCTAGTGGCACTCATTGTTCATCACAAAGTGTTGCTATTGATCCTAGTGGCACTCCTTGTTCATCACAAAGTACTACGTATTTTGCACTCCCTGTTCATCACAAAGTGTTGCTCATATTTGCACTCCCTATTCATCACAAAGTGCTGCTCATATTTGCACTCCCTATTCATCACAAAGTGCTGCTCATATTTGCACTCCCTGTTCATCACAAAGTGTTGGTCATATTAGTACTCCTTGTTCATCACAAAGTACTATGTCTTGGTACTCACTGTTCATCACAAAGTGTCTCGATCTATCATATCCTAGGGCCTCTGCTTGAGTGTATCCTCTTGAGTAGTTTACTAATTGGCAACGTATGTTCTATCACAGAATTGTCAATCCTAGCCCTATTTGCTATTCTAGTCTTCCCTAGAGGACCTGCTTGAGTGTATCCTCTTAGCAGCTTATCCAATCGATAGCGTATGTTCATCACAAAATTGCCAATTTACCCTATAAGACATACATGCACATTTTTGACACAAACGCGCCTTCATGATATAAACATGCTTACATATTGCATAAACGCGCCTGCTCTGCATAGATGTGCTTGAAATACATAGACATGCCTATGCTCTGCACATAGGTGCCTTCTCTGCACAAACGTGCCTTCATAACACAAACACGCCTGCACAATGTAGATGCTCGCATTTGACATAGATGCCTTTTCCTGCACAGACATGCCTGACACAAACACAGATGCGCCTAGCTAACCTAGACACGCCTGACACCAGCACAGACGTGCCATGGCATTTTTTGACCTTGTTTGACATACCTAAATGCATTTATTTCACTACCTAAGATGCATTAATGACAACATTTATTGCGACAAAGTACAAGGAGGTTTTGTGGTACTTACCGACTCTCTTGCATCTACTAGCCTCTGAAATCAGCGAACGTGATCGAATCTGTGAACCAATGCCATCGTTGCTGACTGCTGCTGCTCTATTTCCTCTCTACACTTTGATCTCTTGGATGTGTGGATGACAATGAGGATGTATTCCCCTCGTGGTCTATTTTATAGACTGCCCTAGCCCTAGTTTCCCGAGTCAGTCTTCTTTATCCTGTGACTCTATCACTTTATCCTATCCGGTCAGTCCATTCTACCCTTTCTTTCTTATCGAGAGATTGTCTGTGATCTTTCCAGAAATTTTCATCCAATCTCTCGAGGGGGCATATCATTCTCAACTTGGGGCAACTTTGTATCAGTTCATATTATCTTCTTTGAAACAACGCAACAAGCTACATTGTCTCAAAGAGGGGCAAAATGTAGACACCTACAATTGTCCTGTCTAATTAAATAAATATCTTTATTTATTTAATTATTTGAGCCTAATTCTTCTATTAATTAAATAAATCTTTATTTATTTAATTAATTCATTTATCCTCTTCTAGCCTTATTTCTCATTTAAATAAATACATTTATTTAAATTTTTTTTCCTTAATTAAATAAATATCTTATTTATTTAATTGATCCCACTTCCTCTATTAATTAAATAAATCTTTATTTATTTAATTAATTCATTAACCTTTTCTACCTATGACACATGTCATCCATCTCTTAATTCCTACACTACCTACCCTCTCATTATTTTATTATTTCTTTTACCTACCCTCTAATCATAGCCGACCATTTATCTTTTACACCTCTCAATCTTATCCCTCCATTTCATATAGTGTCTTCTACATAAGGAGATGCTTTCTTCATTATCAACCCTAATGAACTAACCGATCAATTGACTACACTACACTTTTGAACTTTCATATGCAATCCTACTTGCAACCACTTTTTTTCGTGTCCTCATATCATACCTATATAGCAGTGTTCTCCAACCGGCATCCAAGGGGGGTCAATTTCTCCTACATTTTTCTTAGCGACATACCAATTGAAGGCATCTTCATCTGTAGTCTTCTGCAGGGCATCTTTCTGGTGGCATCATCTTCATGTTTCCAAATTTGCACTATGTCATGTTGTATTCTCTTGCATGAGCCATGTTGTACACACACTAATATAAAGTGTCATTCTTCTTTGTACCTTTTCATTGATGACATATTTGATGTAATTCTCTTGTACTCTATAGATTAGGAAATATCTTGTGAGACTTGGTGCATGGCTCCAGTTGAGACTTAGATTGTACTAATTTGTGCACAAATCCAATGAAACTTAGATTGTACCAATCTATCATCGATGAGTATTCAATCAATTCTCAATCAGGTGTCTCAATGCATGATGTTCATCATATTGTAGTGAGAGATTCATCATCAATTCTTCATTGAAAACAATACTTGGTTTTGTCACACTTTGGCATTCTTGGTATAACATTGACTCGATTTCCTCCTAATGGGGATAAATTTTGGTCAATATCATTGGACCATGTTTGCAGGAGATTCTACATTGAAGGGGGGCTTCATGATATTTCCTCTTCTCTCTTATGGGGGGATGGAGGGGGGGGTTATTTTCCCTCACATGAGGTTTTGTTCTTCTCATTAAGAGTATTGTGTGTTTTCATCTCTCTTTTAGGGGGGAGTTTTTTACCATTGGGTTTTTCTCTCTTTGTTTGTTTGTGAGAAATTGCATTGCATTTGTACATGGGTACCTAAGATGGCCTAGTAGCTAGGACCCATCTTGCATTGTTATCTTGAGTCTGTATTCCCCTAAGTTGCACTTAAGGTGGGTGTTGGTGTAAATTATGTCTCATAATTATACTTTACTTAAGTTGAGTTAGGATAATGCATTTCATAGTAATTTGCATATGAGACACTTAGAGAATTACATATCTAAGGATACGGTTGTAGAAGAAATTCTACCTTTTGTGGGTGATCCACCTTTAGTGGTGTAGACACCTAAAATTGTCCTGTCTAATTAAATAAATATCTTTATTTATTTAATTATTTGAGCCTAATTCTTCTATTAATTAAATGAATCTTTATTTATTTAATTAATTCATTTATCCTCTTCTAGCCTTACTTCTCATTTAAATAAATACATTTATTTATTTAAATTATTATTTTTCCTTAATTAAATAAATATCTTATTTATTTAATTGATCCCACTTCCTCTATTAAATAAATAAATATTTATTTATTTAATTAATTCATTAACCTTTTCTACCTATGACACATGTCATCCATCTCTTAATTCCTACACTACCTACTCTAATCATAGCCGACCATTTATCTTTTACACCTCTCAAACTTATCCCTCCATTTCATATAGTGTCTTCTACATAAGGAGATGCTTTCTTCATTATCAACCCTAATAAACTGATAGATCAATCTACTACACTATGCTTTTGAACTTTCATATGCAATCCTACTTGCAACCACATTTTCGTTCTTTGTTGAGCTCTTATGCACATATAAAATCTGAGAGCAAATATATCAAACAAGATCAATAGAGATAGGAAGAATGGAGATCCAAACCCTATTGGACATGTGATGGTATAATCTTTGTGATTTCATTTGATTTGCATTATCTTAGGTAATCTTCATATGTTATGGTGGATCTTTGTTGTTATTAGGCTAGGGTTTTGTTGTTGAATTCATTTAGTCTTTCAATATTGTTGTTTATCCACTTTTCACCATATACAAGTGGAATTATCTATTATTTCTCCTACCTACCCCTACCTACCCTTGCATCTCATTGAGCCACATTTCTTGATTGTGTTCTCTCATTTCCCTATGGACTTGCCTTTATAAGAAGGCTCATGTGTATTGTATGTAATCTAGTTGGGAATTTTGTATATTGATGAGAATACAATTTATTCTTGTGTATTTTGTTCTCTCTTTCTTTTGTTCTATTCATTGGCCTCTAGATCTTGGGTTGCCACAGGCAAATTCTTACAAGTTTTTTCTCCCTTTCTCCATTTGTGAGAATTGCATTGTTTGAGTTGCACTGCTTTGCATTGGTTTGTATATGAGTACCTGATTGGGCCTTTGTTGTTGGGTCTCATTCATGCATGCATTTTGCATTCATATTTTCTTTTTAGTTGCTTCCTAATTTAATCTTAAGGGGGGATGTTGGAGTGATTATGATACTTTATCTAATTATTTATTATTTAGGTTCTTTAATTAGTTTTTCACTTAAGCTAAACTTAGATTCTTTTTTCTTTTATTAAATTAGGCTAATAATAGCTTAAGTTGTCTCATTTTTTATGATTGTGACACTTGGCACTACCTAATTTAATCTTGCATTAGGGTTTTGCATCTAGGTTTTCATTCATCCATTTATAAGGATTCATTCATTTAGTGTAATTGTATCTCCAATATATTTGTGTTCAATCAACACAAAATTCTTAGGTTGTTAAGGAGCATATTATCTTTGCTTGATCTCTTTTGTGTGATAGTTTTTTTGCTTGTAGATGATTATTGGCTCTTGTGAGGTTAAATCGTCAACTTCTTCAATCAACACTATAAAATCCTAAGAAGAAAACTTGCTCTACAAGAGATTGTACAAATTTCTTTATTCCTAACACATTGAGAAAACTTTTAGAGTGTAGGGTAATTCTCCTAATAGGGTTTTTCCAATGTATATCATGTGTCGCAGGTTTATAGTTGCATGTGTGTTATTATATCATCTCTATATTGTGCATCTAATAAGTAGTGTCAAGGTTAAAAAAATAAATTAATATCTCCTCCACTTATACTAGTGTGGGAAGTTGTTTTTTCTCACTTGAATTCCTTTCAAATACAACATAACACAAGAAAGTATGGGACTAGAGGAAATTTCAATAAAAACTACAATGGATTTCATTAACTCTTTGAGTTCATCTTTGAATTTATATCTACCTCAACATTTCACATGACATAAAGTTTTGGGACACCTTGTGGCTAATGTTGATCATTCCTAAATCTTGGAATTGACATAAACACCTCTAGAATATATTTGAGAAGAAAATAGTTAGAAGATCAAGTTTAAAGAACTAGATAGTTGGTAGATAATAGTTGATAGTAGGATAATAGAGTGAAAAAGATATTGTTCTAACTTTGTATATAAGCTTTTAAAGAGCCTAGGGTAGCCTGTGAGTTAGTCTATATTTATAAATTATATGTGACAAATCAATGAGCTAACTATAATCAATATATGATCAATGAAAAGTTTATTTTCTATTATAAATCTATTATGATGTATTAATTCCAAGTTGTTTTGTCAAATAGTCTCTCTTTGGGCTCTCCTTCTACAACTGCACCAAATAGTATCATAGCAAGTTTTCAAATACGTTGAAAGTAAAAGCATTCCAACACACTCAAGAGTGAATAAATTATCAACTTGAGGTAGCTTGCTAGCGTTTATTAACAAAATAACAATTTGTTAAACACACCCCAAGATTGAGAGGAGGGGTGAATCAATCTTGATCAACCACTTGAAATTTGTACCACAATTAAATACCAACTTAAACTTGACCTTATCAACAAAAATAAAAGATCAAACAATGAACACTATGCACAAGAGAACACCAGATTTATGTGGAAAACACAAACAAGAAAAAAAACATGATGAGATTGAACTCACAATATATGAATAAGATTACAATGTTGTTTTAGGCTCACTGCCAAGGAAGCACACTACTCCCTAAAAGACTTGCAATGCACTACCCAAGGTAAGATACAAGGGACTTACAAGATGAGATACACTACGTTGGGGAAAGATAGAAAACTTGCAGAGGAGACATGCTATCTCTAAGCAAGGTACATGAACATAGGAATCAAGATGAATGGACCTTTAGAAATACCGCCTCTAGAAATTTCCAAGTAGGAAGCTAGCCTTGAACCTCTATCTCAAGAAATCAAATTCAAAGAAATCACCACACACTTCTTTTGCCTCAATTTTGCATCACTGGATATAAAAATGATATTATTATGTAAGAGAAACACACATATTGATTCACACACTCAACCACACCATCAACATTCATTTTTGTTGGATATTGTTGTTGTCATTGATGTCAACATATTCCTGTATTTCTGTATTTAGGTGTTGTGGAGAGTTAATCCACATTAGTAAATCATTTGAGGATTTGTGATTTCAGTAATGAAGTATATCTAGTTGATTCAATGTTGGTTTCATGATGTTATGTGGTGATTTGATTGAGTTATGGATTTTGATATGAGGATTAGTTTTTTTGTTGTTTAGTGTTGTAGTATTTTGGTATTTGATCTATTGTGCTCTAGAATGATTATATCTTGAGTTGTATATTTGAGAGAGTGTTTGGGATGTTCATCTGTATCTTCAATTCGGATGGTTCGTGATTTGGTGCTCTGTAAGTTATCTCTTTAGTCCCAGTTATTGTTGTTGACTGTTTCTGAGTGTTGGCGTGTTGATCGATAAAGATTTGATTAAGTGGTGTTGGTGCATCTATTGTGTATGGTTCTAATGTGCTTGTTGGTATTTCCTAATCATGTCCTATTTGTTTTGGTGGTCCACATTGATCATTGTGCATGTTATTGAGGATCTTATGGATCCAGTGATTTTCTTCATGTTATGCAACATTTTTGGTGGTGTAGTGTGTTACGGATGATCTTGGAGATATTTATAGTAGTGTTGCGTGTTTGTGGATTTGATTTGAGTCCATGCTATGTCTTCATGGAATTGTATTGGTCTGATGGTTGATCTATGTATCATGTGATGTATTTTGTAATTAGGTCTTATGGGTTGAGCCAACCTTGTAGTCAAGGTTGATGATTTATATAAATAGGTGTCATATTCATGTAATCTATATATTGATGTTGTAACCACATTATCAGAGTGTGGTGTATGTGTGAACAAGAAAATTTATCTTTTGGTGAGAAGTGTAGAGCATAGAGTGTTGCAAGGAAGACAAATGTGGTTAACTAGAACTTTCATTAGGCATTTGGAGATGCTATTCTTTCAGTTCATGTAATTTGGATTGTTGTCCAATCTTTGTTAGGTAGTGAGCCTTCTCTAAAGTTTGTATCCTTTCTGGGTTTCTTATTTTGAGCAGTGAGCTCTAGGCACTGTGCCTGAATGCATATGCATTCCCCATTGTAATATTTTCACATACTACTATAGAGTATCAGCTTATTATGGTTAGGTTCCCACTATGGTTTTTCCCTTAACCAGGTTTTCCATGTCAAAATATTGTTGTTATGTATGTTGTTGTTATTGTGTTCATCTTTGTTCTTGTTACAATTTATCAAATATGAAGTTGTGCTTAAATTGTTAGATCTAGTGAAAACCGATTCACCCCCCCTCTCAGTTTTCCTTCATTGTTGTTGCCAACAATTGGTATTAGAGATAGATCCTCTAGAAGAAGTTTGACTGCTTGAGGAGATCCGAGATGGCAACCAATATTTTCAAGAAAGAGAGTCTGAGATTTTATAGAAGTAATTACATTATATGGAAGGACCGAATAGAGTGTCATTTGAAGTGTCTTGGAGATGATTATTGGAAGACTACAAAGAATATCTACAATGTTCCTCAGAACGGTCTAGTTACTACAAATGAGATCAAGGATGTTGAACATAACATGAGAGATAAAGAAGAATTGTTGAGTGCCCTAATTGATTCAGAGATGATTAATGTGATGGGACTACAAATTGCACATGAGATCTGGGAGAAGTTAGAGACCTTGTATGAAGGAGATAAACATGTCAAAGTTGCTAAATTGCAGAGTTTGAAAGGAAATTATGAGATGTTGAAGATGGGAGAAGATGAGAACATATCATCCTTTATGGCTAAAGTGAATGAACTTGTCATGAACTTCAGATGTATCGGTGGAAATCTTGAAGAAGATGAGATTGTTGCTAAAGTGCTGAGATCCTTGCCTCCTGCTTACAAATCTAAAATTGTTGCTATTGATGAGATCTAGATTGTGACCATTATGACAAGAGATATGTTGGTTGGTAAACTTGCTTCTTTTGAGTTGAGTGAATTTTGAGAATCACATGGTAAATCTGAGACTGTATTTAAATCCTTTGTATTTGGGAAGAAGAAGTATGATCCAAGAGAAGGTTCATCTAGGGTTTTCAGATATGAAAGAGAAATGAGAGATATTGGTGAACAAAGAAGAGAGTTGGATGATCTTGAAGCACTTATTGCTCAGAGATTGCCTAAGGGAGCTGATAAGTATGATGGGAAGTTACCTTTGAAATGTTTCTCTTGTAAGAAGATAGGACATTTTGCTTCTAGGTGTCCTGAAAGAATGTCAAAGTATGATGATCATGATAAATTTGATAAGCATGATAGATATGGCGTGCATGATAAGTATGATAAGCCCTATAAGCCTAACTAGAAGTATGAATATCAAAAGAGATATTATTATTCTGCTAATGAAGGTGTGGCAGATGAAGAGTCTGAGAATGGGAATTTGGGAGATGAATTTGTATTTATTTCTATGAAGGAAGATAATCCAATACCAGTGAATTCTACAAGCTGCATTGATGAGGACAAAGCTTTGACTACTAAGATTAAAGAGAAATATGAATGGGTAATTGACGATGTTTGTTCACATCATATGAGAGGTGATAAAAGTAAATTTGTGAATATGGAGAGGTATGATGGTGGTATGGTAAGATTTGGAGATGATAAAATTTGTGTAATTCATGGTAGAGGTTTTATTTCTCTTGATGGTAAGCATAATACTGACGATGTCTTATATGTTGATGGTTTGAAGCATAATCTTTTGAGTGTTGGACATATGGTTGATAAGGGATATGATTTTCAATTCAAGAATGGTAAATGAAAGAGTCTGAATGCCTTTGGTATAGAGATTGCATCAAGAACTAAGACTAAGGGTAATATCTTTCATTTAAATGTTGGTGAGAAAAGTTATTTGATTTCTCAAATAGATGAAAGTTGGTTGTGGCATAAAAGGATGTGTCATGTTAATTTTGACTACATGATTAAGATAATTTCTACTCAAGTTGTTAGAGATTTGCCTAAGATAGTGAAACCTTCTAATCTAGTATGCAGAGAATGTCAGTTGGGAAAGAAAACAAGAATTTCATTCAAGAGTAAGTTGTATACATCTAATGGATTATTAGATCTTGTGCATATTGATTTGTGTGGTCCTACAAGAGTAAGAAGCATGCAGGGTGATAGATATTTCATGTTGTTGATTGATGACTATTCTAGAATGATGTGGGTTACTTTTCTAAGGGATAAATTAGAAGCACTCGAGAAATTCAAGATATTCAAAGCTAAGGTGGAGATAGAGATGGGATTGAAGCTGAAATGTTTGAGATCTAAAAAAGGAGGATAATTCACATCTAGTGAGTTTGATTTATTTTGTGAAATACATGGAATTAGAAGACAATTATCTTCTCCTAGAACCCCTCAATACAATGGAGTTGTTAAAATCAAGAACAAAACTATTTTGGATGCTGCTAGGACTATGTTGATTGAAGGGGATGTTCCAAAGACCTTTTGGAAAGAAGTTGTTAGCACTGTTGTATACAAATTCAACCGAGTGCATATAAAAGGTGATTCTGGTAAGACTTCTTATGAATTATGGTTTGGTCATGTTCCTAGAGTTTGATATTTTAGAAATTTTGGAAACAAATGTTATATCAAAAGAGATGAGCATATAGGAAAGTTTGATGCAAGATGTGATGAAGGAATCTTCTTGGGTTATTCTACTAAGAGAAAGGCCTATTGGTGTTATAATAAGATGTTGAGAAAGATAGTGGATATTGCAAATGTGAAGGTTGATGATTGCCATGGAAACAAGATCAGAGCATGCAGATATGAGTTTGATGATCATGATGTTATTTCAAAGCAAGTGCATACTGAGAGCCTAAAGCAGAATGATCTGGTAGAGATAATTAATTCGGATATTTCTACTGCTAGTGAAGAAGTTCAAGAACCTATGAATCAGAATAATTAGAAGACTCCGAGGTATGTGAAATTAAATCATTCAAAATATCAGATTATGGGTGATAAAAACAAAGGTATGATGACTAGGAGAAGGATTGATGCTTAAGAGGTATGTTTGATTTCCAAGATTGAACGTAAAGATGTTGTTGAATCTTGTAAAGATGAGAATTGGATAAAAGCTATGGAAGTAGAGTTGAATCAGATTGAGAAGAACAATATATACATGGGAACTTGTTCCAAGACCAAAAGACAAGAATGTGATTGGTACAAAATGGGTATTCAGAAATAAATTGAATGAAGTTGGTGAAGTGGTTAGAAACAAAGCAAGATTGGTATGTAAAGTATGTTCACAAATAGAAGGAATTGATTATGAGGAGAATTTTACTCTGGTAGCAAGAATTGAAGTTGTTAGATTAATTCTTGCATATGTTGCTTATAAGAATTTCAAGGTATATCAGATGAATGTGAAGTTAGCCTTTTTGAATGGTGATTTGGAAGAGGAAGTCTACATTGAGCAACTAGATGGGTTTCCATTATCAGATGAAGGAGACATGGTATACAAATTGAAGAAAGCATTGTATGGACTTAAACAAGACCCTAGAGCTTGGCATGCTAGATTGGATGGGTATTTGATGAAGTTGGGATTCTATAAAGGTATTGCTGATAGTAATTTATACTTTAAGGTTGATAATGATAACCTTTTTATTGTTGAAGTTTTTGTTGATGACATTATGTTTGGAGGAGATGATGATTTGCGTATAAGGTTTGTTGATGATATACAAAAAGAGTTTGAGATGTCTATGATAGGTGAGATGAAATTCTTCTTAGCATTGCAGATTACATAGACTGATAAAGGCATTTTCATTGCTTAATCTAAGAATGTGAAGGAATTATTGAAGTTTGTGTTAGATGACTCCAAACCTGTTGGAATTCCTATGGTGTCTGGATGCAAGTTGTCTAAGCATGATGAATCTTTGAAAGTTAATCGGACCTTGTATGGATCTATGGTTAGTGGACTACTATACTTGACTCTGAATAGACCAAATATTATGCATGTTGTTTGTCTTTGTGCAAGATTTCAAGCTGATCCTAAAGAACGTCATGTTATTGTTGTGAAGAGGATTTTCAGATACTTGAAGGGGACAATTGACTATGGTTTGTGGTATCCAAAGAATTATGATTTCATGTTATGTTCCTATACTAATGTTGATTGGGTAGGTGATGTTGATGATAGGAAGAGTACTATTGGTGGAGCATTCTTTTTGGGAAAGAAGTTGGTTTCTTGGGCAAGTAAGAAGCAAGATGCTATTTCTCTATCTACTATAGAAGCTTAATACATTGTTGTTGCTAGCAACTATACTGAGGTAGTTTGGATGAAGAAGATGCTGAAGGATATTAGATTTGTTTATAATGAGCCTACTGTTATATATTGTGATAATTTAAGTACTATTAACATTTCCAAGAATCCGGTACTACATTATGAAACAAAGCATATATCAATAAAGTATCATTTCTTGAGGGAGAAAGTCAATGAGAAAGAAGTCAAATTGAAGCATGTATCTACAAAGGATTAGATTGCAAATATTTTTACTAAGCCTTTTCCTATAGATATATTTGTATATCTGAGAGATACATTAGGGGTCTCTTCCCCTCTTGATGAGAACTAGATGCATTGAGATGCATCAATCTGGTGGACTTCATAGTCTTATCTTCTTATCTGAATTGTTGAGTAGGTGCTGCTACTCAGTAGGAGTAGTTAGTGTGTGGTTCAGTGGTTTGTTTTTGAGGGTGAGATGCATAGCGTGTAGGTGCCTTTGGCATTTCTATCAAAGGCGGAGAGAAGCATGTGAAAAACTGCCTTATCTTGGAAGCTTTCTGTACATGATCTCAAGGGGAGATTGTTGGTGTTGATTTATTTCTTTGCGTTTATTGTTTTTCACATCTATATGTTGCCATCAATGCCAAAGGAGGAAATTTTTGGATATTGTTGTTGCTAGGATATGCTGTTGTCATTGATGTCAACATATTCCTGTATTTCTATATTTCGATGTTGTAGAGAGTTAATCTGTACCAGAAAATCATTTAAGGGTTTGTGATTTAATTAATGAAGTATCTCTAGTTGATTCATTGTTGGTTTCATGATGTTATGTGGTGATTTGATCAAGTTATGGATTCCGGTATGAGGATTGGTTTTTTGGTGTTCAGTGTTGTAGTGTTCTAGTATTTGATTTGTTGTGCTCCAGAATGATTATATCTTGAGTTGCGGATTTGGGAGAGTGTTTGGGATGTTCATGTGTATCTTCAATTCAGATGGTTATTGTTTTGGTGCTCCACAAGTTATCTTTCTAGTCCCAGTTGCTACTGTTGAGTGTTCTTGAGTGTTAGTGTGTTGATCGATGAATATTTGATTAAGTGGTGTTGGTGCATCTATTGTGGATGGTTATAATGTGCTTGTTGGCATTTCCTAATCATTTCCTATTTGTTTTGGTAGTCTACATTGATCATTGTGTGCATTATTAAGGATCTTATGGGTTCGGTGTTGTTCTTCGTGTTATGCGATATTTTCGGTGGTGTAGCATGTTGCAGATGATCTTGGTGAGATTTTTGGTGGTGTTGCATGTTTGTGGATTTGATTTGAGACCATACTTTGTCATCATAGAGTTGTATTGGTCTGATGGTTGATCTATGTATCATGTAATGTAATTTTATAATTAGGTCTTATGGGTTGAGTCGACCTTGTAGTCAAGATTGATGATTTGTATAAATTGGTGTAATATTCATGTAATATCTATATCGATGTTGTGTCTACATTATTAGAGTGTGATGTATGTGTGAACAAGTGAATCCATCTTTCGATGAGAAGTGTAGAGAAGAGAGTGTTCCAGGGTAGGTAAATATGCTTAATTGGATCTTTCATTAGGCATTTGGAGATACTATTCTTTTAGTTCATGTAACACATACATTGTTGTCTGATCTTTGTAAGGCAACGAGCCTTCCCTAAAGGTTGTATCCTTTCTGGGCTTCTTATTTTGAGCAATGATCTCTAGGAAGTGTGGTGGAATGCATGTGCATTCCTCATTGTAATATTTTCACATACTATTAAACAACATCATCTTATTGTGGGTAGATTCCAACCATGGTTTTTCCCTTAACTGGGTTTTCCATGTCAAAATATTGGTGTTATGTTTTTTGTTTTTATCGTGTTCATCTTTGTTCTTGTTTTAATTGATCAGATATGAAGTTGTACTTAAAATGTTAGATCCAATGAAAATTGATTCACCCCCTCCTCTCAGTTTTCCTTCATTGTTGTTGCCAAAAAAATTATCTTCTATATATGTCATCTTGTTCATTGTAAAAATCAATTAAGTCATCTAGACTATAGGAAAAATATAGGTCCTATCAATTTTGAAACCAAAAAACAATTGTGGTTAAAGTGGTCCTATCCAAGAGATAGATAGAATCTAAAGGCATAATATCACTTATTTCTAATTGTTTTCAAAAAACTCACACTCTATTAGACATCCTCCAAAATCAGCAACAAGGTAACGTGTGGATAAGAAATTGGTGCAGGAGCACCTTCACAATTTTGGCTTGTTTGATCCTGATGGGATCAAGAATTGAATAAAGGACTATTTTAAGAGTTGAAGTGTGTGTTTTAGGTTTAATTATAGTTTAGGTTTATCTTAGAGTGGTTTCAATAATGTTACTCAAGTTTTCTTTCCAGTTTTGGCCCATAGTGCCTTGTAAGCCAAAAATGGCGTTATAGTGAAAATGTGTTAAAAACCTTGTAACAAGCTTAGAAAGGAATTGGAGTAGGTCTATTTAATTATTTTACACCATCTCAAATGGTTATGTGGAAGATATTTGTCTTGTAGGTTAAAAATGCACTAAGAGTAAAAATTTGCCAATGTTGTCAAGCAATATTTTGACAAAAAGTGAGAAAAGTTGTAAAATCACTCTACAAGGTAGTTATGGACTCCATAAGGGTTGAAATGGTTTTAGTGTGCCTATATAAGGACACTTCAAACATTGTAAATGGGTTGGCTTGGTATTAGCAAGAAGAAGTTAATGAAATATGACTATTTTTCATGCTTTTTGAGCAAAAATTGTTGTAATAGTCCGTACAGAGCACTATTTCCATACTGCTCTTTCATGGGAGTTTGTTTCATGGTTATATGAATGTTTTTTATTCTTTTTGTTAGGATTTTTACTATGTTTTTGTTTATCAATAATAATCTTTTAGTTTTTGCCTGCTCGCTGCCCTGTCAAGGGTTTGAAGCTCGAAAATGTCACCACTTGACTGATCTAGGTCTGGGAACCCACATAAAGGATTTAGTCAAGTTGGAAATCATGTATATACTATAAATATTCTATATTGTGTGCCAAAAGTGTGGTTGGAAGAAGAACTTGAGCGAATACTAGGCAAGTATTAGTTATTTGGCTAGTAGCATGAACAAAAAACTCAAGATTTGCACCCAAAAGTAATTTGGAGTGAACAAATGAATGAGGCAGAGGTCTAGGAATGTGACCAAGGTTGTTAAACATCATTTTTATGTGTTGGAATAGCTTGTTTCATTTAATCATTCTCTTGTTGTAAGCAAAATAGTGAGTTCACTGTGTTTTTTGGAATTTATGTTTGTAAAAATGCTCACGAAGTGCTTCAAAGCATGATCCAAGACTTGAATCATAAAGGCAATGTAATAGGAGGTTTTTTTAATGTTTGAAGACCTAATTAAGGTTCTGTACAATTTTATACTTCTTGTAAAACAAGTCCAAAAAGTGTAGCAGTAGTCTGACTGGTAAAGGGCAACAAGTTGACAGTCACAGTGATATTTCTCTCCATTTTCACATTGCTTGCCAAGTGTTTGGCATTATGATTGCAAGGCAGCAGTAGGGGAAGGATTCATGTTGATGGGGAAGAGGTTCTAAGCCAACTTGGAGGCTTTTTTGGTGGAGATGCAATGATTTCCCAATGTGTTTGGATCTAAACCCTACCAAACCCTACAAAAGTGCCACAAAAAGTGGACAGTCCTCAATCTGCCTTAACAGTGGTTTAAAACACAAAAATCTATGAGAATATACCCCTAAGACACCATAAAAATTAAGTTTGAGGGAGGAAATACCCATCGTAGAGCAGGACAAGCACAAAAGTGCCAAATTACCCCTCCATGGGCTACTAGCCTTTTTGGTTGCATAACACACAAATGATAGTTTTGGTCAAAATGGTCAAACCCGATCAAAAAGAGGAGTTGGGGGCTTATGAAACCTTGGGAGATCAATCCTAAATAGTGAGACAAATGCCAAATAGGCCTTGGAATAGTGTGTAGTCCCTTTTGGAGGTTTTTGACCCTTTGGTTGGAATTTGAGTAGCTAAGGGCTATGAGTCTAAAACCAAATTGTGAGCATCAAACCTTGAAGAAAACTTTGCTGCCCCTACATGTCCATGTAGAAGACTCCTAATGCATTCTGGAACAATGGGGTGAATGCCAAAGATCAGAGATTGAGGGTGTGTAGATGGGTGGAGTGAGTAACTTGAGTAGATTTGAGCATGGGTATGAGCCAACACCTTAAGGGGAGTTTGTTAGGAAGGTGATACTGGATGTACTTGACACTATAGCCATCAAGACAGATTTTGTAAACACATATAGCAGACTCAAACATGTTTTTGGGTAGAAAATTGAACTTCTTGAGTAAATTGGCCTTTTGAGCACTTTCCTAGCAATTCTCCCTATCAAAAATGTAGTGCATCACTAGTCGGTCCAAAAAATATCTTCTAGATGAGTAAGCCCAATGCGTATCCTCACATGCTAAGTAGGACCCAAATATAATTTAACACAAACTTCAATACAAGAAAAGACACACAAGGATATACCGCAAGTAATAGAACAACTTCTATTGACCAAACTAGAGCAGTTACCTTGAAACACACATGTCAAATACAATGCACCATCAAATAGACCTTCTAGCATCATGCAGAGAATGCAAGGAATTTCCTTGAACACTCAACAAAATTCCTAAATACTTATTTCTCCTTGTCACATCAAAATCATACTAACATAACACAACTAATACAAAACACTTCATTCTGGAGGGCCCAAAAGACCAATCATGAAAAAAACACCATTATCAACACTTGAAGACAACATCAGCACCTAAAAACTGAACTAGGACATATCACAAACATTATGAACACATCCTCCAATCCGTAACACCTGAAACATAAATGTCAATAAATTCAAATCACTTCATAGACCATTTCTGACAAATACCAAAGTATCAACAAACTATAATCCCCGACCATATTAGTTGCAAAAATAGAGACCTAAAAATATAGGAGTGCAATATCCATAGAGCATAAACATTATATTCAAATCCACAAGACTATATCATAAAATGCAAAGGAGTGCAAGGCATTCTCCTAGCTTGTCTTCAACATATATTCCTATAAGAACATACTTCACCAAATTTACAAGGACTAGAATGTCTGAGAAACATCATATTCTCACTCAGAAACAACCAAGAGATATAACCACCATCTCATAGCATATACAATATTAACAAAAACATAATCATTGTTTTTCTATACTTCTAATTCTTATCATAACATTCTTGATCTTCATTCCACAATATCTAATCGTCATCTTAATTCTTCCAATCCTCATATGAAATAAATACTATCATGATGTCATCTTTGTTCTCAATCATGAGAATCAACATCATTATTGCCATAGAAAAATATATTTACTATCAATGACCCTCAAGGAAACATTAGCATCATTATCATCAACATTAACATATCAAATTGAGTGTAGACATCAAACACTAATAAGGTAGACATCCACAACACAAATAAATTACAACCATCATCTATAAGTACTCTATATTAGTGACAACACCTTTCAACAATCTTCTATCATATCAATCATATCATCATCATTTCTTTAGCAATCGCAAGAAACTCTATCCAATTAATCACCATATGATAAATGGCAACACATATTACCAACACAATTTTGAGGTACTTGTAACCTTGTAGACAAATTATCAACATGAGGCAATTGGAACAAATATGAGGAAATATTATGGTATGAAGGATGCATGGTATGGACAATGTTGTTTTAAGAATGGAAGAAATGCTAGACACGGTGAAAATAATGGATATCTCATTGGCTGTTGTAGAAGAAAATAGGAAAATAGATTTAAACCCTAGACATGAGGATGAGAGTGATGATGATGGATTGGAAACTCAAACAATAGATTGGGATGAAGAAACCTTAGAATAATAGTAATAATAATAAAATAAAATCAATATTTTGAAAGCCATTTCCAAAATTGATAAGAGACCTAGAATTCAATTTTTTAATTACGTCGATAATTGAATCTTAGGGAATTGATTGACTAGATAAATGGTACAGAAGAATACTTTGAGTATGAATAAATTGAAGATCTAAAAAGGGGTCAAATTTACAAAAAAAAAAGTTAAAAGAACATGATACTGTTTGGTCAAAGGAATTTTAGCTAGATATAAATTGGAGAAGAAAATAAATAATCACAAGATCATATATAATGGTTACAAAGCTAAAGATTAAAAATGGTAAAATTTGAGAAAATATTCCAAAAAAGGAAGAAGAAATCCTAAGAAGGTTAAGGCTGCAGCAAAGAAGACAATAAAGAAATAATAGGCTTCTATGGTTATAGGTCAGGGTTCTACAACTTCTAATTCAATTAGGGACCTACAAGTAATACATCTGCAGTTCCAACCTATGGTGACACTAGAAATGTTACAATTCCTACTCGTGAAGGGAAATTTGACTTGTCAAACATTTCTCCCCATAAGTTACAACTTGGTGACATCATGCATGCAATTGATAGTATTTATAGTTGATGATCATTGGAAGAAGACATGGTTGATTAATGATGTTGTAAAGACACTTCAAGATGTATCATTTTGTACCCTTTGGCCGAAAGGAGCCTTATCTTCCCCTAATCATATCTCTTCATCACTACCTTCAAGAAATCAACATCAATGAAAACATTAAGAACAACGACCTTTCCTATATCTAGATACCAAGTATTTATTAAGGGAAATTTAGAATTTCTTTTATTATACTAGTGCTCAAAAACTCCATAGCCAAACTCTAGTAGTTTGGCATCCCTAACCCCAACCATGTCATCTACAATTTTGTCATTTGGCCATTCAGTACCCCTTAAATTAAAAAAAACTCTTTTATCTTCTAATTGTTTTAACAAATCTTCATCCAACATACTAGAAGGCCCATAGACAACTACTTGCTTACTCATTTTCAATATTCTTGTAACTAGGGTTTTAGCTCTGTGACTATGACTCTTCCTCTTAGTTGATAGGCACTTCAATTTCACTCTCAATATACTCAATTAAAAATTTTGAGCTGAAAAACACAAGAATTACAAAAACCATTGAACTTATAGTTTAGGATGCATGTACACCATATGTCGCCTACAAACCCTAGTCCCTTCTACAACTTTCCCCAAAGCTCAAATTAACAAATGAAAGAAAGTGCAATAAATTATGATGAGAAAAATAGTGCAGATCATGTATCTATTTGTAGCTAATAGCCCAAATTCTAATTATTGCACTTTGTGTTTGAGTTGCACTAGTGACTAGCTATTTTTTGAGTTCAAATGATAGTCATCAATTTTGGAGGATCGTGGCGATTTCAATAGCCAAGATTAGAATGTACTACTTTGAAAAGTCCTTCAAAATGATTGGAATATTCAATCCAATGACAACATGACCTATCAACATCAACTTTACACAATGGAGCCACATGTCATAATAGTGCATCTATGCAGGTTGAATAGATCGTAGTGATATGACATTGTGGAGATGCATGATGGGCCTTAATTTCCATTAGTGGAAGGTGGGTCAAACTACATGTCATCACAATATAACGGTGTAAGGATGATTTGTCTCTAGCATTTATGATGTCACGAGGATGCACTCCAATTAGAAACAAGCTAATATTTCTAACCTTCTGAAGAACAATTGGGTCTCATACTTGATGGGATGGATGTGCAACACCATTGTCTTGAAAATTCAAACACATTTGAAGGTTGTGGTCTTTCTTTGGCTATTGATTTAGACATTGCTAATAGAAAATATACTTTAGAAAGATTAAGAAATATTGAGTTGGCAGACTTAGGAAATACTAAAGGCCTCCCAAGTTACTAGGAAAGAAGGCCCAATGAAGGAACAACTTCAACCTCTTGAAGTTATACCTTAAGAGACCTATGACTGGTAATATTGAGCTAAATCCAAAACGTAGAGCACCTAGGGATTATGGTTTTAGAGCTAGGAAAGTGACACTTAAGGTTTAAGATTTAGAATATATATATTGAAGGACCCAGTTTAGAGAATGATATAGACTTATAAGCTAAAAAATGAGGGTTCCACCACATACATTGTAGCATTAAATTGTTAGGATTAAGGTGCCATCTACCTTGTAAATCATATGGCATGGCTCCAACATCCTTGGAAAGACACTCAAGGAAATTAGGATGTATTGGTAAAATCTTTTCTAATATTTATTCTCACTATTGTTTGTAATATAGTCATAAGTTATGATGGGTTCCACTAGCAGTGGTAAAGGTGGTTTGTGAATATAATTATTTAATATTGTTTTCCCTATGTGGGGATGCCTAGAATGAGATAGATAAATGACATAAGAAATGGACAAATGAGTGACCTTTCAAATTCTCCAAGTGACTCTTGGAAGAGGCAACAGGTGTCTCTTGGTATGTTATCGTTTAATACATTTAATATAATTTTTATCTTGCAAGATTGGGCATCCAAGTTGGAGGGAAAGTATTGAAGGCAAAAATAGTGTCCTTTCCATTTCTATGGAGGTAACTATAAGGAAGTTAAGTAGTGGAGCGACTTCCTATACTAACCTTGAGAGGAGGGAAATGCAAAAAATTTACAGATCATTACAACAATTATAGCAAGTTAACAAAAATAAACATAATATCATGCATACCACAACACAACAACATGGTGATTTATGTGGGGAAAGCCCTTTCAGGAGAAAAAACCCACACTCCAAAAATAGCTCAATATATTATTCAACAATCAATAACATATTACAATATAATTGTAGAGAAATCTCTTCACAAGAGTACCACTAATTAGAGACTAAGAGATAACTCAATAGCCATAAGACTCTGACTCACAACCTCTATCTTATGCACCTCAAATATAGGAGATACAATACAAGAAATCATCAAATGATATTTACAAAACCATGTGCTAAAACCACCAAATAAAGTAGAGTCGATCTTATCTCCATTCTAGATGCCCTATGACATGTCAAAACACACATCAACACATGTTTCTCCCTTGTATAGCTCATTTATGTGTGTCATGCATTTATATTTCCTATTTCTGGAATTCAAACTTGCAGAGGCCATAACTTGAGAACTTGGTGTCCGATTGATGAACCGTTTGATGTGTCAAAAATATCGTAAAGTATTCAATCACCTTGTAACCAGCTATGCTAGTTATGCCCACTTTTTAGGGTGTTTTGGATGGTCCAAATTCCTAAAAATTAAATTTAAACCTTTCATCACACCCTTCAAAAATGGAATCTTTAATATCTTCAAAACTAACTTTGATCTTGCAACAAAAATTTATTGGCATGCTTATCTGGCCAATCCGAAGATTTGGTGAGAATTTTGAACCATTTTGTGCTCAAACAAAAAATTAATATAAATAGTAACCTCATGTAAACACAAAGTTGAGACACCATTTTCCCAACATTCTCCCACTTGTCGAACACCTTGCAAGAGAAAAGGGAATATCAACACAATAAATTAATTGTTAGGGGTCATGAGGCCCATAGAATTCGAACACTATCAGAACTTCTTTGTGCTCATAAACTTAGTTAAAGAATCTGCAACATTCATCAAAGTTTCTACCTTAATCAGCTTTGCCCTGCCATCTTTGACCATATCTCTCACAAAATGATACTGAACGTCAATGTGTTTGGTCCAAGCATGAAATGTCAAGTTCTTAGCTAGGCTAATCGCACTTTGACTGTCACAATAAATTGTCAGTGCACCTTGATTTATTCCAATATCTGAATATAGTCTCTTAAGCCAAATGGTTTCTTTATAAGCATGAGTAGATGTCATATATTTTGCTTCTATAGTGGACAAATAAACCATATCCCGTCACTTACTCATCCAACTAATTGCACCACCAAATAAAGTAAACACATAAGAATTGGTAGATATTCTACTATCAATATCACCTACCCAATCTAAATCCACATGACTATGAATATCAAGGGAAATCACGTCTCCAACCAGATTACCATGAAAACACAAAGAATACTATAAGTTACCCTTCAAATATTTGAAGACTCTTTTGATTGCATCCCAATGAAATCTACTAGGATTAGACATATATCCTGAAAGAACTCCCACTGCTTGGGCAATGTCTAGTCTAGTACAGACCATAGCATACATCAAACTTCCAACTGCACTCTAGTAAGGCACTTTTCTCATGTATTTCATCTTTGATGGAGATTAATGACAATATAAAACATATAGTTTCGTTCCAATTGTGAAGGGAACACATAATGGTCTACAATACTGCATGTTGAACCTCCGTAAAACTAAATTCACATACTTACTCTAGCCTAGCCATAGATTTTTGTTCACTCTATCACTTTTAATTTCCATCCCAAGAATGTGTTTCACTAAACCAATATATTTCATTTCAAATTTAGTAGCAAGCTGAGACTTTAGTTTTGGAATCATACATTTCCCTTTACCAATGAATAACATATCATCAACATATAATGCAATGTATAGGAAATGATCACCATTAGATTTATAATAAGTGATCTGATTTAAAATGCTCAAACCCAAAATTCAACACATTGTTACAGGATTGAAATAATGAAAACCCTATGAAACTTGTTTGTTTCATATCTCACATACTCTGAGTTTGGCTGACCTACCTCGTAAGTGGTACCATTTTCATGTCTTAGCTATGCATCTTTTCTTTTTCTAGAGTTAGCTTTTATTTTCTCTTTTTCATGTAGGTCAGGTTTTAAAACCTGAACTACATGTTTGAGTCCTCTGTATTGCACATCGGATTTCAAAACCCGAAGTGCAAGTTCCTTGATTTTATCTAATAGATCGAGTTTTAAAACTTGATTTGCTAGTTGGTCAAAGATGCATATCAAACTTTAAATTCCAACATGCGAATTGCTTTTTTGTTAAAGCAAGTCGGAGTTTAAACACTGACTTGCGGGTCACTTTTCCTATAGGTCAGATTTTAAATCCCAAACTGCACAACGCGCCATGTGACCTAGAGTGCATTTAATGCACTGTCAACTAATAACTCAATGATGAGCAAATAGTACCAAACTAGTACTGAGAGGTGGGGGGTGAATCAGTATAGGCAAAAATACAATCCTAAACCGGTTTGACAACAAACACTTCAAATGACTGGCAGACAGTGATACGGGTTTGAAACAGAGTACAACCAGTAAAGCTAAGAATGTCTGAGTCAAACATTAACCCGTTACTCTCTTAGCTTTTCACTCAACTCAAGACTACACTACCATTTCACCATTATGCATAAATAGGTAATCTATCATCAAACCACAATAACAACTAGTTCAACATGTTTTATTGACATGCATAAAACACAAAACCATCATATGCTTGACAGACAATAGCAAAGCATCACAAGATAAAAACATCACACATGACACACATATTTTTCACGTGGAAACCCAACTGGGAAAAACCACGGTGGGGATGAATACCCACAAGCTGTTTTTGAACTCTTTAGAAGTCTGCTTTGTTAGAAGCTTGTCCGGTTAGAGACATTACAATAGGTTTTGCTAGGAACCAATCTTGTTAGGGATCACCCGGTTAAGGGATGGCTACAATACTCGGTTAAGGGTTAAACCCTGTTAAAGGTTACCTTGTTAGAGGATTTCAAGAACTCAATAGCTACAGGATTCCAAACTTAGTAGCTTTGAATTACCTTGTTAAAGGATTTTTAGCAAGCTGGTTAAGGCTACCCTGTTAAGGGATTTTCCAGCTGTTGAGGTGGCTAGAGATCAACAGGTATAACAATGATCTGGTAAAAACACTCAATGCCAATGCTTATCCGCTTAAGCTCCTCTTTACCTTCTGCACTTACACTCTGCAGGTATCACTTCTCTCCTTTTGGTCTGGCAAGAATCACGTATCCCTTCTCTTGGATACACACACACAACTTTTGCCAACAACCTCAGAAAGAGACACAACATTGACCTTATAGGAAAACAGATAGGTCGGTAGCATAGAATAAACCCTAAACCCTAAACCTGTTAGGTTAAGGAATTCAAATGGTTCAATCCTGACCATTGAGCACACTGCATTAAATGCAACAGATCTTGATCCAAACTCAAGACATTCTCCATCATTCATTTCCACTAATTTTATGGCGGCTGATAACCCATCACATGTTATCATCATTTTACAGACTTCACACATTCCCGAGGTAGATAGGAGCAATCTCCCTCATGCAAGATCCTTCACACACACAGGCTTACGTGGCAATAGGATCTGTTCTTCTTTACAATGCTAACTCATCACACAATATCATCGGTTGAGCCACACAGGCTTGAAGCACATCAACCGGAAACCCTAAAGTTGAGACTACCAACCAGTAGTCATACAATACTTCCATATGCTGGTTCCCATAACTATTTTCCGGTTCATAATGAACAAGCACACCGCTTCACTTTGGCACAAATGCCGGTTCACAGTGTTATACTGGTTCTCACATATGCTGGTTCACACCTCTTCAACATATTGACATCAATGACAACATACAATGTCATTATGTCCTCATACCGGTTCACATAATGCCAACAATCTGTTGTCATTATGTCCTCATACCGGTTCACATAATGCCAACATCAACTTAACTTATAAATTTGTTTTTAATGCCTTAATTAACATTTTAAATGCATTTTTGGCATTTCTAAGCTCTGCAGGTGCGTTTTGATTGAAGAGGCATATTTGACTTCGCAGGTTTTTACTTTTGGCTTGTGTTTTCTTCAATTTCTTGGCAAAACCAGGTATTTATGCATTGTATTTATATTTTTATATAGTCTAGGGTTTTATTAATATGGCTTATTTTTGTTTCATCTTTTAAATCCTTCCCTATTCCTCCTTTGGCCTTGAGTCTTTATGTTTTTCCCTTTAAACATGTTGGGATTTACAACTTGACATGTAGGTTTTACCCTTCCTTAATCGCATGACAGACTTCAAAGTTTGAAATGAGACTTATCCTTCCCAAGGGCACGTTTGGTTTTATATAGAGATGTGCTTGAGTTCTTTCATTGACACACATGTTAGATTTTAAAATCCAACATGTGTGTCCTTTGTAACCTTTTTGCAGGTCGAGTTTTTAACCCCGACCTGCAAGTTGTTTTGCCCCTCTGGCATGTCGGGATTTAAAACTCGACATGTTAGTCTTTTCTGGCTGAAAGTGCAGGTTAGGTTTTAAACCCTAACCAGGGGGTTCATGTATTGCCCTTTCAACATGTCAAGTTTTAAAACCTGACATGTTTGTAATTCTACACTTGTAGGTCAGGTTTTAAAACCTGACCTATCAATCGAATTGTATAATTAAGCATGTCAGGTTTGAAAACTCGACCTGCCTTTTGTTTTTTTTAAGATACATGTCGGGTTTTAAAACTCAACATACATATTATCCTATCCTTTGAGATGCAAGTCGGGTTTTAAAACTCGACTTGCCAGTTTGCTCGACCCTTTGTGTATGTCCATTTTTAAAACCCGACATGCCAATCGACTTACCCCAAGGAGGAATGTCATGTTTTAAAACCCAACAGGCTAGTTGTTTTTCCCCTACTGTAGATCAGGTTTTAAAACCCAACCTACTGTTTTTCCTGATTTTTCTTCTAAGCTAGATTTTTGTCTTTCGAATATGGTTCTGATCTATAAGGACGTGAATTTAATGATGTTAACTCTTCATCCATTGTTCTCTAGTGTTGAAATGCGGTCTATTGGAAAATGTATGAACCCTCTCCTAGTAAATCAATAGGGAAAAAGATGAAGTACAAGTACCATAAGTACTTGAATATGTTCTCGGAGAGCTCCATCAAGTCTAATGTTGAGTAGATCTGAGACACTAAAATAGGACACGTCAATATGAAGGAATTTCTGGAATAGGTTGAGAAGGTTCCCTCAAGGATGACTCGTCTCATAGCAAGTGAGATAAACAAATATACATCCTTTCTAGTGGCAATGCATTATCTCAATATTGTGTTGGCAATTTGGAGGAATTGATTATGTGTTGCATTGATGTTTGTCATTGATGTCAACATTAGTTGCTTTGTCTGTTTACTGGTATCTAGTTGGTCCCGGTAGGATGATTGGTTTTCGGTTGGTCAGATCATGTTGATCTGGTATACTCTGGTATGCTTTGGCTTAGATATGTTATTCATGCTACTCAGATATATGTTTAATTAGTTAGTATTGATTTGGTGATCGGATGCTATCTTATATGCTGGTAAGCCTGGTTTATTGATCTAGTGAGGGTTTCACCAATAGAGCTTTGTTGAAGATCTTTTGATATTATGCATAAGTGGTGTTGGTGCGCCTTCTAGAAGGGATTAAGGATGCTGATGGTGATCGTGTTCAAGCCTTGACTGATTGGGATAATTGATTTAGCATGTGTGGACCTAAATTAGGTTTGGTGCTATCTAGGTTATGGACCAACTTAATGTAACGTGTTTTTGGGATGACTTATGGGTTGGATGATATTTGTTTGGCCTCATGCCAACATGTTCTATAATTATGTAATAGGTTTATTCTCTGGGTGGACGACCTAATTGTTTATGTTGGTGTAAATAAATATTCATTTTGGATATTATTACACTTACTTAAGTTAACTTAGGATAATGCATCTCTTCGTAGTTTGGATTTGAGACACTTATGGAAGTGTGCACTTAGGGATAGAGCTTGTAGGAGAAATTGCACCTTTTGTGGTCTTATTTTGCTGTTACACTCCACATTCGGTGGGTCATCCACCTCTTGTGGAATATTATATTATTTCTCCTACCTACCCTTAGTATTTCTTACCTACCTTTGTTTCTCATTGAGCCACATGTCATATTTGTGTGCTCATACATCCATATGGCCTTGCCTATATAAGCAGGCCTCTATTCATTATATTGGTTAATCCAGTTGATCATTTGTATATTGATGAGAATACAGTTTATTCTTGTCATTCTATTGTCTCTTTTATGCTTTTCATTGTGCCCTTGATCTTGGCAAAATCCTACATGGTATCAGAGCCATTGGGGCTTCATTGATCGGTTTTTGGAGACATCGTGGAAGGCTTCTATTTTCGGATCTGGGGATCTTCATTTTTTTGGGGTGTCATATAGCGATTTGGACATCACCGTTGAATCCGGGAGGCTGTTTCCATAAATTTCGACTATAAAGTCGACCTATTTTGGTGAGAATTTTTTTTCCCCATTTTGGCTATTATCGTACGGATTTCGAAATTTTTTTTTTTAAAAAAATTTATTTTTTTCAAAAAAAAAAATTCGAAAAATTTCAAAATAAAAAAAAATAAAAAAGTTTTTTGTTTGGGGGTCCACAGACCCCCCGTACACTATACCTGCGTGTCGCAGGTTTTGCAGCGCCGTGTCGCCGCCGTGCAGGTCCTCCCACCACCGCCCGCGCCGAGATATGCCACCGCCCGCGCCGAGATCTGCCACCGCCGATGCCTCCCCCGCCCACCGGCTTCGGCAGCTCCCGTCCTCCCTGCTCTCGGCTGCCGCCTGTCCCTCGGCTCTGGTCACCTCCTCCGCCGGCGACCACCTAACCCGAGCAGTAACCACGTCCACCACGTGGTAGGTGGCCACTGGCCCACGGGAAAATAGTCAACTGCTCCACCACGTCAGATCCGTACAGTCTGTACTGCATAGTCACTGCGCCACGCACTCGTCCATACAGTGCCACATCATCCATACGGTCTGCACAGTCAGTAGTCCGTACAGTACGGATGCCCAGTCAGCAGGGAGGCGAAGTTTTTGCGACGATCATACGACCGTCAAATTTAACACAGTGACTTGCTGATGTCAGCACCACATCAGCATTTTTTGAAATTTTTTTGACCCCTCTCCATTGGGCTTTTTAGTTTTGCAGTCCAACTTTGGAAGGCCATATCTTGCTCATTTTTGCTCCTTTTTTGGTGCAATTTTTTTTGAAATGGGCTAAAATTTCATGATCTTCATAGTGGTGTAGTTATTTTCTGATTTTGGTGCATAGGTTTTTCAAAATTTTCGGATTCTCTCAGCTGTACCTATCTAATCCTCAATTCTGCAACTTCAAAGGCCTCATTTGAGCTCATACAACCTCCTTTTCATGTGCCGTTTTTTTTTAAAGTGCTTATTTTTTTGTCTACTTTCAGAATCTATGATCAGATTTTAGATATTTTGAATGAAAATTGTACTTTCAGATATTGGTCTTATTTGGCCTATTAGGTACTTGTAAATTGCTTGGATCTTAGTTAGATCTCTTGCATTGTCAGTTTGAGACTCTTTTGGCCTTATTGAGGCAGTTGTAAAATTGTAAATCAGAAGTCCACTTTGCCATTTTTTGCAAGTGGCCCATTGTATACGCACTACTTATAAAGTGCCAAAATCATCACATTCGGGGGGGGTTCTTTGATTGAGTGAATTTCGGGGGGTGTCTTGTGTGATTGTACCTCTCTTTGTTCTCTTTCCATTCTTGTTGCAATGAGTCCTAATAAGTTTCCACCATTAACTCCACATAATTATGCATCATGGAAAATTAAAGTATGGAGTAAACTAATGGAAAAGGGTCTCACACACTACATAGATGGAACAATAACAGCACCACCTGATCCTAAGGCTGATCCAATTGCTCAATTAGAATGGCTCACAAATATTTGCATGGCTCTTGGAGCCTTACGCAGGTATGTATCAGATGACCTCATTTTCCACATTGAGAAGTGTAAAACAATTAAAGAGGCTTGGGATATGTTTCAGAAATTGTATGGACAAGTTGATGAAATCAAAGGCTATCAGATTGAAAATGATCTCACCAACTTAGATCCCAAGATTTTTGATACAATCCAAGATTATGTCACCAAAGCAAATGAGCTAAGAGCAAAGCTAAAGGATTGTGGAATTGACAAAAAGGATGCTCAATTGATATTCAACTTGTTGGACAAGCTTGCACCAGAATATGCAACATTTGTATCTAGCTTCCAAACTCATCGTTTGACAGTGGGGAGTTCTTATGTTATGCCTTCATTTGATGCTTTCATAGAAATGTTGATATTGGAGCAATCTAAGTTGTTGAACATGGGGTTTCTCAAGTCTTCAAAGTCCAAGGCTTTGGTAGCAAATCAAGGAAATCAAGGAAGTCAAGGCAAAGATTCCAACAAGAAGAAGAAGCAATCCAAGTCTAAGCCACACCAGGAAAAAGGACAATCATCCTCTCCATCACAAGGTGATTTTTCATCCTCTTCCAAGAAGGGGACACCACCTAAGAAGGATAAACCAACTTGTGCATATTGCAAAAAGTATGGTCATGATGAGCATCGATGCCACGCAAAGCAAGTTGATGAGTTAACCAATCTTCTCAAGAAAAACAACATCAACTTGCCATCCACCTACACAAAGAAGGATTCAACTCCTTCCTCTTCCTTACAGTCTAAGGGAAAAGGGCAAGCATTTGTGGCTACAACAGGTTCTTCACAACAATGGATACTTGACTCAAGTGCCTCATATCACATGGGTTCTACAAAGGAGCAATTTTCTTCATTGGAGCCATCTAAGGTACCTCACATTTACATAGGTGATGATACACAAGTAGAGGTTGAAGGGAAAGGTTCAGTTGACATGGATGATGGAACATTTGAGAATGTTCTCTATGTTCCTAACTTGTCTACCAACCTTCTCTCCATCTACCAAATCACTCACTATGGGAATGGGAAAAAGGTTGAGTTTACACCAGATTCAGTTGTGGTAAAGGAACTTGATGATGATGCCTTAGTAGCAGTGGGACAAGTCAATGACAACTCAAGGCTTTATTCATTCTCCCACTTTGTGCCAAGTTCACCTTCTAGGGCCTTGCTTACTCATTCAAATTCAGAAAGTAATCTATGGCATGAGTGGTTTGGTCACCTCAACTACCGCTATCTTTAGCAGCTAAGCACTAAAGACATGGTCACAGGTCTACCTCGAATCAGTTTTTCAGACGGTGTATGTTCAAGTTGTTCCATGGGCAAGCATCCTGAAGAGATGTTTGATAAAGGGAAAACTTGGAGAGCTTTGGAAGTTCTTCAACTTGTTCACAGCGATGTAGTAGGTCCATTTCCAACACCTTCATTCAGTAAGGCCTGCTATGTTCTTACTTTCATTGATGACTACTCCCGCTTCACTTGGGTCTACTTTCTCATTCATAAGAGTGAAGTATTTGACAGATTTCAGGACTTCAAGACTCATGTGGAGAAGGAATTAGGGAAAGTGGTCAAGATCCTTCGCACAGATAATGGAAGGGAATATGTGAACAAAAGACTTGAGGATTTTTGTACATTTGAGGGGATTGATCTTCAGCATTCTGTTGCATACACTCCACAGCAGAATGGGGTTGCAGAATGCAAGAATAGAACTCTCAAAGAAATGGCTAGCTGTATGATACATGCATGTTCTCTTGATCCCGCCTTTTGGGTAGAGGCTATCAGTTGTGCCACACACATCCAGAATCGGGTTCCTCACAAAGCTTTGCAAGGTATTACTCCTTTTGAAGCTTGGGCTGGTAGGAAACCGATTGTGAGACATTTCAGAGTCTTTGGGTGTCCAGCATGGGCTCGCATACCTCCATAGAAACGCAAGGCATTGGAACCTCAGAGTCGACCTTGCACATTTGTTGGATATCCTGAGGGTGTTAAGGCATACAGATTGATGGATCCAGAGAGACATGAGGTATTCATTGAGAGGAGTGTTCACTTTGAGGAAAGCTCTCCTAGCTTAGCCTCTCTCCCTCCTCCACCTTCCTCCATTGTGGATAGTGATGTTAGTGATTCAAATGATGAGACTCCCTCAACTCCGACTCGCAGGATTCCACCTCCATAGGGTCCACTTGCAGTTGAGGAGCCTCGTTCTCCACCTCCACCTCAGCCTCATTGGGCTCAACAAACACTTGAGTCTGTGGGTTCTCTTGTTGGGGATCCTTCAGATACATGGAGAACTCGATCACAACATTAGGATCTTCCACATGCATTCATTGCTACCGCTTCCGATCCACAGACATTTAGGGAAGCATCAGGGGTTCCTAAGTGGGACCAAGCTATGGAGGAAGAGTATAGTTCCTTGATGAGGAACAACACATGGGATTTAGTCCATCTCCCTAAGGGGAGAAAGATGGTTCGATGTAAGTGGATCTATCGGACCAAGTTTGCAGTGGATGGTAATGTGGATAAGTATAAGGCTCGACTTGTTGCAAAAGGTTTTTCTCAGGTTGCAGGTGTTGACTATACTGAGACCTTTGCCCCTGTAGCCAAGATGAACTCCATTCGTTTGACACTTGCTATTGTTGCAGCTCATGGTTGGGCTGTACATCAGATGGATGTGAAGAGTGCTTTTCTTCATGGTGATCTTGATGAGGAGATTTATATGGAGCAGACACAGGGTTTCATCCAGGATACTTCCTTGGTTTGTAGACTAAGGAAATCTCTCTATGGCCTTAAGCAGGCCCCCAGGGCTTGGTATGCCAAGATGGATTCCTTTCTTCTCTCCGCAGGGTTCACCAGGTGTCATTCTAATCCGAATGTCTACATTTTGCGATAGGATGACTCTCACTTGATACTTGTGCTCTATGTTGATGACTTGATCATTCTAGGGAGTACCACATCCATCATTAGCAAGGTCAAATATGCTTTCCATGACAGATTTGCTATGATTGACTTGGGTCTTTTGCACTACTTTCTCGGGATAGAGATTTCCCAATCACCTTCCGGGATTACACTATCACAGCCCAAGTATGCTCTTGATCTACTTGCATGCTTTCATATGGATGATTGTAAGCCTACCCCAACTCCCTTTCTTTCAGGAGTCAAGCTTGAGGCTCAGTGTTCTTCTCCACCAATTGATGCCACTTTGTATCGTTAGCTTGTGGGTAGTCTCATCTACTTGACTCATACACGCCATGATATTTCATTTGCAGTTGGCATGGTTTCCCGCTACATGTAGCATCCACATGAGCTTCATTGGAAAGCCACCAAACGCATCCTTCATTACATCCAGGGTACACATCACTATGGGATTCACTATGCAGCAGGCACAGGACTTTGCTTGGTTGGTTACACAGACTCCGATTGGGCTAGCGATCTTGTTGATCGTAAGTCTACTTCTGGTTACAGTTTTCACCTTGGTTCGGGCCCCATTTGTTGGCAGAGCAAGAAGCAACATGCTATTGCTCTCTCTTTGACTGAGGCTGAGTATCGAGGCGTTGTTAATGCAACAACTGAGACCATTTGGCTCCAGCAGATTCTCACAAAGTTTTGTTTCACCACTCCACGGCCGATAGTTCTACATTGCGACAATCAGAGTGCTATTGCAATCTCGAAGAACCTGGTCCAGCACTAGTGGACCAAACACATCGAGATTCATATGCACTATATCCGAGAGCTCATCCAGGAGCAAGTCATTGATTTGCAGTATTGTCCTACAACAGAGCAGGTTGCTAACATATTCACCAAACCTTTCACCGAGAGTAAGTTCCAGCAGTTGCGAGCTCTCTTGGGGGTGCGGGATGTGTCATTAGGGGGGGTCAGCTGACTTCTCCTTCCTCTCTTATGGGGGAGACTTTTTCCTCTTTGAGGTTTTGTCCTTCTTCGTTGAGAGTCTTTTGTACATTCATCTCTCTTTTGGGGGGGAGTTTTTTCCCACTGGGTTTTCTCCCTTTCTCCGTTTGTGAGAGATTGCATTGCATAGTTTTGCTTGCATTTGCATATTGTACATGGGTACCTATAATGGCCTAGTAGCCGGGACCCATCTTGCATTGTTGACTTGAGTCTTCATTCCCCTAAGTTGCACTTAAGGGGGGGTGTTGGTGTAAATAAATATTCATTTTGGATATTATTACACTTACTTAAGTTAACTTAGGATAATGCATCTCTTCGTAGTTTGGATTTGAGACACTTAGGGATAGAGCTTGTAGGAGAAATTCCACCTTTTGTGGTCTTATTTTGCTGTTACACTCCACATTCGGTGGGTCATCCACCTCTTGTAGAATATTATATTATTTCTCCTACCTACCCTTAGTATTTCTTACCTACCCTTGTTTCTCATTGAGCCACATGTCATATTTGTGTGCTCATACATCCATATGGCCTTGCCTATATAAGCAGGTCTCTATTCATTGTATTGGTTAATCCAGTTGATCATTTGTATATTGATGAGAATACAGTTTGTTCTTGTCATTCTATTGTCTCTTTTATGCTTTTCATTGTGCCCTTGATCTTGGCAAAATCCTACAGTTTAGGTCTTAGGTTGGTATAAATATGATGTAAGATCTCTTTGTCGATTGATGAGATCATGTATGGTATGGGTCATGGGATTATATCTATGCGAACAATGTTGTGATCATTCATGTAGAGGATTTGGTCGATCATAGGTGATCAAATTGGGTTTGTGGAAGAGGTTTAAGGCCTCTGGTATAGAGCTTAACTAGAACTGTACTTAGGCATGGGAGATGCTATACTTGTAGTTTAATCTTCATTCCGGATTGTTGTCTGATGTTTTTTGTAGTCAGTGAGGCTCCTTTTGTGGTGAACAATGTGCTCTAGGTTGTTGGCCTTCTTGCATGTGCATGCTCCTTATTATAATATTTATTCATCTGATCAAGTGGATAAATATTGTGGGTCTCCAATCCCATTGTGGTTTATCCTCTTTGAGGTTTTCCACATACAAATTTGTGGTGTTATGGTGTTCATCTTTGTGGTTGCATTGTTGCTTATTGTTATATGCTTTTATGTTTACCGATTGCTGAGTTGTTGTATTAATAAGGTTAAATTTCTCCATTCTGGTAGAACATCGATTCTCCTCCCCACCCCCTCTTAGTGTTCTTGGATCCCAACATATTGTACTAGAAGTAGTAGAACACTTTGATCCTAACACAAGATAGATCGAAGATGAAGATGAAAATGTGGTCATCTGTCTATACAGTGAGTACTTCAACAGTATTTTCAAAGGTTCCTATACCAAGGAAGTTGTGGATATTACTCCTACTAGTGCATAAGAGTGTTATGAGGAGAATGATGACAAGTGTAAGAAAAAAATCGATAATGTTTTCTTGCAAAAAAATTGAAACTCTACAACATCTTGATGGCCAAAGTTCTTCCATTGAAGTCATTTCAATGAGGAATATAATGACATGGTCACCTTGTTGTCACGAGTAAAGGGGCTTCTAGATTCTCATTATTTTCAAACATGGTTGTGGTGGTACATGAACATCATCAAAAAAGGGAATGACAGGATAGGCTAGGGTGATAAAATCAATGATGTGATTTGCCAACAACTAAAGGAAGTTAGAACTACCTTGAAATTATACTAGGGAACCTCAGTTTGATGAGAGGAGAGACTTTGTCTCAACATAGCTGTGTGTGAAAAATATATTTTTTCACTGGTACATTGGTAACAAAATATTCACCCAATAGTTTTTTGGTGACTCTGCTGGGGAACGATGTGCAATCGGGATTTTCTCTTTTGGGTTGCAGTGTGCTCTTCCATTGTAATATCTTTATTATTGATTTTCTCAAAGTACTAATTTGGCTGGTCAAAGTTACACTTGTGGACAATGAGCAACAATAATTCTTGATCTTACATTTGAGATTTTGTAGCAACATAATTTTTCATATGTGACTCCTCTATGAACAAGATCTCCTTTGTAGTGTACAAGGAGTTTTCCTCCTACTGCAAAGCGGTCTCCTATTCCAAGTGAGGCGTCAAGTTTGCAAGTTGTGGTTATCCCAACTGTAAGACATTTTTTAATTCCCCCATACAATCCACCAAGTATTGCTACCCAAGGTTCCTGGGTACCACGTTTGGTCCTTTGAATCTCACGTCACTTCTACATGAGCTTCTAAAAGGTACAAGAAATAATCTACCTAAGTTTTTGGGAGATGATGCTCAACACCTTGATGAACACATCATTGCTTTTTATATTGCATGTTGTGTTCTCAGGGTTGACTATGAAGATGTTTCTATAAGGTTATTTATTGAAACTTTGCAAGGCGTAGCTGCTGATTCATTCTATCATCTTCATAATAATTGTATCATAAATTGGGCTAGCCTCAGGAAAAAGGTTCAAAGAAAGGTTCAAATCCACTAAAGATGAGCATGCACATCTAGCGTAATTGACTCAAATGAAGAAGAAACCACAGGAGCCTATGTGAGAATTTGTGGCAAAATTCAATAAGTTGCACAATCGCATTCTGACAACATCACAACCTACTGTTGTAAACTTAAAATGTTTTTTAATTGATGCTCAATTGTCAGAACTAAGTTTTATTTTGCATAGGGATGCTTTTGCAGATTTGGCTTCCACAAAAAGAATAGCTATAGAAGATGAAGATCACCTTATCCTTGCTATTAAGATAAGGAAAGATCCTAATAAAATTAGGAGTAATCAAATTATTGATGCATCGTCCTCTTCAACAAATTATGCAAATCCTATGATCCAAAAGCTAATAAATGAATTATTAGCACTCAAGATGCAAGTTTCATCGCAAGGGAATGCACAGTACCATGATGTTCCAAAGAGAATATTCCCTAAAAATGCTTCCAATTATGCTGCTCATAATCGAAACAAGTTACCTCTAGCTCTAGAGAGACTTGCATTGGAAGCACCACCTTAAAATTTGGCCATTGGTTATTATGAGGAAGAACAAAATGATCTTCCACCTTTTGGTGAAGAAGATGCCAATTTGCCACATGATGAAGAGGTATAATTGGATGGCAACTCTAGCATTTGATACATCCTGTATGAAGAAGATCATGTGCAGGAAGGATATGATCGACATGCCTTTGCAGTTTTCACTCATTCACAAAATCAAACCAATCAGTTGCAAGCTAATGCAAAGAGTGTTGGCCATTTGGATGAATTGATTATGTGTTGCATTGATGTTTTGTCATTGATGTCAACACTAGTTGTTTTGGATGCTTTACCAGTATCCTTCTAGTCCTGGTAAGTTGTTTGGTTTCTGGTTGGATTAGATCATGATGATCCGGCATGCTCCAGTATGTTTGGGTTATGGAATTGGCTTATTCATGCTAGTCAGATTCATGTTTAGTCAGTTGGTTTTGATATGTTTGTTGGATGATATCCTGTATGCTAGTAAGCTTGGTTTGTTGTTCCGATGAGGGTTTCACTGATAGAGCTTTGTTAAAGATCTTTGATGCTATGCATAAGTGGTGTTGGTGCAACTTCTAGTAGAGATTCATGATGCTAATGGTGATCATGTTCGAGACTTAGTTGATTGGGATCATTGGTTTAGCATGTGTGGACCTATATTGTGTCCCGATCTATATAGGTTATGGACTGGCTTAATGTAACATGTGGATTGGACTTCTTAATGTGTTTTTGAGATGTCTTATGGGTTGGATATTATTTGTTTTGTCTTAGGCCAACATGTTCTGTAATTATGTAATTGTTTTATTATTTGGTGGCCAACCTGATTATTTATGGTTGAGGGTTTGTATATATATGATGTAAGATCCCATTGTAAAATCATTTTGTAATTATTGTATAAGGCTGATATTCTATATCTTTTATAATGCATTGTAAGCCGACATAAGGTATATTATTCGTGAAGGGTATATAGGTCAGTTTGTTAAGGTCATTATAAATAGAGATAAGATATATTGTAGTAAGGATATATGAGACTGTGTAATGCAAAGTATATGTATGTAGATCATTTTGTATGTGAATGTTATATCATATAATAATCCGTAGATAGTTTGGAAAGCATTCTTGGAGGAGAGGAGATATCGGTAGAAGTGTTTAGGGTTTATGAGCCAGTACAGAGTAGAACTATAACCGAAACTTTTTTTTGCATAACAGATGCATTTTATGAGTTCCTTATTAATGTTTTATTTTAGCATAAACTTGTAGTCAGTGATCCTCCTTTTGTGATGAGCAATGTTCTCTAGGCAGTGTGCCTTCTTGCATGTGTAGGCCCTCATTTTATGTAATATCTTTGATATGGCCAGTGAACTGATATTGTGGGTCACAAATCCCACCGTGGTTTTTCCTCTTTGAGGTTTTCCACGTATAAATTATGTGTTATGGTGTTCATTTATGTGGATGGTTTATTTACTTCAAGTTATATGTTTCTTCATTTACCAGTTTATATGTGTATGTTATAAAAGGGTAAAATCATATCTTACCGGTATAACACTGATTTACCCCCCCTCTCAGTGTTCTTAGATCCCAACAATTGGTATTAGAGCTTAGTTCCTTGGAAGAAGTTTAACAACTTGAGGAAGATCCCGAAACCAGAATCATTGAACATGGCTATGGAGAAGCAACTTGAGATGGCTCTTGAGTGTTATGATGCTGAAAAGATGAATAATTTAAAATTGCAAGATGAATTGAATTCTACTAATGAGTTCATTCTTGTCCTACAAGAAAGGTTATCATCTACTCAAGCTAAGAGAAAGGAACTTTTACAAAACCAGGATGATGAAAAGAAAAATGCACTTAAGGAACAATGTCAGAAACAGAGTCAAGAAAACATGCTCATGAAGAATGAAATGCAAGACCTAACTATGAAGTTATCAAAAGATATTGAGGACAAAAACAAGAAGGAAGAAAATCTTGTTATATCTGTGAAGAACAAATTTGATGAATGTGGCAGATTGACTCATGAGAATAATTTGTTGAGAACTGATTTGGTACACTCCCAGAATAATGAACAAGAGCTTGAAAGAGAAATAACTACTCTAAGAGATGATATGACTATTGCAAGTGAGTATAAAGAAAAATTCAGGATTAGTGTTGCACAGTTGGATGACTTATTGAAAAGACAAAGGTAGCATGATAATTCTAGAGGACCTGGATTTGTAGAAGGTGAAAGCTCTAGTACTGCAAATGAAGATTGGACAATCGGTATGCAAAACTCATCAGACTAGAGGAAACCGATAAGATAATCTAATGCTTATAAGTTCAATGGTAGATGCTTTGGTTTGTAATAAATTTGGGCATATGGCTAAACAATGTAGAAATAGAGCAAATCAAAACTACAATTTTGTTCCTAGTCAATACACAAATTGCAAGAAATATGGTCATAAATCAGAAGATTACAGAATGAATGTCAAATGTCATGCATGTGGAAAGTTTGGTCATTTGGCTAATCAATTTAGGTCAAGGAATGACACTGGATATGTTAAAGAAATTCAAAAGAACAATGTTACATGTTATGCATGTAACTAAATATGTCATATTGCTAAATACTACACAAGAAAGAGTCAACCTGTTAGCAATGATAAAGAAAATGAGAAAGGAAAGCAGAAAGTAGATGAAATACAACAAGATCACACCATGGTGCAGAGAACCTTCTACTACACCTCTATTTCAAGCACATGGTGGTGTCTACATGTTCATCTGTGATGTAATTGTTGGAATTATGGATGAATTGATTATGTGTTGCATTGATATTTTGTCATTGATGTCAATACTAGCTGTTATGGTTGGTTACCGACAGACAGGTTTTGGTTACTGATAGAAGATCTAGTGTTACCGACAGAAGAGACTATTTGTTGGACACCTCTGACATGTTTGGATCTATGGAATATGTTTGGTTACGTGTTGTATGTGCTTCTAGAACATGTTTTGGTTAGTTGGTATTGACTTGGTAATTGGATTCTATCACACACTCTTGTAAACCCTCATCGACATTGGTTTAAGGCTCTACCGGCATAGATTTCTCTGAGGAATCTTGATAGGATGCATAATTGTTGTTGCTGCAGCTTCTAGATGGATTTTAGGATGCTGAAAATGTTCTTCGATCATGCTCCAACTATTTGAAGACATTGCTTTGGCATGGTGGACCTTGAATAGGTCTAGTACCTATCTAGGTTATGGATCGATATCATGCTAACATGTACTCTACATGTTACCAAGATGTTTCGAGATGTTTTATGGATTTGTTATTGTTGTTTTGGTCTTAATCCGACATGGCATATCATTGTAATATCTTTTAGGTGGCCAACCTAATTGGTTCAGGCTTTAGGGTTGGTATAAAATGATGTAAGATCTCATTGTATAGTGTCATGGTCTTGGAATGTAATATCATATGTGAAGGAGATTTGGTTGATTATAAGTGATCGAATTGGGATTAAGGAAGAGGTCAAAGGCCTCTGGTATTGAGCTTAAGCGAGACTGTAATTAGGCATGGTAGATGCTATCTCTAGAAGTTCACTCTATTGGATTGTTGTCCATTTATCTTGAGATGGTTGTTGCCTCTTTGTAGTCATTGAGACTATTTTGTAATGAGCAGTATGCTCTAGGTAGTGTGCCTTCCTACATGTGCAGGCCCCTCATTGTAACACATACTTTCTACAAAAGTATCATTTGATTGTGGGAAGGATTCCCACCATGGTTTTTCCCTTTCCATGTTTTCCATGTACAAATCATGGTTTTATGTGGTATGGTTTCTTTGCATTGATTATCTATTTAATTGTTAAGTTGCATTGTTTACCAGCATCTATTTTTGCTTTATCGGTACTTAATCTGGTTAAAGGTTATTAAGTGGATCAAATCTTATAATATGTTAACAACTGATTCACCCCCCCTCTCAGTTGTTCACTAGTTATCCTAACAATTGGTATCAGAGCTTTGGTCCTCTTTTACAGAAGCTTAATTGCTTGAGGTAGATCCTATGGCAGCTAACACTTCTAATCCACTGGCAAATATTTTTAGAAGAGAAATCCCTAAGCTTGATACAACAAACTATGGGATATAGAAAATTCAAATGGAGACTCATCTTAGATGTCTTGGAAAGGATATTTGGGAGATCACTAAGAAAGGATACACACCTTATGATTCGGCATCCGACAATCCCGATCCTGCATACTTGGACAAGAATATTGAAAATAATTGCAGAGCTAGAGAAGCCCTATTGTGTGCACTTATTGATCAGTAGATCATGGGATTGACTGATAAATCATCGGCAAATGCTATGTGGGATAAATTGCAAACTCTAAATGAAGGTGATCCTACTATCAAAATTACTAAACTTGATGGTTGTCAGGTAAGATATGAAAACTTAAAGACGGAAGATAATGAAAGAATTGTTGTATTTATGGAAAGAGTAAATGAGATTGTTATGGGAATTCAATGTTGTGGAGGATTTATAGGTAAAGATGAAATAGTTTCCAAATTCTTGAGAGCCCTTCCACTGGCTTACAAGATGAAGGCAACTGCAATTAATGAGTTGAGAATAATGGCAAACTCTCCAGTTAACAAAGATATTCTGATTGGGAAATATCTTCTTTTGAGCTTGAAGAATTCGGATCTTCTGGAGCTGTAAAGTATGAACCTGCCTTTCATGCATCATCATCATCATCTATCGACAAAAGTGATTGGAAAGTTTTATATGCAAAAGAGCTGGAAGACATGAGGAAAGAAAAAAAAGAATTTGAGCAACTTGAAGCCTTATTTTCTAGAAGAGTACCTAAAGGTCCAACAGGAAGTAAGTATGAAGGAAAAGCATCTTTTAAATTTTTTGCATGTAATAAGATTGGTCATTTTGCATCTAGATGTCTTGAAAGGAATGCAAGGTTTGAGGAAAGAGTTAAGAAATCATTTCAGCCTAACCAGAATAGATATAGATTCAAGAAAAGTAAACAATGCTACATAGCGGATGAGGAAGGAGTAATTGATGACTCTGTAGATGAATTGACATAAGACTCTGCTAGTGGATCCGACAATGGAAAGGAATGGTTGTTCTATGCTTTAAAGGAAGATGAATCGAAACTGGATATCAAAAATGAAGAAAAGGCCCTGGTAGCAAAAGTTGAAGATAAGGATGAATGGTAATTGATAGTGGATGCTCACATCATATGACTGGAGATAAAGGGAAATTTTTGTCCCTGCAAGAATACAATGGTGGTCAAGTCAGATTTGGAGATGACAAAACATGTATGATCAGAGGTAGAGGTATTATTTCTTTAGATGGCAAGCATAACACTGATAATGTCTATTATGTAGAAGGTTTAAAGCATAATCTTCTAAGTGTTGGTCAATTGGTGGACAAGGGTTTCCAACTTCAGTTTAAAGATAGAAAATGCAAAATCATTAACAATACTGGTTTGGAGATTAGAACTGGTGTTCAAACTGGAGGTGATATCTTTCACTTGAACACTAGTAATAAGACATGTTTGATTGCTCATATTGATGAGAGTTGGTTATGGCATAAGAGATTGTGTCATGTTAATTTTGATTGTATTGTTAAGATCAATTCAACTAAGGCAGTTAGAGATATACCTAAGATTATAAATCCTCATAATCCGGTATGTAAGGAATGTCAATTGGGAAAGCAAGTTAGAATTTCTTTTAAGAGCATACATGATAAATCTAATGATGTACTTGATTTGATTCACACTGACTTATGTGGTCCAACAAGGACTAGAATCTTTCAAGGCGATAGGTATTTCATATTAATTATTGATGACTATTCTAGAATGATGTGGGTAACTTTTCTAAGGGAGAAGTCTGAAGCCTTTGAGAAATTCAAGATCTTTACAACAAAGGTTGAAACAAAAAATGGATTGAAAATCAAATGTCTAAGATCAGATCATGGCGGTGAATTCACTTCTCATGAATTTAACAGTTATTATGAGACAAATGGAATCAAAAGATAGTTATCTGCACCTCAGACTCCTCAACAGAATGGAGTGGTGGAAATAAAGAACATAACCATTTTGGATGCAACAAGATCTATGATGATGGAAGCCAAATTGCCTCATATCTAGTGTGGAGAAGAAGTGAGTACAATAGTCTACACATTCAATAGAGTTCATATCAAAGGTGAAACCAATAAGACCCCTTATGAATTATGGTTTGGACATACACCTACTGTTAAATATTTCAGAATTTTTGGAAGTAAATGCTATATCAAAAGAGATGATTCAATTGGAAAGTTTGATCCTAGATGTGATAAAGGGATATTTCTTGGTTATTCAATTCAAATCAAAGCATATAGATGTTATAACAAAAGATTGCAAAAAATTGTGGAGAGTGCTAATGTGAAAGTGGATGAGCAATACATAAATCATTTTATATTATATGACAGGGAGCTGACAGTGGAGATGATCATAACTGAACCAACAATGCCTCAACCAGTATAGGAAATTGAGACAATTACACTAGCACAATCAGAAAATTCAACTGTGGCTAACAGAGCAGTGAACCTGAAGTTTAGAAGACACCAAGGTATGTAAGATTAAATCATTCTGAAGATCAAATTATTAGAGATAGCAACAATGGAGCAATGACAAGAAGAAGACTGGCAAATAAAGAGGTATGTCTTATTTCTCAAATTGAACCGACATGTGTTATTGAATCTCCTAAGGATAAACATTGGTTAAAAGGTATGGAAGATGAATTAGATCAGATAGAGAAAAATGAGACTTGGTCTTTAGTTCCCCGACCTAAAGATAGAATGTTATTGGAACTAAATGGGTTTTTAGGAATAAACTAAATGAGGATGGTCAAGTTGTAATAAACAAGGCTAGATTAGTTTGTAAAGGATATTCTCAAATGGAAGGAATTGATTATGGTGAGACATTTGCACCTGTAGCTAGAATTGAAGTTGTTAGACTATTTCTTGCCTATGCAGCTTATAAGAACTATAAGGTATATCAAATGGATGTTAAATGTGCATTTTTGAATGGTGAACTTGAGGAAGAAGTTTACATTAAGCAACCTGATGGATTTTCACTAATAGATGATAAAGATATGGTTTGTAGATTGAAGAAAGCTTTATATGGTTTGAAACAGGCTCCTAGAGCTTGGTATGCAAGGTTGGATAAATATATTTTGAAGCTTGGTTTTACTAAAGGAAATGTTGATAGTAATTTATATTATAAGATCACTCACAATGATATTCTGATTATTGAAGTATTTATTGATGATATCATTTTTGGAGGAGAAGATAAATTGTGCATGGAATTTTCTAACAATATGAAGAATGAATTTGAAATGTCCATGATTGCTGAGATGAAATTTTTCTTAGGTTTGTAGATTACTCAAACTAACAAAGGCATTTTTATCAGTCAAACTAAGTATCTAAGGGAATTGTTGAAGAAGTTTGGTATACATATTTTCCAAACCGGTAAGTACTCCTATGGTGACAAGTGAGAAATTATCTATCAAGGATACTTCTACACCGGTAAATCCGACAAGGTATAAGTCTGTGATTGGTGGTCTGTTATATTTAACTCAGACTAGAGTAGATATTATGAATGCAGTAATTATTATTTCAAGATATCAAAGTAATCCTAAACAAAATCATGAATGTGCAGTAAAGAGGATATTCCGGTATTTGCAAGGAACAAAAGAATATGGTTTATGGTATTCTAAAAATGATGATTTCACTTTATGTCCATATACTGACTCAGATTGGGCTGGAGATACTGATGACAGGAAGAGAACTTCTGGTGGAGCTTTCTTTCTTGGAAAGAAACTAGTTTCATAGATCAGTAGAAAATAGTCATGCATTTATTTATCTACTGCAGAAGCTGAGTATGTTCCAACAACAACTAATTGCACTCAAGTCTTGTGGATGAAGAAAATGTTGAAGGATATCAGGGTAAATTGTAGTGAACCGATAGTTATCTACTATTATAACTCTGTAGCTATTGACATGTCTAAAAATCTGGTATTTCACTCTAAGACTAAGTATATATTAATAAAGTATAAATTTGTGAAGGACAAGGTAAAATCAAAGGAAGTCAAATTGGTTTACATGAACACTAAAGAACAGATTGCAGACATATTCACTAAACCACTGTCTAAGGAATCATTTGAGTATCTGAGAGATACGTTAGGGGTTTCTGTCCCTCTGATAGAGATTTGATTGATGTAGTTTGTCATCATTCTGACATGCATTATTAGAGACATTATTCATTTCGACCTTGATAAGTGGTGCTACTACTCAGGGGGAGTAGTCAGCTTTGAGATTAAGAGGTTTACATTATTGCTTTGATATTTTTGTCATATTTATGGCATTGATGTCAAAGGGGGAGTGATAGTGATGTGAAAAATAAATTCAAAGATATCATTCACAGGGGGACAACTATTAATATCCAGGAGATTGTTGGTTGTCTTCCACAAGGAGAGACTTGTTTGGCATTTCTTGGTACTTAGATGTTTTTCACATCTAGTGTTGCTATCAATGCCAAAGGGAGAGATTGTTGACGTTATGGATGAATTGATTATGTGTTGCATTGATGTTTTGTAATTGATGTCAATACTAGTTTTTATGGTTTGTTACCAACATACATGTTTTGGTTACTGCTAGAAGATCTAGTGTTACCAACAGAAGAGACTATCTGTTGGACACCTCCAACATGTTTGGATCTATGGAATATGTTTGGTTACATGTGGTGCGTTCTTCTGGAGCATGTTTTGGTTAGTTGGTATTGACTTGGTAATTGGATGCTATCATACACTCTTGTAAACCCTTACTGGCATTAGCTTAAGGCTCTACCGACAGAGCTTTCTCCGAGGAATCTTGACAAGATGCATAATTAGTGTTGGTGCAACTTCTAGATGGATTTTAGGATGCTGAAGATGTTCTTTGATTGTGCTTCAACCACTTGAAGACATTACTTTGGTATGGTGGACCTTGAATAGATCTGGTACCTATCTAGGTTATGGACTGGTATCATGCTAACATGTACTCTACACGTTACCAGGATGTTTCGAGATGTTTTATGGACTTTTTTATTGTTGTTTTGGTCTTAAGACGACATGGCATATCATTGTAATATGGATTTATGTAATGATCTTATTGTAATATCTTTTAGGTGGCTGACCTAATTGGTTTAGGCCTTAGGGTTGGTATAAAATGATGTAAGATCTCATTGTATAGTGTCATGGTCTTGGAATGTAATATCATATGTGAAGGAGATTTGGCTGATCATAGGTGATTGAATTGGGATTAAGGAAGAGGTCAAAGGCCTCTAGTATTGAGCTTAACCAGGAATGTAATTAGGAATGGTAGATGCTATCTCTGGCACTTCACTCTATTGAATTGTTGTCCATTTATCTTGATATGGTTTTTGCCTCTCTGTAGTCAATGAGACTCTTTTGTAATGAGTAGTACGCTCTGGGCAGTGTGCCTTCCTGCATGTACAGACCCCTCATTGTAACATATACTTTTGGCACAAGTATCAACTGACTGTGGGTAGGCTTCCCACTATGGTTTTTCCCTTTCTAAGTTTTCCACGTACAAATCATGTTGTTATGTGGTATGGTTGCTTTTCATTGATTATCTATTTAATTGTTAATTTGCATTGTTTATTGGTATCTTTTTCTACTTTATCGGTACTTAATCCGGTTAAAGGTTATTAAGTGGATTAAATGTTATAATCTTTTAACAACTGATTAACCCGCCACCCCCTCTTAGTTGTTCATTGGTTATCCTAACAATAATAATGGGTTATATTAATGATCACCCTTGATGTAATTGAGTGCCTATTTGTATGGTCAATAATCTCTTGTGTGAGCATATAAACCTAGAGGTTTATTAGGCCATGAAGGCTTGGAATTTGGATTTTCACTGTTGGTGTGTCTAGGATATTGTCTTAGGTGTTTGGATTCCAAAAGTGAAAAATAATGACCTTGGATATGTTTCTATAAGGTCTAAGTGGTTAATAACCAATGTTGTCCTAAGTTGCAAAATGTTGCATTTGTTGTCAAGCAACTTTTCAAAGTTGCTGGTAGGATGCTAACTACTTCTCCAACGGTCCTAACTATTCAAAAGTTGGTTATGGATGTTGTAAAAGGTTTATATATGCTTGGACAACCATGGGAGAGTTGAGATTTGACAATTTTGTAAAGTTTGGTGGAGAAAGTGAATAGAAGAAGTCTTATTTTGCCATAATAGTGACATTTCTATACTGTTCATACAAGGTGTGAGATCTACTGATCAATTTTTGATTTGATTAGAAAGAGCCCTAAAATACCCTTCCAATTCATTTTGTACGACCTCTTGAAGTGAATTTTAGTGGAAGTTATAAGCATTTTACCCTCTCCAGACCTAAACCCTCCATTTTCAAGGGTTACAATGCAAATGGGACCCTATCTTGCAATCTATTCATTGGTATCCAATGGCCATTGGTAGAATGCAATTTAGGGGCATGTATTTTGAGATTCCAGAGGGGTGAGGTCAGAGGAGTTGGTTGGTAACCTTACCACCAAGCCCTAGTCTAAACTGTTTGAGGGTTTAGATTAGAATATATGAGTTTCATTGAGAATACTATGAGTAATGATGAGATGATAAGTTGAATTGATGGAATTGGAGTATTTAGACATAGAATAAACCTCCCGAAGAGTTGTAACCTTCCTGTGATTGCATTCTCATATACCTCCTTTGTAAAATCGGTCTAACTTGATCAATTAGGCCTGTGACCCAAGTAGGTGTTGAAGAGTGTAGGAATAGGGTGGAATTCCAATCTTTCAGAATCTGATAGTAATCCCAAAAGGGTGTCTGAAACCTAATTTTTTTTAGGGTGTTGTTTGATATTATTTAGAGAAAAATCCAAAAAGATAGTGAAATAGGGCTACTAGTTGGTAGGCCTGTCTAAGCCTCAAAAGCCAATATTTGCCTTGTGCTCCAAAATAGCATTGTGAGAGATCTTCATAGGTCTTAGGAAGTGTGTGGAAGTGTTGTGCCATCCCATGTTAGGGGTAAGAGTCCAAAAAAACATTTGAGGTGTGATTGAAGCCTTGAGAGAGACTCAAGGTAAAGGAGACCAAGGTGTGTAGGTGGGTTTATCACCCTACTGCTGCCAACCTCTGCATCAGGTGGTATCAGAGCATCAGAAGAGCCTTGGGGAAGAATAAGCAATGGAAGATGCAATAGAGAATAGTGAGGAGATTCCCACTAGAACCATGAAAAATATGGAGTTAGCCAAGAAAGTGAGGGAGTAGGTGGCTAAGAATAAAAAGATGGAGGAGGAGATAGAAAGGTTGAAGAAAGACCAAGCAGGAAAGGGAGTTGCATCAACATCTAATGGAGAAGGAGAAGAGGAAGAAGAGAGACTATTGATGCCAGTAGATCAAAGGCAATTTGTTGAAGCCCTTAATAGGGTAGGAAGAAGAGACAATAGAGTAGAACTACCTACATTCTCTGGAAAGATGAACCCAAAAGAGTGTATGGATTAGATAGAAACAATGATCAATTATTTCGAATGTGAGGAGGTACCTAAAAAGCAAAGGGTGAAAGTGGCTAAATCCAAAATGAAAGGTCCAACTCTTAGTTGGTGGAACTTTCTACAAAATGAAAGAGATGAAGAAGGAAAGAGACCTATAACCTCATGGAAGAAGATGGAGATAGAGATCAAAAGGCAGTTTTTACCTGAGGACTATGAGATAATCTTACACAAGAGATTACAAAATCTAAGGCAAAGGGATTTGGATGTCAGTACTTACACTAAGGAGTTCCACAAAATGACCCTCAAAGAAAACATGTCAGAGAGTGAGACACAAAAGCTAGCAAGGTACATGAATGGTCTTAAGTTCAGTATTCAAGATGAACTGAGTTTATTCAACCCTGAATCAATGCACACATGTTTTTAGATGGCACTTAGGATTGAGGAGAAGAAAAAAAAGAGAGGAGAACACAATAATAGAGGAAAGGAAAAAAGTTTCACAGGCATAGGTAGATTCAATAGAAGAAGACCATCTCTTAAACCCCAAGGAGAGTCTAGCCATCAGGAACAAGAGGGAAAATCAGGGAACATAGGTAGCTTTAGAGGAAGGAGGAGGAATGGTAGAGGAATATTTGGTGGGAGAGGACCTAATGTCTTCACTGGTAGGTGTTTTTCATACAACCAAGTTGGGCATTAGTCATTTAGATGTCCTGAGAAGCTAAGAAATGGTAGCCAAGGAGGTGATAGAAGAACACATTTATTACAAGAAGAAGATAGTTAAAGAATGACCTCCTATCACACATCAACTTCAAAGTCTGCAGATCTGGACCAAGGAGAACTCTTGATGATCAATAGGACCCTCTTGAAAGTGCCAACCATCAAAGAACCACCTTAGAGGAAATCTTTTTTCAAATGCTCCTGCAAGGTACAAGGCAAGGTATGCAAAGTCATTATGGACTCAGGGTCCATAGATAACATAGCTTTTGTTGGAATGGTTACTAAGCTTAACTTGCAAAGAATACCTCATCCCCACCCTTATAAAGTGTCTTGGTTGAACAAAGATCAACAAGCCCTGATTAGTGAGCAAGTTTGGATAGAAATTTCAATAGGTGAATACAAAGATAAGGTGTTGTCTGATGTAGTTTAAATGGATGCTTGTCATCTTCTACTAGGTGGGCCTTGGCAATATGATGTAGATGCTAGGCATGAGGGAAGGAAGAATGTCTACACCATCACCAAAAATGGGGTGAACTTCACTATGACACCTCTTCTGGATGACAGTAAGGATAAGAACATTGTGACTAGTGTCCTTCTAATGGATGAGAGGGAATTCATGAAGGGTTTGAAGGAGAAGGATACTCCTTGTTTTACAATAGTTGTCAAGCTTAAGATTGAACTTAAGAAGCAACCTAAGAACCAAGAGACATAAGAGGTTCAAAACCTACTAGACCGGTATAAAGGGATAGTTGCAGACACTACCACAAATTTCTTACCCCCTCAAAGGGAAATCAATCATTATATTGACCTCATACCATGTGCTACACTACCCAATAAAGCAACATACAAACTTACCCTTGAACAAAATGTAGAAGTTGCAAGACAGATCCAAGAATTGCTTGAGAAAGGGTTTATTAGGAAGAGCATAAGTCCTTGTGCAGTCCCTACAGTACTAGCTCCCAAGAAAGAAGGAACATGGAGTTTGTGTACCGACTCTAGGGCCATCAATAAGATAACAATCAGTTATAAATTCTCAATGCCAAGAATAGAGGACTTGATGGATTGTCTAGGAGGGGCCAAGTACTATTCCAAAATGGATTTGAAAAGTGGTTATCATCAAATAAGGATTAGAGATGGAGACCAATGGAAGACAACTTTTAAGACCAATGAAGGCCTATTTGAGTGGATGGTAATGCCATTTTGACTTTCCAACACCCCTAGTACATTCATGAGACTCATGAATGAGGTTCTTAAGCCTTTCATCAATCACTTTGTATTAGTGTATCTAGATGATATGTTGATTTTTAGTAAAGACGAGAATGAACATCTAACACACTTGGATTTGGTGTTGCAAAGGTTACATGAGGAGTAGTTGAAGATCAATTTGGATAAATGTGTCTTCTTGCAGGAAGAACTAGTGTTCCTTGGATTTGTGATTTATCAAGGAAATTTGAAAATTGATCCATCTAAGGTGGAGGCAATCCTAAACTGACCAACCCCTCAGTCAGCAAGTGAGGTAAAAGGTTTCCATGGGTTAGCAAGTTTTTATAGAAAATTTATTAAGAATTTCAGTGGGGTTAGTGCACCAATGATAGAAACCATAAAAGGTGGAAGGAAATGTCAATTTGTCTGGACTAAGGAGGCTGATAGATCTTTTGAGTTTTTTAATACTAAGATTTCAGAGCAACCTATTTTAGTACTCCCTGACTTTCATACGGTTTTCACTATTGAGTGTGATGCATCAAAGAAGGCCATAGGAGGAGTCTTGAGTCAGGAAGGTAGGCTAGTGGCATTTTTCAATGAAAAACTAAATGAGACAAAATAAAATTATTCTACATATGACCTAGAGATGTATGTTATGGTGCAATCTCTTAGGAAGTGGAGACATTATCTCTTACCTAAGGAGTTTATTGTATAAACTAACAACCATGCTCTAAGTTTTTTGAACAGGTAGGAGAAACTAAATCACTGACATATGAAGTGGATGGAATATCTCCAAGATTACACTTTCACTATCCTATATAAGAAAGGAGTAGCTAATAAAGTTGTTGATGCACTTAGTAGAAGGAACTTAGCAATCCAAGAGATTCAATTGGAAAGCATGGGCATAAATGCCTTAAAAGACATGTATCAAGGAGATGAAGATTTCAAGGAGGCATGTAAGGTTTGTAAGGATATGAATGATAGGTATCATACTAATTTTTCTGATTATATTCTTCAAGAAGGCTTACTTTTCAAAGGTAGTCAGCTTTGTATTCGTAATTGCTCCATGAGGGAAAGTATTGTAAAGGAAAAAAATTGTGGGGGTTTGTCGGGATGCTTTGGACTTGATAAGACACTTGAGTTAGTTAGGAGATTCTACTTTCGGCCTAGGATGTAGTCAACTGTGAGAAAGTATGTGACAAAATGTGTGGTATGCCAAAGGGAAAATGGGACAAGTTCCAATGCAAATCTATATACTCCATTACCGCTCCCTACCAAACCTTGGGATTCAGTTAGCATGAACTTTGTCTTAGGTCTTCCTAGGACTAAATCAGGATATGACAGTATATATGTTGTTGTGGATAGGTTTTCCAAAATGGCACACTTTTTGCCATGCAAAGTTACACATGATCCTAAGTTTGTAGGAAAATTTTGGAGGACTTTATGGCGTAGATTGAGGAAAAACTTGTCCTTCTCTTCTGCTTATCACCCTCAATCTGATGGACGAACATAGGTGATTAATAGATCCCTTGGTAATTTTTTGAGGTGTTTGACTAAGGACCATGGGGCCACTTGGGATACTATTCTTCCATAAGAAGAGCTCTCATATAATAACTCTATGAACAGAAGTACATGACTGAGTCCTTTTCAAATTGTATATGGGACTCATCCTAGATGTGTTCTTGAACTCCAAGAAGTGCAAAATATTGAAAGGAGGAGTGCTCAAGTATACGATTTTGCTGAAGTGATGAGGGACATACATCAACAAGTCTGGGATAGATTGATACAAACCACTGAAAAGTATAAGCAAGTAGCAGATGTCACAAGGAAAGATGTTCAGTTCAAGATGGGAGACATGGTGATGATTAATCCTAAAAAAGAAAGACTCCCTAAGGATAAGTACACTAAGCTACTCATAAAAAAAGATAGGTCATATCAAGGTCCTAAAGAGATGTGGGACAAATGCATATAAGATAGATCTACCCCCTGATGTTGGTCTATCTCCTATATTCAATGTATCTGATATATATGCATATAAAGATTTGTGGATGATGTTTGTGTTGTAGGTCCATCTGATTCTTCTAGTCCAACTATGTTGGAAGGACTTCCTCCCCCTCTCAAACCTGAGATTGAGTGCATTTTGGATCAAAGGGTTAACACGCAGACAAGGAGGAAGACTTACTTGGAGTACCTAGTCAAATGGAAGAATCAACCTTTGGAGGATGCTACATGGATGACTTCTAAGGGCATTGACAAGAGTAGAACTAGATTTTCAGACATCCCAACTCAAGGGACTTGAGTTTTTTTGGGCCCAAGAGTATGGTGTAGAGCACCTTCTACTACACCTCTATTTCAAGCACATGGTGGTGTCTACATGTTCATTTGTGATGTAATAATGGGTTATATCAATGATCACCCTTGATGTAATTGACTGCCTATTTGTATGGTCAATAATCTCTTGGGTGAGCATATAAACCTAGAGGTCTATTAGGCCATGAAGGTTTGGAATTTGGATTTTCACTATTGGTGTGTCTAGGATGTTTTCTTAGGTGTTTGGAGTCTAAAAATGACAAATAATGACCTTGGATGTGTTTCCATAAAGTCTAAGTGGTTAATAACCAATGTTGTCCTAAGTTGCAAAATGTTGCATTTGTTGTCAAGCAACTTTTCAAAGTTGCGGTAGGATGCTAACTACTTCTCCAATGGTCCTAACTATTAAAAAATTGGTTATGGACATGGAAAAAGGTTTATATATGCTTGGAAAACCATGAGAGAGTTGAGAGTTGAGATTTTTTTAAAGTTTGGTGGAGAAAATGAATAGAACAAGTTTGATTTTGCCATAATAGTGACATTTTTCCGTACCGCCCGTACAGGGTGTGAGATATAATGATGAATTTTTTATTTGATTAGAAAGAGCCCTGAAATACCCTTCCAATGCATTTGGTCTGACCTCTAGAAGTGAATTTTAGTGGAATTTATAAGCTTTTTACCCTCCGCAGGCTTGAAACCCTCCATTTTCAAGGGTTACAATACAAATGGGACCCTAACTTGCAATATACTCATTGGGATCCGATGGCCATTGGTAGAATACAAGTTAGGGGCATGTATTTTGAGATTCTAGAGGGGCAAGGTCAGAGGATTTGGTTGGTAACCTTACCACCAAGCCCTAGTCTAAACTGTTTGATGGTTTAGATTAGAATAGATGAGTTTCATTGAGCATACTATGAGTAATGATGAGATGATGAGTTGAATTGATAGAATAGGAGTATTTAGACATAGAATAAACCTCCAGAAGAGTTGGATTCTTCCTGTGATCCCATTCTCATATACCTCCTTTGTAAAACCGATCTAACTTGATCAATTAGGCCTGTGATCCAAGTAGGTGTTGAAGAGTGCAGAAATAGGGTGGAATTCCAATATTTTGGAATCTAATAGTAATCCCAAAAGGGTGTCTGAAACCTAAATTTTTTTAGGGTGTTGTTTGATATTATTTGGATAAAAATCCAAAAAGATAGTGAAATAGAGCCACTAACTGGTAGGCCTATCTAAGCCTCAAAAGTCAATATTTTCCTTGTGCTCCAAAATAGCATTGTGGGAGATCTTGATAGGTCTTAGGAAGTGTGTAGAAGTGTTGTGCCATCCCTTGTTAGGGGTAAGAGTCCTATTTCACATTTGAGGTGTGGTTGTAGCCTTGAGAGAGACTCAAGGTAAAGAAGACCAAGGTGTGTAGGTGGGTTTATCTCCCTACTGCTACCAACCTCTACATCACACCAAGAGATTGGTTAGAAAGTCTAAAGAACCAAGTGTAGATGGATTTACACTAGTTAACTCCACCGATAGAACAAAGCATTCCTGCACTGACAGGAAATTCCACCGATAACTAAGGCATATGCCTTAGGGGTTGGAAAATCTATTGCAAATCTTGCATATTCCTTGGAGGAGATCTCAAAGAGATCTGGAAGAGATCTAGAGAGTTTTCATTGATGAAGGTTTACCTGACATAAGACTAAAACTGACATTCGGTAGGGTACATTGCAAAGCATTTATGACAATGAAGGATTAGGGTTTACCCGCTAATAAAAGGGGAAAGTGAATTCATTTTCACTCTTCAAGCAATCTAGAGAGAAGCAAAGGCAAATCTCCGACGATTAAGAGAGAGCAAAGGAATTTTGAGAGGATTTCCAGCAATCATCAGAGAAGCAATAAAATCTTCACATCAGTGATCATTTTCAGGTATTTCTTCAAAATGGCATCCATATCATCTTCTCCTACTTTCATTGCAAATGCTACCATTGTGTGATGTATGTTGAAGATGTAACGACATATATTCACTGCACCTCAAAGGATCTAGGCACATAAGAGATAAAGGGAATGTACCAATCTATGATACTGGTAAGTTCCAGAACAATCAAGATGGAATATAAGATCATTGAGGATCTAGGGTTAATCGGTATCCTATACATACCAGAATTCAAAGATGAGGTGATCAGATATGTTCTAAGTAGGGTTCACAATGAGTTCATCTAGTTGGATCAACCCTACATGACCATAGAGGAAGCAATTCAAGCAGTCACTGGCTTACCCAAAGTCGGACAAGAACTTGGCAAGAAGATTTCCACCAATGCGGTTGAGAAGCTCACCGACACAACCCATAATGGAAGATCTATGAGGGTTAGCACAATCAAGGACATAGATGTGAAATTTGTCAGCATGATAATCAGCTATAAGGTAACTCAATCTAGTCGACTGAACTCTGTTTCTAGTTCTTGTATCCATGTTGCTTATTAGATGTTAAAGAATAATGAGAAGAATGATTTATGTGAATGGCTGAGACATGAACTAATGCTGAATCTTGGACAGATTAAGAGTGTTAAGAAAGGAACTTTAAGGTTTGGAAATATCATTGTTTGTTTAATGCTTTGATTCATAAATGACCTACCCAGTCTAGGGAAGAAGCATTAGGCTCATGACATACCGGTAGGTATGTAAATCAAGGAAGCAATCACTGGTCTTGGTACTGGCAAGGATGAAAAGCTTTGGGGCTATTTCAAAACATTTTAGGAAAATATGAGACAAAGGGAAAGAATATCAAAGCACATTGTGGAGAAGTACTATACTGATATCTATTTTGTGGTAAAAACTGATGAAACCCTTATGGAGGTAGTAGAACCTAGGACCATATGGGTCATTGAGCTTGGATATGAAGTGGATGATAGCATTTTTGAACTTTATGCAAAAATTTTGCTTGAAGCTCCATTGGATGATAAGACATAACACTTTGGTACTATTGAGGAAAAGGCTCTTGAAGTCAAGATTGGCTTCGACAAGAAAAGAAGAGAGAAGAAAATTGATAAGATGTCTACATTTGTACAAAATGTAATCCATAAGATAGACACTCAACTAGGTTCTGGATCCAAACCGACAAAGGAACCATCAATGGTTAGTGCTCCTGAGGCAAAGAGGCTCAAAACTTTCATTTCTTTTGTCACTTTTGACTTTGATCTAGAGGATAATGAACCTCTAGCATTCAAAAGGGTACAAAGAAAGAAAGTTGACCATCCTCCGGTAGAGGAAAAGAAGGTGGAGCCAAGGAGGAATCTTGTGAGAAAACTAACAAAACCTACTGCACCGCCACCTCCAGCAAGAAAACCTATTTAGAAGAGGAAACTAGTCACATCCACTCCAACAACCCACAACAAGAAGAAGAAGATTGATGATGATATTGAATTTGGTAAGGGTACAATGACCTATGCTGAATTGATTGATGAAATAACCAGGGATGGACTTTTAAAAACTATATCCATTTATTATGAAGATTTAAAGGATAATGAGCAGAATGAGATTGAAGAGGTAATTTTGTTACACACACACACACACACACATATATATATAAGAAAGCCTTACTAGAAATTTTGAAGGAAATTTCTCTATCACTATACAATAAATTAGATGCTAGAAGACTTGATGCAATCAAGAGGAATAGAGAAATTAAGGAAGTATAACTTTTGGGTATGTGTGGTTCAATAAACAATGAGGAAATGAAATGATGCATTGATGTTGCAAACAAAACAATTTTTAGTAGTAAACCTCGACAAATAAGCCTAATGATGGTTAGGGTAAATGAGGTAGTAAATGAGACCAAAGATGGTTGGACCAAATTCTTCCAAAAGAATCTTGATTTTCTCACCTCCCAAGAAGAATTTGTAAAACCAACAACTTCCACCATCCTGGATAGATCTAAAGGGAAAGGTATTTTGGATAGTTTAGCTCCAATTTTGAATAAACTGATAGTAATTATAAGTATACAGCCACCACAGGTAGTAAAGGAGAGTGTACAGTCAATACTGACAGAGACAACTTTTGAACAAGGCAATGTACAAGGTATTGATAATATTATGGATAATACTCCACCGATAGTAATTGACACTGCACCAAGTGGTGAAGCCACCAGTGCTAAGGAGGATAAGGTAAAGGGAACTGAGACTATACCGACAGTTAATATTGATTCCCCAACAAAGGTTTTGGCAATTGACACTTCTCAAGTTGAGAAGAAATCAATCACTAAGATGAGTCTCACTGAGTTAATGATGATGGCTACTTAAAAACTAATAAAGGAGGGATCGACAGATAAAGGAATAATATATCACTCAATCACAATGTTGCATAGACTAATTCCTGATTGTAAGATTGAAAATGAAGCAAGCCCTTCCGGCAAGCTTAAGGCATTAACTGAGCATATATCTAACAACTTTCAATCTTTGCAAAAAATTTCAGACCGACAGGAACTTGAGAGATTTACTATGCTTAAGAGAGTTGCTTTTGATCAGCTTATTGAAATAGAGAAGAAGAAAATTGATTCTTATTGAGAATTGTTTGAAACAGTGTACAAATATTTGTAGGGTCTGTTGTAACATAGAAACTCTTGCAACAAATGTAGATAGCAGATTAAAGGAGTTACACGATAAGGTTACCAATATTGCAAATTCTTTTGATGGATTAGCCTCACTAACAACATCTGTTGATGGACAAATTTTTATCTTTGGAGAACCAATTTTTTTCTTTTGAAAAGGAAAGTGACAAGATCATTCGGAGAGCAAGGAGTCTTAGAGGATTGGTGAGTCCAAGATTGGATTCACTCGGTGTACATAAGAGGGAATGTATGGATATGATTGCTAAGCCCACACCGACATAATTCAAAGGGAAGGAAACATTTGCACACTTACTGAGTGGACTTGTATCCATATCCAATACCTTTAGAACCAACTGGGATACATATTTACAGTTGCTAGACAAGGCTTGCCTAGAAATTTTGAAATTGGTCAAGCTCCGGTAAATTAATTTGTATTTATTCATTCTTTCAATTCTTTCACTATTCTTTGGCATTGATTCCAAAAGGGGAGTGTATATAATGTGAAAAATATTAGACAAAAAAATATGGGAAGGATATTATAAAGGAGTCTATTTCTCAAAGGGGCATACTTCTGGTTGAACTGGTAGGGAATTCATTTTTCACATGAGTGTTGCCATCAATGCCAAAGGGGGAGATTCTTGTCAATTGACACTCATTGGATTCATATGTTGTCATTGATGGAAACATGGCAACATGGTAACTTGGCAACAAGATTCATAAGGAAGCATACACCAGCATACACCAACATTCACTGACATCCAGCACTTCAGTGAAGCCTGTAAAGCGGAAAAATTGCGATCGAACCCTAGTTGCTCTCCCCTCTTCCGACTCCGAGGAGAGAGAAGGGAGGTTCCCTAGGATTCGATGGTTTTTCACTTAGGGGAGAGACTTTACATTCAAAAGAGGGGTTGAAACTCATAAGATCCAATCCCACCCAATGCAAGATTGGATGCTAAATGAATTTCAAGGGTTAGGAAAGCAAGGCTACCCTCTTTTTTAAAGAATGTTGTTAAGGAAATTAAGCTAAGCATGCATAGAAAGTCATAAAGATTCGCTTATAAACTAAGTTCGGGTTATAGGATGAAGCTGCGGACCTGGAATTAGCAATAAAATGTTGATACGGCGCTGTCCTGCAAATTTGAGCAAAAGTTGTCAGGACGATGGCGCCCGGCGCCACGGTCCTCCGAAAAATCTGTGAAACGAAGGAGGATCTGTTCGTCTCTGCACAAGGATTCCAGATCTTCAATTTCAGCCGTGTACCTGCAACCTACACACAGAAAAGCGAAGACGATTGGGGGGTTAGGGATTGGGGGTTTGCCTTTAGGTCAAACCCCGGTTTTGGAATTAACCAAGAAATGAGCAAGAGCTGTAGATGTAAATGACTGTAAAACAAGTACTAATACCTTGTTCTAAGGATGTCTGTATCCTTATGTGCGAAGGTTTAGATGTTGTATGTTGTATGTTGTATGTTGTAGAATATAGTATGTGATCTCCTCTTCAATGGTTGAATCCTTGTCTTGAATGCAACACTTAGCCTTGAATGGAGACTTGAGATGATCAATTGCTTGAAAGAATGCTTGAATGCTTGAATGCTTGAGTATAATTTCCACGCTTTTTTCCCTCATATCGAATGAAAGAGGAAAATGTCATTTATATACTTGTCAATTAGGGCTGATAGACTGATTTTCCCGACCTTAGGCCGACCAGGGAAAGTTAATTTCCAAATTGCAAACAAAAAGACCTGAGCCCCTTAGGAGACCGGGCCCAAAATAGGACCCAGGGACCAGGGCGCTGGGCGCTCTGGTCCCACCTCCCGGGATAGCAGGGTGCAAGGAGGTTCAGGCCAGGGTGCTTGAAAAATGCAGTTTTCAGTGTCGTGAGCAAGTTTCAGGGTCTCCATTCAGGTTGCGTGTTGCGTCGCCATTGTGAAGACCGAAATGCAGTCGAAATTGCAAGTGTCGCAATTTTAGGACGCTACATTTAGCCCCCACTTTAGCGGGAGTATGTATGCTCATACTTCTGGTAAAGTACAAGGAAACAACATTGAAAGACTTTCACCACGTCAAGGAGGAAAGATACACCAAGCCCCCAATGGACTAAGGATCTTACGACTTCGATTGACAAAGTAAAAGGGAAGATCGTGAGGAAGAACCATGACTGTCAGTAGTAAGGCTCCCTCACTATGAGTCATGCAAGAAAGATATCAAAAATTTTCAAGGCAAGGCTAAATTTGCCAAGAAATTTTCAAGTATCTTGAAAAGATATGAACGGGATGTATGCCCCCTACGTTAAAGCGATCGCACACACCTCATCGAGGGTGATTGCTTTAAGGTAGTGATACATATAAGGAATGAGAAAGGAGCACGTTATCGCAAGGATTTAGCCCCCAAGTGTGAGATAAACCCAAGGATAATAGACACAAAACACAAAGCACAAGGTGACTTCGCTTTCCTCGGGGTCAGTATGCTGTATGATAAGTCACGTATATATATCATATGTATGTATGCCTAATTGTTCTTCATTCCCCAATCAAGGAAGGTCACCTAGAAGAAGGGAACACATGTGTCTTTTGAGTCAACATGAGAGAGATCGAGAGATCTCAATGCTTTGCATCGTCCTCAAGTAGACAACACCAAGGACAACAAATAGAAGAATGAGAATAACATATAGAAGAAGTAACAAAAGAGAGGGGGAGAGAATCTACTATGCTAATGTAACTAGTCTAGCATGTCATCTACCCCCCGATCTTGTTGATCAATGTTTCGGGAAGGCAGGGAACACGCTAGAGGAGGAACATCCAACACAGCAGATGGAGCTATCACAAGATCCAAACAAGGGCTATGTTCATGTTCCGAGCCACATTGTTCTTGTCTAGGAGCTAGGATAAGTGCTTTAGAAAATTCATTAGATAAATGGTTATCAACATCAACAAGTTCATATTCACTATCAGAAGCAAGAGGAGTAACATTTTCATCATGAATAACATTTTCATCTATATCATCATCAAGATTTATAAAAATAGGATCTTTAACTCGCACAGGATCAAGACCATCATGCATCTTATGTTTAGGAGATTTAGGCTCAATGTCCGGCTGAGGAGAAAATGGAATAATGTTTGTTGAAGGTGTTTTTGGAGATTGCAAAGTTTGAGCTCTAAGACGACGCTTTCGCCGGCGTTCACGTGCAGAACGATTTCGTCTAGTCTTAGTAGGAAGTTGCGAAGACTGAGGAGGAGGAATGTTCTCATCCTTAGCACTTGGGTGTTTAGGTTGTGGTCTCTTAGGCTGGATAATAGGAGAAGAAGAAGGTCTCTTCTCTCTATAAAAAGAAGGAGGAGGAACTGCTCCATACAAAGGAGGAATTTTTGGTTTAGGGAGAAGACCAAGTCCATCATGACGAGGAGGTATAGGTCTACTCTTAGGAAGTTTATTAGGTATAGACATAGTCACATCCATAGGGATGGGTTGGGAATCTTCTTGAGGAAAGACATTAGTTTTATCTTTCAAAGGAAGAACTTCCTTCTCAAGAATGATAGGAATGTCAAGTCTAGGTGTTCTAGGTTCACTTAGAGATAAGATCATATCTGTTTTCCACTTTTGATAAGATTTGAAAAGATGATCACTTCGCAGAGGAAGAGATTGGAATTGTTTAGGCCAAAAGTAATCAAGAGGAACACTAGAGGTTCTTTCAGCTGGTTTAAAGAGACTATGATTGACAGTAACAACTTCACCATTATGGGGAAATTTCAAACACTTGTGAATAGGAGAAGCAATAGCTTTCATGGAAGATAGCCAAGGATAGCCAAGCTTCACACGAAATTGTTCGGAAGATGGAATAATAGCAAAGTTCACATCAATAGATTTGTTATGGACCTCAATAGGCAATGTAATAGAACCAATTGCAGGAGAAGAAAATGCATCAAATAATTTCACAATCACATCTATTTTGTCATAGATCAATTGATTCAATTGCAAAGTAAAAAGAAATTCTTCAGTAATAACATTAACCATGCACGAAGGATCAATAAGCACTCCACGGCAAGGTGTATTCTTAACTTTTGCAACTATGTATAAAGGACCATCAGGTGCCCTAATGGTTTCGCTAGAATCAAATGTGATGGAAGGTTCTTTAGGGATTTCTTGCTTCTCTACAAAGTTAATCACATTCGGAGTCATAGACACAAGACCATCAGATGAGAGAGAGGAATCATTAGTCTCAATCGCATTAGAGGTATGAGAAGGCAATGGATTAGTGAAAATATGAAGATTTTGATTAGGAGGAGCTACAGATGTATTGCCTTTATCATTCACTCCAGAAACAGAGATAATATTATTATCAATCAAATCTTGAATTTTACCCTTTAAAGAAAAACATTTTTCAGTATCATGCCCAGGCTGACGATGAAATTGACAAAAGGCTTTGTTATCAAAATAAGGTGAAGTAATCTTTGCAGGATCAATTTGTCTTATAGGAGGAAGAGTAAGCACATTTTGTTCCAATAACTTATTCATAATACTATGCAATGATTCATTCAAAGGAGTATACTTTCTTTCTTTCTTGAAAAATTTAGAAATAGGAGGCACACCTGATGCTGCATTCACATTGTTGTTGATGATGTTTTCATTGAATTTGATGGAATCTCTGTTCAGTTTAAACTTCCCAAATGGTTGTTGACTGCTATCACCCTTATCACTCAGAGCCATAGGATGTGATTGTTCCATTTGACTCACAGTCAGTTGATAATTGTGAAGAGTGGCGCACAACTGTTGGAAAGAAGTAAACTCAGAAAACAGAAGTTTGTCTCGAATATCTTTTTGTAAATTAGAAATAAAGATTCTTTGAATATCATTGTCAGGCACTGGAAAAGAAATTTGAGCATACAAATGCTTATATCTACCAATGAAATCAGTCACTTTTTCTTTAACACCTTGTTTACAATGCATTAAATCAATCAAAGTAACTTTAGGACTTATATTGTTTTGAAATTGTTGAATGAAAGCATTTGCAAGTTGTTCAAAAGAAGTGATAGAATAAGAAGGCAACGAGCAATACCATTGTAGGGCTTTGTCTCTTAATGTTCTAGTAAATAGTTTTGCAAGCAACCTTTGGTCATAAGCAAAATCAGTACAAATTGTTTGAAAAGTCTTAACATGTGTTAGAGGATCTCCTTTACCATTATAAAGCTCCAAATGAGGGATTTCAACATGTTTAGGAGGGATAGCTCGAACAATGTCAAGAGAAAGTGGGCTCGCAACGTCAAATGTGGGCACACTAAACTTAGATTGATTCATAGAGGCAATTTGTTACTGTAAAGAAGAGACAGTTTGTGCTAGATTGTTAATGGTCACTTCAGTCGAAGAGTTCATATTGGATGTGTTAGATTGAGATGGAGGTGTTATGTTATTGAAAGAAGGTAGAGAGTAAGGTGGTGGGACTCTATGATAATTAGTCATAGGAGATGATTGGACAAGAGAAACATTACAAGGAGGCATGGAATGGTTAAATGAATTGCCCCCTTGTGTCATGTTCATTTGTGATGATATAATAAGCACACTCATTGAAGGGACGAATGAAGAAATCGGATTGAATGAAGGAATAGGGTTAATTGAAGAAGAGGGATTGCCCCCATGACTGGTGATCATAGGAGGAATGTCTTGTGTAGAAGTAGCCATTATGTTTGATGTAAAAGTAGGTATGCTAGCAATAGAAGTCATCAAAGGAATAGAATGATTGTCTTGTGTAGGAGGTTGTGTATAACCTGAGGTTTCGGCACAACTCTTCATAGGCATCACATTTGAATCCACAATGTGTGCAATACCACGCAAAATATCAATTCCATTCTTATCACTTTGAAGCATACATTTTAGACCTTCAATTAAAGGAAGAGCTTGACTATCAGGGTATTCTTGAGACATCCATTGTTGAAAATCGTCAAATTGGTTATCCAATTTCGAAATTTGTTCTACAGAAACCTCATGGAGAGCTTCTTCATCATTAGGGGGATTAGAGGAATTACCCATGTCCTCGTTAAAAAGGCTATTCAAATTAGGTTCCATCTCCTCAGTAGTTAAACCTCGGAAAGACTTAATTCTACGGCTTCGTCTAACGGGAATAGTGTAAGTAGGGCTTATTGTTGTAAAACTCATGCACTAGAGAAGGAGAGAAAATTTTGATTTTTAGAGGTAGCAATTTTCAGTAAGATCAACCAATTTTCTGGATTTAAGCTGTTAAATGCAATCACAACAGTCTCCCGAAATTTTGGAAAAAATGTCTGGGACCGTGGTGCCCGGAGTGCAACACGGTCCCTGCAACTTTTTTCGAAATTTGCAGGGATGAAAGGTATGATGATTTTAGAGCTAATCTGAAAAAATTGAGTGATTTTACGATCTGTAGATAGGCCAAATTAAAGTTGCAAATTCAAAATTGAACCCTATCAAGATTGTCGAAAAATGCAAAATTTGAATTTTGAAAAAGAGAGGGAAACTGAAATTTTGAATTTTATGATTTTAGAGGGAATGTCAAAAGCAATGCAAATTTTGAAATTTGAAAATTGACTCAATTTCACGCAAAATTCAATTTTGAAAGCGGAAATCGAAGTTGTTGTAATTAAGCACTTAATTTCAAAAGTCACAAAATGCAAGAATTTGAATAAAGCACTGAAATTTTTAATGAATGATAACACACTTTTCAGATTTATGATAATAAAAACGCAATTTTGACACAAAATTTTAATTTCAATGACTTTTGAATGATTAGAAGCCTTAGACCAAGCAATCGCAAGACCAACTTTGACTGTAATTTTGAAAGTGTTATAATTGACAAAATCAGCCAAAATTCTGGATTTTAGCAGGAAAATACAGCAAGATCTCGCTCCCGAAATTTTGGAAAAAATGTCGGGGACGATGGCGCTCGGAGTGCAACACGGTCCTCGCAACTTTTTTCCAAATTTTCAGGGATGAAAGATATTGTGATTTTATTGCGGAATCCAAAGTTACAGCTGATTTGGAGATGTTTTGATTGGTCAAATTGTCGGACAAAGGTTGAATTAAGAGGGTTTCAAAAATTAGGGTTTTGACATTTAACCACTTAATTTTTAGAATTAAAGCACAAATATGAATTGAAAATTTGTAATAGAAGGGCAGATCTGAAACAGGCATTAACTTTAGACATTTCGCAAGTTCAATTACTAAAAAGAAAATTTAGGGTTTTTATGCAATCACCTCTAAAATTTTGCAAAAGATCAAACATGGAAATGTAATCAATTTTTTCAGATCTAAGCATGAAAAATCAGAAAGGATGTTCACGTCGGGTTCACCAAAATGTAAAGCGGAAAAATCGCGATCGAACCCTAGTTGCTCTCCCCTCTTCCGACTTTGAGGAGAGAGAAGGGAGGTTCCCTAGGATTCGATGGTTTTTCACTTAGGGGAGAGACTTTACATTCAAAAGAGGGGTTGAAACTCATAAGATCCAATCCCACGCAATGCAAGATTGGATGCTAAATGAATTTCAAGGGTTAGGAAAGCAAGGCTACCCTCTTTTGTAAAGAATGTTGTTAACGAAATTAAGCTAAGCATGCAAAGAAAGTCATAAAGATTCACTTATAAACTGAGTTTGGGTTATAGGATGAAGCTGCGGACCTGGAATTAGCAGTAAAATGTTGATACGGCGCTGTCCTGCAAATTTGAGCAAAAGTTGTCAGGACAATGGCGCCCGGTGCCACGGTCCTCCGAAAAATCCGCGAACGAAGGAGGATCTGTTCGTCTCTACACAAGGATTCCAGATCTTCAATTTCAGCCGTGTACCTGCATCCTACACACAGAAAAGCGAAGACGATTGGGGGGTTAGGGATTGGGGGTTTGCCTTTAGGTCAAACCCCGGTTTTGGAATTAACCAAGAAATGAGCAAGAGCTGTAAATGTAAATGACTGTAAAACAAGTACTAATACCTTGTTCTAAGGATGTTTGTATCCTTATGTGCGAAGGTTTAGATGTTGTATGTTGTATTTTGTATGTTGTAGCATATAGTATGTGATCTCCTCTTCAATGGTTGAATCCTTGTCTTGAATGCAACACTTAGCCTTGAATGGAGACTTGAGATGATCAATTGCTTGAAAGAATGCTTGAATGCTTGAATGCTTGAGTATAATTTCCACTCTTTTTTCCCTCATATCGAATGAAAGAGGAAAATGTCATTTATATACTTGTCAATTAGGGCTGATAGACTGATTTTCCCGACCTTAGGCCGACCAGGGAAAGTTAATTTCCAAATTGCAAACAAAAAGACCCGAGCCCCTTAGGAGACTGGGCCCAAAATAGGACCCAGGGACCAGGGCGTTGGGCGCCCTGGTCCTGAGGGACCAGGGCGCTGGGCGCTCTGGTCCCACCTCCCGGGACAGCAGGGTGTAAGGAGGTTCAGGCCAGGGTGCTTGAAAAATGCAGTTTTCAGTGTCGTGAGCAAGTTTTAGGGTCTCCATTCAGGTTGCGTGTTGCGTCACCATCGTGAAGACCGAAATGCAGTCGAAATTGCAAGTGTCGCAATTTTAGGACGCTACAAAGCCGATATTAGGCTTGGACCCGAAGGAAGTTTTATTTGTAAAATAATTTTGTAATTATTGTATAAGGCCAACGTTTTATATCTTTTGTAATGCATTGTAAGCCAACATAAGGCATATTATTTGTGAAGGGTATATAGGTTAGCTTGTTAAGGTCATTATAAATAGAGATGAGATATATTGTAATAAGGATATAGGAGACTGTGTAATGCAAAGTATATGTATGTAGATCATTTTGTATGTGAATGTTATATCATGCAATGATCTATAGATAGTTTGGAAAGCATTCTTCGAGGAGAGGAGATACTGGTAGAAGTGTTTAGGGTTTATGAGCCAGTACAGAGCAAAACTATAACTGGAACTCTTTTTGGCATAGCAGATGCATTTTGTGAGTTCCTTATTACTGTTTTATTTCAGCAGAAGCTTGTAGTCAGTGAGACTCCTTTTGTGATGAGAAGTGTGCTCTAGGTAGTGTGCCATCCTGCATGTGCAGGCCCCCATTTTATGTAATATCTTTCATATGGTCAATGAACTGATATTGTGAGTTACAAATCCCACCATGGTTTTTCCTCTTTGAGGTTTTCCATGTATAAATTTTGTGTGTTATGGTGTTCATATATGTGGGTGGTCTATTTGCTTCAAGTTATATGTTTCTTCATTTACTGGTTTATATGTGTATGTTATAAAAGGGTAAAATCATATCTTACCAGCAAAACACTGATTCACCCCCCCTCTCTCAATGTTCTTGGATCCCAACACGATTTATATGGATTGAAACATGCACCTAGAGCTTGGTATGCAAGGTTAGATAAATATATTTTGAAGCTTGGTGTCACTAAAGGTAATACTGACAGTAATCTATATTATAAGGTCATTGATGATGATAAACTGATTATTGAAGTTTTTGTTGATGACCTTATTTTTGGAGGTGAAGATAAGTTGTGCATGGAATTTTCTAAAAATATGGAGAAAGAATTTGAAATGTCTATGATTGGGGAAATGAATTTTTTCTTAGGTTTGTAGCTTACTCAGACTGATAAAGGTATTTTCATCTGTCAAACTAAGTATGCTAGGGAATTTGTTAAGAAATTTGGTATGGTAGACTCTAAACCAATAAGTACTCCTATGGTTACAAGTAAGAAATTATCAAGGAATGATGAATCTACACTGGTAAATCCTACAAGATACAAGTCTAGGATTGGAGGTCTGCTAAATTTGACTCAGACTAGGCCTGACATAATGAATGTTGTTTGCATTGCATCAAGATATCAAAGTTATCCTAGAGAAAATCATGAGAGTGCGGTGAAAATAACTTTTAGATACTTGCAAGGTACATCTGAATATGGTTTGTGGTACCCTAAGGATGATGACTTTACTTTATGTGCATATACAGATGTAGATTGGGCAGGTGATGTTGATGACCCGAAAAGTACTTTCGGTGGACCTTTCTTTCTTAGAAAGAAACTTGTTTCATGGATCAGCAAGAAACAATCATGTACTTCTTTATCTATTGCTAAAGATAAGTATGTTGTTGTTGCTACTAATTGTACACAAGTTCTATGGATGAAGCAAATGTTGAAGGACATTAAAGTGCATTGCATTGGACCAGTAGTTATTCACTGTGATAATTTTGTTGCTACAGACATATCAAATAATCTGGTATTTCACTCTAAGACAAAGCACATATCTATCAAGTATAAACTTTTGAAGGAGAAGGTGGAAGAAAATGAGGTTAGATTGGTTTATGTGAACACTAAAGAGTGGATTGAAGATATTTTCACTAAACCTTTGCCTAACGAATCATTTGAGTACCTCAAAGATAGGTTAGGGGTTTCTACCCCTCCAACAGAGAACTGATAGATGCTATTTGGCATCAGTCTGGTATGCATTATCAAAGATATTATTCATTTCGGATTGATGTGGGGATGCTACTGCTCAGGGGGAGTATTTAGCCTTGTTATTCGGTGATTTTTGTTTTTGCTTTGATATTTATGTCATATTTCTGGCATTGATGTCAAAGGGGGAGAGATATTCATGTGAAAACCTTAAAGGATATATACATTAGGGAGAGAAATTTCATAACTTCATTGCTATATTCTTTGTGGGAGATTTTTTTGGCATTTCTTGGCACTTGGATGTTTTTCACATCTAGTGTTGCCATCAATGCCAAAAGGGGAGATTGTTGGTCATTTGGAGGAATTGATAATGTGTTGCATTGATGTTTTGTCATTTATGTCAACTCTAGCTATTTTGGATGCTTTACCAGTATCCTTCTAGTCTTGGTAAGTTGCTAGGTTTCTATTTGGATTAGATCATGATGATCTGATATGCTCTGGTATGTTTGGGTTACGGAATTGGCTTATTCATGCTACTCAGATTCATGTTCAGTCAATTGGTTTTGATCTAGTGATCGGATGATATCCTGTATGCTAGTAAGCTTGGTTTGTTGTTCTGGTGAGGGTTTTACCGACAGAGCTTTGTTGAAGATCTTCGATGTTATGAATAAGTGATGTTGGTGGGGCTTCTAGTGGAGATTCAGGATGTTGATGGTGATCATGTTCAAGACTTGGTTGATTGGGATCATTGCTTTAGTGTGTGTGGACCTATATTGGGTCTCGGTTTATCCAGGTTATGGACTAGCTTAATGTAACATGTAGATTGGACTTCTCGATGTGTTTCTGGGATGTTTTATGGGTTGGATATTATTTGTTTGGTCTCAAGCTGACATGTTTTGTAATTATGTAATTGTTTTATTGTCTAGTGGCTGACCTGATTGTTTATGGTTGAGGGTTTGTATATATATGATGTAACATCTCATTGTAGATAATGGTATGGAATATATGTAAAGGATATGTAAGGAGCAAACAATGTAATAATCATTCATGCAGAGGATTTGGTCGATCATGGGTGATCGATTCGGGTTTATGTAAGAGGATTTAGTCCTCCAGTATTGAGCTTAACTAGAACGGTACTCAGACATAGGAGATGCTATCATTTCAATTCATTCCTTCTTCCAGATTGCAGTCTGGATTTCTATGTAGTCAGTGAGACTCCTTTTATGATGAGCAGTGTGCTCTAGGTTGTTGGCCTTCCTGCAAGTGCAGGTCCCTTACTTGTAATCACATACTTACTGCAGAAGTATTATTTGATTGTGGGTAGGCTTCCCACCATGGTTTTTCCCTTTACTGGGTTTTCCACGTACAAATATTGGTATCATGTGGCTAGTATTTATTCTCTTATTGTTGTTTATACTTAATTGGTTTATCTATTATTTTGATAATTGGTTTATGCATTTTGGTATTGATCTTTTGGGTTCTGGTATTAAATTTTTAATTTCTTAAGGTTCTGGTAATCTGGTGACAACTGATTCACCCCCCCCCACTCTCATTTGTCTTCCAATTATTTGAACTATCTAACAAAGAGTGATGATTCAACACAAGTGAAGGATTCTCAATGCTTGCCAGTTACCATTGCCAAGGGTGGAATACATTTACCAAATCCATCAAAGGACAACTCAAATCCTTCAAAAGATAATGCAAAGGATAAACATGTAAGTGCTCCTTCAACTCCTACAAATTTTTCAGCAGCTGCACCGAAGACCGGTGCATCAAATATTTCAAGTCCTGAAAGTGAGAATCTTTCTCAATCTTGATAAATTCTTTTCAAGCATTTGGCATTATAGATCATGCTAAGAAAATAAAGGTTCAAATGTCTAAAGGAGAATATTTGAGGTCTAATCTGGATCAGTTAGTTAATTTTGTTAAATAAAAAGAATGTTTCTAATCCTTCTCAAAAGTCCAAAGTTTCTAAAAATAACTTAGTGACTTATCCTTTTCCTTTGGAAAAAATTGAACCATTTTATATTTCATTATTGAGTAATGGTCACAAGTTAAGCAATTGTGTCATAGATTCTAGTGCATCAAATAATGTGATGCCTATAAAGGTTGTGAATACTCTTGGTATAACTTTGAATAAGACCTTTGGTAGGTGTTTTTCTATGGCTAATAAGCAAGTACCATTGATAGGCCAGATAAAAGATGCACAATTTGCATTTGATGCATTCCCAGAGAAGAAGATTAAAATGATAGTGTTGGTAGTTGATATGCCAACTTCATACAGGATTCTACTTGGAAGAAATTTTTGTAGAGTTGTTGATGGTGAATTGAGTATGGATATGATAGAGGCCCGTATTCCTGTGAAAGGGGAAATCAAGAGGTTGCAACTAGAGAAATAATCACAATACATAATTGTGAAGTTTGATGATCAATAGGCTCAAATTATTTTTTTGTCATCTAGTATGGGAAATTATTTTTTGTATGTTGATGATGAGTTTGTAGTTGTATCAGAGCCAGAAGACATGATTTCACTTGAAGAGAATTCAAGTGATAATGAAAGTGTTATTGTGGAGTCTGTGGGTTCTTCAACTCCACAAGAAGAATCTCTAAGTTTTAACACTATCAATGTGGTTGGTCCAAATGATGTTTGGCTATTAGAATTTGACGGTAGTTGCTCCTCTACCAAATCAAGGGCAAGTATTGTGTTGATGTCTCCTAATGGTAAAAAAATTCCATTTTCTTTCAAATTACAATTTGACAACACTAACAATACTTATGAGTATGAAGCTCTCTCCTTTTGGGCATGAATGTTGCTCAGAAGAAAGGAATAAAAAATTTGCATGCTTAAGGAGATGTGGAACTTATAGGGTGTCAAGTGAGGAGTATTTATCAAACAAGAAGTGATAGGCTAAAACATTATCAAAATATTGTTTGGGATTCGATATAAGGTTTTGATGCCTTTCACATATTTGTTATTCCTAGGGAATTCAATGATAGAGCATATTCCTTGGTAGTTTCTGCTACCTTACTAATTTTTCATAAGGATTTCTCAGGTCCTAACTACACTATTGAGATGGTGTTTCGACCAAGTGTTCCTAATAATTCTAAAAATTGGCAAGTGTTTAATGATGATCAACATGTGATAATTTTTTGCAAACTGTTGATAATTTTGATGATCTTTACTTTGAAGGTAGGCAATATCCTTCAAGAGATGCGGTAGAAGATGTTGATTCTCAAACTAGTGAGAAGTTCTTACAATTGAAGGGAAAAAAGATCCCTAAGCATCTTGTATCTCTTGAAAATATCTTTGACAAACATGATTGTTATGTCAAGAAGCAACATAAGATAGATGCCAACACAATGGAATATGAGCAGGTAAATTTGGGAACAACTGACAATTCAAAAATGATTAATATTGGGAAATGTTGTTCTAATGAGGAAAAGAAAAGGTTTGTTGCATTATTGCAGCAATATTTTGATGTTCTTGCATATTCCTACGATGATTTGAAGTCATTATGTCCTGAAGAACTTAGTCATGAAATTCCCCTCAAGCCGGGTTTTGCTCCTTTCAGACAGAAACAAAGGCAATATAACCCAAATATATCTGACACTATTTTTGTTGAGATTCAAAAGATGTTAAAAGAAAGAATCATCTTTCCTAATCATCTTTCCACTTGGATAGCTAACATTGTGCTAGTGTGCAAGAAAAATGGAGAAATCTGGATTTGTGTTGACTTCCAAAATTTAAATCAAGCTTCTTTGAAGGACAACTATCCATTGCCTATCATGGATCAAATCTTGCAAACCGTTACCGAGTATGAGATTTTATCTTTGTTAGACAGATTCTCTGGATACTGTAGACACCTAAAATGGTCAACGCTTGCGGAGTCATACTTTAACATTTGCGCATTACCTCATTTTAGGTTTTTGCGTCGCATTAACATTTCTCCTATGTTTTGCACTTGGTCTTTATCATTTGCGAGCATTGAGTCATTCTTCTACATTCTTTATTTATCTCACTCTCGAATTTGGTCTTGTCGACAACAATCTCCAGTCATGATCGATCTTATCTTATTGCATCAATGTGCATGCTCATTTGTCATTATTTTGGACATCGTCAATCCTAATTAGGGTTTTGTCCTTCTGTCAATCTTGCGATCGATTTGTCATCGATCGTTGTCCTCTTATCAATCTTGTCATCTGGCGATCGATTTATCATCAATCGTTGTTTGTCTCAATTATGTCAATTTGGATCAATTTGTCAGTGTTCCTCGTCAACTGGTGCATTTTCTCAATCAAATCATTTATCACATTGGTCATTTATCAATTTAAAATCATGATCGAGTCAATTATCTTTCATCAAGACCTAATTCATCTTCTAGGGTTTCGTGATTTCATCATTTAACCTTGTGTGTCATTTCTTCCTCTAGGATTAATAATTTGTTTATTTATCCTAAGTCTTCTCATTGAAATTAAATGTTCATTTAATTGGCTAATTATTCCTCTTTGTGAATTAATTAATAAATGACAAATTATTAATTAATTTACCTAATTTCCAATTTTCATCAATTTCTCATTTTCTAATTTCTTAATTTTTCTAATTCCTAATTTCAATTTCCTCCTATTTCTCTCCTAAATTCATGGAAATGACATAGAAATTTGTCATAATTTGTCATAATTGACAATCAATCAATCCTTGTATAGAAATTTGTCATAAATTGTCATAAATCTTTGCATAGAAATTTGTCATAAATTGTCATAAATCTTTGCATAGCAATTTGTCATACACATGTCATAATTTTGCTATTCTTGATTTGAATTTCCATTCGAATCACTATCATGCTAATTTGATCTTTTTCTCCAATTTCTCTATAAATTGGATGAATTTCTTCAATCAAATCCCCTAATGAGATCATCGAATTTCTAGTTAATCGCGCTTCGAGTATTCTTGAGCAATATCTTATTTACTTGCTTTCATATCATGATCATACACTAGTAGGTGAGATCCACAACAAAACCATTTGGAGAAGAAAGAAGGACAATGGAGCCACATGAAGGAGCATTCAAATCATACCTTTGGTTTGCTTAATTTCTAGTTTTGAATGTTTTTATTTCATGTCTCTATTGAGTGTTGTTTAGGATAGATCATTGCAATGACTTCTTATGATTTAGCTATTATGTTTATCTTTCTTGTGATGATTTCCTATTTCCTAACGTACATTAATTTGTGAACCCGACGTGAACACTAACCATCTAATCCCTTTATTGTGTCTTTGAGTGCTTTTGAGTTGATTTGCAGGCCAAAAAACCCAAAAACAGGGTCATGCAGGGTTTTCTGGAGACTTCTGCGCCTGTGTGAAGCAACCTGTGCCTGTGTTGAGCATTTTGTGCCTATGTTGAAGACATTTTTCACCTGTGTCATGACTTCTGCACCTATGTCATGACTTCTGCGCCTGTGTAAAGTCCAGAATAGAGGTAAAAATGCAGTATTTTACTTGAAATTTGTTTAGTTTTTGCATTCTGTTTTCTGTGTTTTGGTTTTTGGTACTAATTATCTATGCAGAATCTTGGCATACGCATGGCAAAGACAACAAATCAAACTACTAACATGCTTTATGCAGAATCGATAGTCAAAGACAACAAATCAAACTTCTAACTTGGGTTTTGCAGGTTGCCTTGGAGAAACAACTAAACTTGGTGTTTGTCATTAATGTTTTAGGCACCTAGTGATTTTTAAATAGGTTGGAATGAACATGTTTTTTCTTTGATTTTTGAGTGTGACATTGGAGTAGGAGAGTATGCTCTCATCCTTCTTAGGGTGATCAGAAATCCAGATCTTCGATACCATGCTCGTGTCTTTGATTGTTTGTCACCTTTAAAGGGCCTGCCTTCCTGACCACTTTGCTTTTGCAAGTGATAATTGTGAGAAGGGAACGACCCAAAGTGAGTACGGCTAGAATACCTTGGTATTCTAACTCACTATAAAAAAATACCCAATGAGCGAAAGCTTTGAAGGAAGTGTTACGTGGGAATTGCAGTTACTTGGGAAGTGATGACCCTTGAACTCTTTCTCATATCAACATCTAAGTAGGGCCTCTTGGTCTAAATCATGCTTGCATGACTACATTTGTTTGGTATCTTGATGGGCTTAATGTCTCAATCATGCTTGTGTGACATCAAGGAGTGACGCTTAACAGAAATCCTTACTAAACACCTTGTTTTTAGAGGCCAAAAACCCTTCTAGTTGCTTGAGAAGGACAAGTTCGAATACTTGGAAGAGATACTAAGTTCGCCATGGGGAGATTTCCATGGGGACTGATGCTTGGCTGCCCTGAGAAGTGAGTGCCGTGGAGGGGAGCCCGTGGGGTCAAGCATCTATGTATTCTCCTTGAATCCCATAACAAGTCTACCTCTCAAGTACCTAATGTCCTTGCCTACCATAAGAAATGTGGGAATGAGCATGATTGTCTTGAGTCTAAGTTGCAATATCTTGTATTCTGTGCTTGTCAAAAGTTGAATTGCATCCCATTTCAAAAAGCAAAACAAATTGATCCAACATAAGATTAAACGCAAGAGACATTCATCCAACAAAAGTTCAACAAGATTCAAAACTCATCTTCAAACATGGTTGTCAAATATTGTTCAAAATCTTGTCTCAACAAGCATGTCACTTACATTTAGGTTCATCCTAGGTTGCATTTTGCAAAGTTCATTGTCAAGTACCAAGGTTAAGTTCCACCTAAGTCATACTCCTTTGCATATCAATAAAAGTCATCCATTTGCATATGTTCTCTTGCATTAAAGTCATACCATTGTCATACATTGCTTACCCTAGGTCTCTTCATTAAGCTTAGGTCATTATCATATCATATTAGGGTTATTTGCATAGTAATTGTCCCTTTGCATATAGTCTCAAAACTAGGTTTTGTCATACTTGAGTAATCCAAATCTTGGATAAACCCTAAGTCATTGTTAAGAAGTCTAGACCTTATCAAATCTTCTATCTTTTGTCATCAATATCATTTGGTCAAACCTAGCTTAGTATCCAAGCATATAGGGGAGACTTTGTCATTTTGTCCTTTTTTCACTTAAGTCCTTGTGTCCTTTAAGGTCTAGATATCATTCCAATTTCCTAAGGGTCCCTCTCTTAGATTTGCATTCATAAGTTTGTCAAAATCTTCAAAAACAACCAAAAACATAGATTTCATTTTCATCTATTTAAGTTTGCACTTAGTTGCATATCATACATTATCTTTGAAAATTCCAAAAATATTGCATTTGCATAAGTGACATGCCTGTTGAAACAAGATCAAAATCTAAAAAGATGGGCGAACTAATGTATCAACCCATGGACAACATAGCAAATTCACAGTTTCAAACTATTCAAACAGTACAAATTGAAGGTTCATCAAACACATCTCTACCACCATATGGAATGGTTCAACTTGGACCACCTCCATTATATGAACCAGTGTTTGTACCTATGAAACCAGATACAACCAAGTGGAGGTTGCTAAGAAATATTAGCATAAAATGACTTTTACAACTCCATGGAGTACTTTTGCATACCGCAGAAAGCCTTTTAGGTTAATAAATGCAGTAGCAACTTTTCACCATGCAATGGATCTGGCATTACGAGACTTCCTTGGTAAGTTCATTGTCATTTACCTTGATGATTTGACTATTTTCTCTAAACAATGTCAAAATCATTTACATTATTTGCAAAAAGTATTGGAGAAGTGCCGACAACATGGGATATCTCTTAATCCCAAGAAAATAGTTTTTGGGGTTACAGAGGGAAGGTTGCTTAGACACATTGTGTCTAAGGAAGGTATCAAGATTGATGTTGAAAGAGTTAAAGCTATTCATAGTCTTTCCTTGACTGCAAGTAAAACTTGTTGGAATTGTAGTTGTCATTGATGTCAACATGTGGTTGTGTAGAGCTAATGATGTTACAATTCATGTTGTTGTGACCAGGTTGATGGTAGTGATCAGGTTGATTGATGTCATATGTTGGAGTGACTTGAAGAGGTTACACAAATCAGGTTGATGTTACAGATTCCCACAATGCCATATGATGTGTTTATGAAGTTCATGTTGGATGTCCTAGTGCTAGGGTTGGTCAAAACAAGAAGTTGTCTATATTGGCAAGACCTCTTTATGTTATACCGATTTCAGTATGGTCTGATAAATATGTATCACAATCAATAACGAGATCACATTGTCGATTAAGTGGTGTACAGGAGAAGTGATCTTATTGGGATAACTATATTGATACCAAATTACATGGAGGAAATTGCTACCGACATAAGTCATGTCGATGTCAGGTCGTGTTGTGTTCCTTTGTGTTTGGTCATATCAGAATAGCAATATTGATCTCCATGTAAGAGCCACTTATCGGGTTAGCTGACAAGGGTAACATAACGATGTTGTGTTATATTGATAGAACAAACTATTTTGATATCACTATATCGGTAGAGCTCGATCAAATCAGTAACTTGGACAACCTATCAGAATAATTGACAAAGGTGACATAGCAATTTTGTGTAACACCGATAGAGTAAACTAGTTTGATGGAGTTTCTCATCGGTAAAATCTATTCTGATGTAGTTCATCACTGTGGAGTTTTCTCATCAAAATACCATATGCCGATATGGAGGAGGTCTTTGCAATTCGATTTTGGATTAGCTACGCCGATGTTGGTTCATGTTTGGTCATCGAGATAGGTTGTTTTGATGGTATAGTATCCAAAAACTAATCCGATAGTGATAGTTGTTCTTATGAGTTGTGACTTTGGAATACCTATACCGATGTAGCTTGTCACCATGGAGTTTGAGTTTTGGGATAGCTATGTCGATGACGGGTGAGCAAATAGTATGTCATCAGAGTAAATTGTTCTGTCATTTTGACAAGTTTTCCCTATGCCAATATTATGATTATTTCGATAAGTGGTGGTTTAGCATGAAGTTCATCAGTTTGGAGTAGCCTATGCCAATGAAGTTTGTCACCACGGAGTTGAGATTTTGGGATAGTTGTACCGATAAATGGTAAGCTGATTGTTTTTCATTGGAATAACTTATTCTATCGCCCTAGCACATTTTGCCTATGTTGATAGTTGTGGTCATCCAAATGAGTGTTCATTTTGCTTCAAGTCTACTAGATCAGGGTAACCTATGCCGATATGGTCAGTCAACATGGAAATTTTGCTTCGGGATATCTTATGGCGATAAAAGAAATTGAAGGCGAGTTTTCTTATTGGAATAACTCATGCCAACAAAAGAAACCAAAGACATCGTATGGTCATTAGAATAGGTTATAAAGGTGGAGTAAGTGCAAAATATTAATCCGATAGTTATAACTATACTGATGGAGATTTGAGAAACTAACATCAGGATAACTATGGCAATGAACATGAGGAAAGAGGTATCCAAGAGACAGAATGGATTGGCATAAGTGATTGCAGAGAGCCCAATAGTCCACATGTGCTTTGCCCAACTCTGACCCATCAATGTGGCCTGTATGGAGAAAATCAGAGGTCCACAAATATTTTAATTAAGATTGATAGAGAGACTTGGATGACGATAATGATGCCATGTGTTCTCCAAGTGGTTAAACAAAATTGCAGGGTTGTTAAACAAGGTGTTGATGGTCTGGTGAAACTACGGATTGATTCAAATAGGGAAAGTAGTTGGAGATTTCATTAATAGTGATCCCGTTGCAGACAGGTGCATGACTCAAGATGATCAATCAGATCTTATAGGTCCTACAGGTTATGAGATTGGATAGTTGTAGGTGAGCCAGCTGATCTTGCAAATACAAAGTTGATTGAATGAAGAAGCATTCTGATGAGATTTGACAATGGTGGTTGAGCTATACAAGAGTAGACAAAAGAAGGTAAAGATTACTAAAGGTAGTAATCTAAACCTGGTGCTTGATCTAAATAAGGAAGTTGTTGCATTTAATGATGATGGGGAGAAAATCTCTGGAGCATATTTGGAAGATCAAATCTGCCTGATCTATCAGATGCACATTTGAAATCCAGCTCTTGACGGGAATGTATGTGTGCTCTTGAGACAAAGTGTGAATGTGTATATGGTTGAGGTGGTTGATGAGGTGGCACATGGAACTGCCATAATGACTATTGAGATCAAGGCTTCCTAGTTGAATCCAGCAAATCAATTGTCCACATTAAAAGTCAGAAAGGATTATAGGTTGGATACTTGTGTGTCTTGGAACTCGGATTGCCAACTGGACCAACTAAATGAATGATGTATATGTTGCATAGGAAATTCTACAAATCATGTGGCATGATAATGAGGCATAATGATATAGAGAGTAGTGTTGAACAAGGAAGGAGTTAACCCAAAATGAACATAAGTTGCAGAAACACATAGAGAGTCAAATAATAGAGAGTAGTGTTGAACTAAGAGAAAAGTGTAGATAACACGAACAAAGAATAGAGAGTGATGTGTTGTAGTTGTAGGGTGAAAACACAGAAAGAATAAAAAAGAGAAAACACATAGAGAGTAGCAGTGATCAGAGTGCAAAAAGTGCAACAAAAGGAAAGAAGAGAAGAACTAATAGCAGAGAGCAAAGAGAAGAAAGATAAGAGGAAATTAGTAAAGTGTTATAGAATGTCATCTTTAACAAGGTACTTTATATTTATTTGAATATATCTGTTGGCTTGATGATGATTGTAATAGATGACTTCATGTATTATCATTGATGGCATATGTATACACACACATATGTTCACATTGTCTTAGTCATCTTAGTTTAGACAAACCGGTATTACTCCTAAAAGTCCTTGTATTGTAAAACTGGTATTATATGTATAGTTAAGACCAAATGGTTCTGAGGGTGTCTAATCGGTATATGTAGACAATCGGTATATGCAGGAATGGAATGATACCAGCTTAGAGATTTAGTGGAGACCATCAAAGAAGAAAATGTAGGACAATTAGTTATGTGTTGAATGTAGTTAACTCTTAATTGGTATTGGTGTTCCAATCGGTATTCATTGATTGTGTGATGAGTTATCACCAGTCATGATGAGTTATCCCTAACCAACAGATTTGGTAGCAATCTATGATGAGTTATGTTATATTGTCCAGATACACTGCACCTAGGAAATTATGATATTATTCTTGAGCCGACATGAAATCTAATGTCTATATTATGACATTATGATGAACTATTTTTATAATGCGAGATAAAGTGTTAAGTTGTTGAAGGTATTACAAAGTATATCGATGATGCAGTTGGTGATATAATTTTGAGTGAGCAGAAGAGGATATATTCAAGCAAGTTGTGCTACTTCTAGATCACACCACCTGTTGTTTTCTAATCACTACAACAGTCAAATCCCCTAACCGGATAAGCTATAACAAGATTCAATGTACAAATCCTTTAACAAGGTGATCCATTAGTTTGGATTTTAAAATCCTCTACCGAGGTTACTCCTAATAAGGTATTACCTTTAATAAGGTATAGCTCCTAATAGAGCTTTGGGATATTTAACAGGATTCTCTCTTAGCAGAGCACTTTTGTAGACCTTAAGCAACCAGTTATCTATTACTCTAGATAGTTAACTTGTGAGTCCCATCTCACCGTAGTTTTTTCTAGTTGGGTTTTCCACGTATAAACTCTTGTGTTATGGTGGGTGTTTTACTTGTTGTGGATGTTTTAATATTATTTTGGATTGCATGTTTAGTATTTAGTTAACTTGCTAAGTATCTCTAATGGCCAGTGTTTAAAGTGGTATTGATTTTGTTGTCACTGATTCAACCCCCCCCCTCTTAGTGCTTTATAACTCTATCAATATCTTTATTATAATCTCTGAGTGGGTTCTCAAAGTTAGGGTTTGGTGCTCCTTTAGGTTGTAGCCCATAAAACTATAGTGGTTGGCACTCCTTGAGTTAGTGCTCCTTTGGGTTGTAGCCCATAAAAATGTAGGAGTTGGTGCCCTAAATGTTGTAATCAGTTTTACCTATGAGGCTGGATTGGAGCAGTAGACTCCAGTAGCATTTCTCACTGAGGTTTTTATCACTCTTGGTTTTCCTTTTATACACTTATGTTATGTGATATGCTCTCTTGTGTGTGCTTTTGTGTTTTGGTATCTCTGCTCATAGTCTTGGATTGAAGTTATCAATGCTTAGATATTTTAGAAGGTAAAAGTTTTATTGATCTTCACTGATTCACACCCCCTCTCAGTGATCCATTGTGTTCCACCAATTAGTATCAGAGCCTTAGGTTCCCTAGTTGAAAATCTTTTCTCTAGCTTGTGTAGATTCTAGTTTGGGAGCACAATGGTTGAAATTGAGTCAATACATGCACCAATGTTCGATGGTTCAAAATATTTCATTTGGTCTTATAGAATGGAAGTCTATTTGTCCTCCTTAGGTTATGGTGTTTGGATGTCAGTTGTAAATGGTTACTCTGCTCCTACTTGTCCTCCTACTGATCTTGAAGAAATAAGAAGATATGAGTGAAATTCTACAACAATGAAGGCTATTCTCAGTGGGATATTTGATGAAGTATGTTCAAAAGTGGATAGATTAAAATTTGCAAAGATCTTGTGGGATAGACTGAAGAAACTTTATGGTGAAGGGCCTACCACAGCTGAATCAGATTGTGAAAGCAAAAATAATAATAAAATAGATAGATGTACAAATGCTAAAAGAAGATCAGTAAGTTGTTGCGTTGAAGATGAGAATCAATCACAATCATTCATGGTAGAAGGGGCACAAGATGAGGAAAGAATGTCCTACTATAATACTATATCATCTTCCTACAGGAAAGGTTTCTTTGGCAGTGATGGTGATGAAGATGAAGGTGATTTTGAACTTGATTTTGGAGGAGAATTGTTATGTACCTTGGAAGAATGGAAATAATTTAAAGAGTATAAGAAGTCAGCCACAAAAGAACAAGATTTGTTAAGAAAAAAACTTGAAGAATTAAATCAGAGTATTGTAGTTATGACAGTTGAATTAGAGGAACTCGGAGAGGTGAGGAAATAATACAAGTTGTACAAGAATGCTACTAATGTGGAACAAGACCGATTGAATAAATGTATTCAAGAGTTAGAGCTAACTATTCTCATTTTGAAAGTACAAGTAGATGATGCTAATAGGATAAACGAAGGATCAAAATCTGATTTTGATATCAATAAGTGTAGGTGTGAAGAGTTAAAGATAGAATTTGAGACAAAAAGAAAGGAGTATCAAAATATAAAGGATGAAATAGAAAAGCTTACAATAGAGCTTGAGAAGTGCCAAGATGAGCTCAAAATGAGAATCAAATATGAAGGGAGCACAATGGCCTTGGAAAAGACATTGAGTAGACAAGAGTACTCAAAAGACACCACCAAATTAGGTTGTGTTGGTGAATTCTCTATCAGTGAATAGAATTTGAAGAAGGATATAAATTTTGTCTCTACAACTGATCATGGTAGTAGACAAACATTCACAGTCAAGAATGCTCCTAGAAAGAAGATTGATCTGACCACTACTGTTGAAGATATGAAGATGAAGGTTGTTGCTATAAGAAAGGATCATGTTGATCTGAAAGGAAAGAGTAAGTTGAATGATTATGGTTTCATCATAAATGAAAATAGAAGAATGTCTAGAAGACCTCTTGCTGGAAGAAGATCAAACTTGTAGCTAGGAAATCGGAAATCATCAAAGCAAATCAATATACTAATCTAACTCAATCATGAATGCTCAAATGCAATGATCAATCCTAGACACACTCAATATAGACATGAAAGCAAAATATTCAAGATTAAAGCTAAGCAAACCAAATGTAGATCTTAATATCTCCTTCATGTGGCTCCATTGTCCTTCTTTCTTCTTCAAATAGCTTTTGTTGTGGATCTCACCTTCAAGTTCATAAACCTAATGTGAAAGCAAGATTGACAATTAGCACAAGAGTTCTCAAAGCGTGATTGATTCGACAAAGTGATTATTAGATCGATAATGTGATTAGTTGGGATTCAAAATGCGATCAATTGGGGATCTTGATTGAAGAAATTTATCCAATTTATAGATAAATTGGAGAAAAGACAAGATTAGCATGAAATTGATATTAGAGGCAATTGATTTCAAAATGGGAAAATTGAGTGGAAAGAAGAAGGTTATGACACCTTCTATGTCATGAATTATGACATATTGCCAATGCAAAGATTAGAGGACTAGAAGCTTATGACATCTTGCTATGCCAAAAGTATGACGCATGAGAAATTCATGCTTCCACCGAAGCACAAAAATAGGGAGAACTAGAGAGAAATTAATTAGGTGGAAATTAATTTTGACAAATTAGAAAATAGGAAATTAGAAATGATGAAAATTAGGAAAATAAGTGAATTAATTAACAATTTTTCATTCATTAATTAATTCACAAAAAGAGAGGGAATTAATTAGAAAATTAAATAAATATTTAATTGTGACAAGAAGACTTAGGATAAATAAATAAATTATTTAACATAGAGGGAGAAAGGACAAACAAGGTTAAATGAATAAATCATGAAACTCTAGAAGATGAATTAGAAATGCAAGGATGACAATTAGGTCTTGACAAAAGATAATTGATGTAGGATCAATTTAATCATGATTCTGATTGACAAAGGACTAGTGTTGATAAATGATTAAAATTGGTTGACAAAAATCAATGACAAATTGACCAAGATTGACAAGGATAAGGATCGACCAAAATAATGACTGGAGATTGTTATCGACAAGACCTAATTCGAAAGTGATAAATATGAGGAATGCAGAAGAAGGACTCGATGCTCGCAAATGATAAAGACCAAGTGTGAATCATAGGAGAAATGTTAACGCGACGCAAAAACCTAAAATAAGGCAATGTGCCAATGTTAAAGTACGATTCCGCAAGCGTTGACCATTTTTAGGTGTCTACATTTTGCCCCTCTTTGAGACAATGCGATTTTAAGCATTGTTTCAAAGAATGATAATGAAAATGCCCCAGACAACTGACAATGACATATGCATGCCCCCTTGAGGAATTGGCCGGAAACATGCAGAAAAGAGGCCAATTGATCGATAATAATGATAGAACATGATAGGAGCAAACAGACTGACAAGACTGATGGAAGAAATGTTAGTAAGAAGAAAATGAGATGGAGGACAGTTAGAGACAAAGAAAAACTTGCTTTCAGTAATGCACTTTGTAGGTGAGAACCTTTATTTTAATGTAGCAAAATGAATGCGTAGCATCATGGCATTGAAGGCCAGAGCTGAAATGCAACCCTTTTTGCAAAAGACAGACACATTGCAGACAAACAACAATCACAACAAAAAAGAAAAGACCATGAACCATCCCGGTCACTCTAAATCACTCAGTGACATCATCGAGCAACGTAGGAACATGACCGAAGCCAAAGATAAATTAGTAAAAAGATAAGATGCACAAATTCCAACAAATCAAACAAACATCTTGATCTTCATTGTCAAAAGTTGAAAGTGTAGATAGGACGATCATGCTGTCTGGTTTCAGGACATGCAGTACCCTATCTAAGACAGGACACAGTCTGGTTTCGAGTATACCACACCCTGTATAAGACCCATGATAGTGTGCTAGGGATGAATGATTTTGAGGTTGATTGATTTGACAATTCTGATCAACTTGAATGCCTGGTTTTGATTAAAAAAAGGTCATCTGTTTAAGCATGATTTCATTAAAGCACAATGTGTGATTGCATGGCGTTGGATGTATACTCAGTGATCTGTCTTATGCACCAAGAGGATATTTATTGCAAAATGTGTGTTTTGGATTTTAATGTTTTACAATTTTTTTGTTTTGTGTTCATTTTTTTAGGACATTTTATGACTTTTTAGGGATTTTCTCAAGACATTTTTCCATTTTTTAGAGATTTGTTCAGGACATTTTTCAATTTTTTTGAATTATTTCACAACATTTTTCAATTTTTTTATGATTTTGCCCCCAGTGTCTAGCAAGGCAAGGAATATGATAGGTGGATAAACAATCTTGCTGAAATGTTGGTGGATAGAGGGAAGACAAAGGCCTTTTATTATGGAGACAATGTGGATGCAATTTTCAAGGGCTATTGCGTGATGGGACAAGAGACTGGATATGACAATGTAAAGTAGTGACATGGCATGAGGGACATGTCAAGAGGTTTTTGAAACCATGTTTAAATTTTGCATCTTTATGTCAGATCAAGATCAAGGAATGAAAAAGAGTGTATGGATAGTGATAAGATATGGATAGGATAAGTAAGACCAAGAATGGATAAGGGACATGGACTAAAGGTCGGGATTGGCTAAGGGATAGTGGCAGAAAATTGCAATAAGCTAGGGAATATGGATGAAAGGTTATAATAAGCAAATGGATAAATACCAAAAGCTATGATGGACTAAAAGCTGCAAACAAGATGCATAATGCTCATGATGATCCTCAGCCTTGTCAAGATCAAAGGTGGAAAGGGAAAATGGACATGAGGGACAATAGGATAATGGAGGAGTATGACATGGTATGATAAGATAATGAAGGGCAATAGGATATGAAGGAGGAAACCTGCCCCAAGTGTGGTGTGCAAGAAGTTCATAAATTATGCATGATGTCTATTTGCTAGGTTTTCGTCATGGTACTTGCCCAAGGTGCCTGTTTGCTAGGTTTTCACCAGTGGACGAATTATTTTGGCTTTACTTTTTTTCTTTTGTCTTTTTTTTTTCACTTTTTTTTTGTATTTTGACTTTTTCAAGAGGAGATGGACACATGATAGGGGATGGAAGAAGGACTCAAGCATCTTTTTTTTTTTTGGATAGTAGCCTTGAAAAAAAAAATGGACCATGACCTTTAAAAGTATGCTCAAAGACATTGGTAGGATAAGGACATGGAAAATGAGATGAAATTAAGGCTAGGATTTATGCAAAGGATGGGATCAAAGGGATCGAAGGATGGAAAATATGCATTGGATAATAGGTAGGGTATTGGAAGAATTACGCTTCAGTGGATGGAAATGAAGGCAAGATCGACATTGGCACACACCTTGAGGGGTGATGGACTGATGGAGGAAAAATGTATTTTGGATATTGAGATTTGGATGGAGGAATAGCTTGGGATTTTGGGACATAAGGGCCCAAAATGGATGAAGAAGGTGATGAAGGAATAGACTTGGAAGGTTTGGATGGAGGAATAGCAATTTTGGATGCCTAGTTGGATGTTTCTTTTTGTGCTTCAAGGAGCTTCTTAGGGATCCACATGGTTTTTGATTTTTCATGCTTTTGTGGTTCCTTGGAGTGCATTGCTTGCACAAGGGATTTAGAAACCCATATATATTTTGACCTTGCTTTATTTTTCTCAGTGGGCCTTTGTGGCCTTTTGGATATTTCTTTTTCTTTATAGATCATATTGTTCTTTGTTTTGACATGTTGATTATATTGGACATGTTGATCCTTGAAAACATGTAGATTTTTAGAATTATGAGTTTTATACTTGGCATCCAAATTGCTTAGAGGGGGAAAGGAATGCATGGATGGATTTGAATGAAGTGGACTTCTTTTGGATTGATGAAATTTACTCAAGGATGTGTGCCTTTTCTGACCTTGCATAGAGGATGAAGGGATATAAGGACCTAAGATGGATGGAAAGTATGATGGGGAAGGTGTATGCTTGGATTTTGAAGGGATGTTAGATTTAGCAGGGGTACCCACATCTTGAGGAATTTCACTGAGGCCATGACCCTTAATATTTTATTTAACATGAAGGGATTATTGCTTATGAAGGTCTACTCCTTTGCCTTTATGAATATATTGACTTGTAGGATACTCTTTTCTTTGGGAAGAAGACGTGAGTCCATTATGAGGTGGATATGATATGAGAGAAATAATGAGATCTTGAAGTGGATCAGATTGCACCAAAGTCGAAGAACCCATTATGCATGTTGAGGGTTCATGAACATCTTGCACTGACATGTTAGAATCATGAGGGGGATTAGGATCATGAGGGCGATTAGGATCATGTAGTGGACATGGTTCAATGATAGGCTCTTCAAGAGATGGAATGGGAGAAATAATGGAATCATCAAAAGGAATGAGATCTTGGAGTGTATATGGAGCATTAAGACAAGGAGATGGAGGAACAAAAGGATCTTGTGGAGGATTTAAAGGAATAATTTGATCTTGACAAGGAGGAAGATCATTGGAATCCTCTTTAAAGGTGCTTTGCTCTTGACTTTCAATGGGATCATCGGAAAGGATGGAAGGGATATCTGGAATGTCAATGGGATTTGAAAGGACATTGTGTTCTTGGATAGAATTGATAGGAATAAGTGAATCATTGTGAGTGTCTGGGGAAATGGGATCCTGGTCAACAATTGGATGGGATGATAAGGTTTCAAGATCTTGATCTTGATTTTCTTTAGGACTCATTTCTTCGTGCTCTAAATTATCCTCTTGACATGGGGTTAGACTTTGGATATGAATGGGGGATTTTGACAAGGGATTAACGATTTGGCATGAAGGAAATGCATTTTGAACATTTGTGATGGATTCTGGAAAGGAATCAATGCTTGAACATGAGGAAGAGGGACTTTGAATGGGGTCCTCTAAAATAGGTAATGGTAATAAAGTGCATGGTGGCATTGGGTCTAGTATTTCTGAAACATGACAAGGATGTGCATCATGAATTGGATTATCGTGGCAATCAATTATGGATAGCCCTTGAATAATTTCATCCTTGGGTGTATTATTTGATGAGAACAATATGGAAGGTTCTTGTGAAACTTCTAGAGGTGTAGGTATAGATGCCACTGGAGAGTCAATTTCTTTGTGGGGGGATGAGGAATTGCTAGACAAAAGTGTATTATCTTGATCTTCCTCAAAGAACTCACTTGGTAATTTCCTTAAGATAATTTCAATAAAGCCACCTTTCTTTTGAGGTTTTGACATAGTTGTATATGGAATTTGAACTTGTTTGGCAAGGAGTTGGTTCTGATCTAATGTCATGTTTTGATATTGGACTTGGTTCAATTGTTCTGACATGTTTGAAACTTGGGTTGGTGTGTGCTGCAACCTTTGTTTTTGAATGTTTGGTTGTGGTTGTTGACATTGATATTCCACCATTGGTTGAACCATTTGTGGACATTGTATAGTTGGTTGGACATATTGTTGAAATTGGACCATTGGTTGTGTAGACACCTAAAAATGGTCAACGCTTGCGAAGTCATACATTAACATTTGTGCATTGCCTCATTTTAGGTTTTTGCGTCGCCATTAACATTTCTCCTATGTTTCGCACATGGTCTTTATCATTTGTGAGCATCGAGTCATTCTTCTACATTCTTCATTTGTCTCACCTCTCGAATTTGGTCTTGTCGACAACACTATCCAGTCATGATTTTAATCGATCTTATCCTATTGCATCAATGTGCATTCTTATTTGTCATCATTTTGGACATCGTCAATCCTAATTAGGGTTTTGTCCTCCTATCAATCTTGCGATCGATTTGTCATCGACCATTGTACTCTTATCAATCTTGTCGATTTATCATCAATCCTTATCATTTTCAATCTTGTCATTTTAACGATCGATTTGTCATCGGTCGTTGTCATGTTCGATCTTGACATTTTGCGATCGATTTGTCATTGATCGTGGTCATTTTCAATATTGTCATCGATTCTTGTCCTCTTGTTCGATCTTGTCATTTTGCAATCGATTTGTCATTGATCGTTGTTTGTCTCAATTATGTCAATTTGGATCAATTAGTCATTGTTCCTCGTCAATTGGCGCATTTTCTCAATCATTTATCACATTGGTCATTTATCAATTTAAAATCATGATTGAGTCAATTATCTTTCATCAAGACCTAATTCATCTTCTAGGGTTTCGTGATTTCATCATTTAACCTGGTTTGTCATTTCTTCCTCTAGGATTAATAAATTATTTATTTATCCTAAGTCTTCTTGTCACAATTAAATGTTCATTTAATTGGCTAATTATTCCTCTTTGTGAATTAATTAATAAATGACAAATTATTAATTAATTTACCTAATTTCTAATTTTTCTTAATTTCCTAATTCCTCTTTTTCTAATTTTTTTTAATTTTCTAATTCCTAATTTCAATTTCCTCCTATTTCTCTCCTAAATTCATGGAAATGACATAGAAATTTGTCATATTTTGTCATAATTGACAATCAATCAATCCTTGCATAGAAATTTGTCATAAATTGTCATAAATCTTTGCATAGCAATTTGTCATACACATGTCATAATTTTGCTATTCTTGATTTGAATTTCCATTCGAATCACTATCATGCTAATTTGATCTTTTTCTCCAATTTCTCTATAAATTGGATGAATTTCTTCAATCGAACCCCCTAATCAGATTATCGAATTTCTAATCACTTTGTCAAATCACGCTTCGAGTATTCTTGTGTCAATGTCAATCTTGCTTTCACAATTAGGTTTATGCACTTGAAGGTGAGATCTACAACAAAACTATTTGGAGAAGAAACAAGAACAATGGAGCCACATGAAGGAGCATTCAAATCATACCTTTGGTTTTCTTAATTTCTAGTTTTGAATGTTTTTATTTCATGTCTCTATTGAGTGTTGTTTAGGATAGATCATTGCAATGAGTTTTTGTGATTGAGCTAATGGTTAATGTTTATATTATTTGTGATTATTTCCTATTTCCTAACGTACATTAATTGGTGAACCCGATGTGAACACTAACCATCTAACCCCTTTACTGTGTCTTTGAGTGCTTTTGAGTTGATTTGTAGGTCAAAAAACCCAAAAACAGGGCAGTGCAGGGTTTTCTGGGACATTCTGCGCCTGTGTAAGACAACTTGCACCTGTGTCAAGACTTCCACGCCTGTGTCATGACTTTTGCGCTTGTGTCAAGACTTCTGTGCCTGTGTCATGACTTATGCGCTTGTGTCATGACTTCTGCGCTTGTGTAAGGTATCCTGCGCCTGTGTAATCCTGCGCCTGTGCCATGACTTCTGCACCTGTGTTAAGACTTCTGCACTTGTGTCATGACTTTTGCGCTTGTGTCATCACTTCTGCGCTTGTGTAAGGTATCCTGCACCTATGTCATGACTTCTGACCTGTGTAAAGTCCAGAACAGAGGTAAAAATGCAGTGTTTTACTTGAAAATTGTCTTGATTTTGCATTCTGTTTTCTGTGTTTTGGTTTTTGGTACTAATTATCTGTGCAGCATCTTGGCATACACATGGCAAAGACAACAAATCAAACTACTAACATGTGTTATGCAAAATCGATAGTCAAAGAATAGACACCTCAAACTTCTAACTTGGGTTTTGTAGGTTGCCTTGGAGAAACAACTAAACTTGGTGTTTGTTATTAATGTTTTAGGCACCTAGTGATTTCTAAATAGGTTGGAATGAATATGTTTTTTCTTTGATTGTTGAGTGTGACATTGGAGTAGGAGAGTATGCTCTCATCCTTCTTAGGGTGATCAGAAATCTAGATCTTCGATACCATGCTCGTGTCTTTGATTGTTTGTCACCTTTAGAGGGCCTGCCTTCCTGACCACTTTGCTTTTGCAAGCAAGTGATAATCATGAGAAGGGAATGACCCAAAGTGAGTATGGCTAGAATACCTTGGCATTCTAACTCACTATAAAAAAATACCTGATAAGCGAAAGCTTTGAAGGAAGGGTTACGTGGGAATTGCAGTTACTTGGGAAGTGATGACCCTTGAACTCTTTCTCATATCAACATCTAAGTAGGGCCTCTTGGTCTAAATCGTGCTTGCATGACTACATTTTTTTGGTATCTTGATGGGCTTAATGTCTCAATCACGCTTGTGTGACATCAAGGAGTAACGCTTAACAGAAATCCTAACTAAACACCTTGTTTTTAGAGGCCAAAAACCCTTCTAGTTGCTTGAGAAGGACAAGTGCGGATACTTGGAAGAGATACTAAGTTTGCCATGGGGAAATTTCCATGGGGACTGATGCTTGGCTGCCCTGAGAAGTGAGTGCCATGGAGGGGAGCCCGTGGGGTCAAGCATCTATGTATCTCCTTGAATCCCATAACGAGTCTACCTCTCAAGTACCTAATGTCCTTGCCTACCATAAGAAATGTGTGAATGAGCATGATTGTCTTGAGTCTATGTTAAAATATCTTGTCTTCTTTGTTTGTCAAAAGTTGAATTGCATCTCATTTCAAGAACAAGGCAAATTGATTCAAAACAAGGTTAAACACATAAGAGCATTTCATCCAACAAACTTCAAAACACTTTCAAACATGGTTGTCAAACATTGTTCAAAATCTTGTCTTAACATTCATGTCACTTACATTTAGGTTCATCCTAGGTTGCATTTTGCAAAGTTCATTGTCAAGTACCAAGGTTAGGTTTCACCTAAGTCATACTCCTTTTCATATCAATAAGGGTCATCCATTTGCATATGTCCTCTTGCATTAAAGTCATACCATTGTCATACATTGCATACCCTAGGTCTCTTCATTAAGCTTGGGTCATTATCATATCATATTAGGGTCACTTGCATATTAATTGTCCCTTTGCATATAGTCTCAAAAAACTAGGTTTTGTCATTGTTAAGAAGTCTAGACCTTGTCAAACCTTTTCTTTTTATGTCATTATTGTCATTTGGTCAAACCTAGCTTAATATCCAAGCATATAGGGGAGACTTTGTCATTTGTCCTTTTGTCATTTGGTCCTTTTGTCCTTTGAGGTCTAGACATCATTTCAAGTTCCTAAGGGTCTCTTTTAGATTTGCATTCCAAAAAGTTTGTCAAAGTCTTGAAAAACAACCAAAAACATAGGTTGCATTCTTGCCATAGATTGCATTCTCATTCATTTAGTTCGCATTTAGTTGCATATCATATATTGCCCTTGAAAAAATTCCAAAACTATTGCATTTGCATAGTGACATGTCTATTGAAACAAGGTTCCAAGCACCAATGATGCAACAAAGTTTGACATATCAACCGACAATGCAATCACAATTCTATTCAACCCAACAACAAGGCAATATCGATCAAACTCTTTATGATGAAACAAGTCTCCAAATACAAAAACTAGAGGAGAAACTAGCTCAAGAAGAAGAGGTATTGGAACAAAGAGTGAAAAACATTGAGAAGAATAGATCACAAATGTCCAAAATGTTTCAAAAATTTCAAGGTCGAAATCCAAAGATTGAGCCAATTGATGTAAGATCTCTTCTTGAACGATCAGACATACCAGCTCTCCTCTCCCAAATAGAGATGATGAAACAATTTCAAGAAAAGAGACAACAACATTATGTGCCTTCACATCAAGAACAAGAAGGTGTTTACTATCAATCAGATTTTCAACCATCACAACCAATTGTTCAACAGCTCCAACATTTCCAATAGACACAACCAATGGTCCAATTTCAACAATGTGTCCAACGAACTATACAATGTCAACAAATAGTTCAACCAATGGTGGAATATTAACAAGTTCAATCAACATATCAATGTCAACAACCACAATCACAAATTCAAAAACAAAGCTTGCAACATGCACCAAGCCAAATTTTGAACATGTCAAACCAATTTGATCAACATCTAGTCCAATATCAAAACATGACATCAGATCAGAACCAACTTCTTGTCAGAGAAGTTCAAATTCTAGATACAACCATGTCAAAACCTCGAAAGAAAGGTTGGTTTATTGCAATGCTGTTAAGGAAATTACCAAGTGAGTTCTTTGAGGAAGATCAAGATAATACAATTATGTCTAGCAATGCCTCATCTCCCCACAAAAAAATTGACTCTCTAGTGGCATCTATCCCTACACCTCTAGAAGTTTCACAAGAACCTTCCATATTGTCCTCCTCAAACAATACACCCAAGGATGCAATTATCCAAGAGCTATTCATAATTGATTGCAACGATAATCCAATTCATGATGCACATCCTTGTCATGTTTCTGAAATACAAGACCTAATGCCACCATGCACTTTATTGCCATTACCTGTTTTAGAGGGCCCTATTCAAAGTCCCTCTTCCTCATGCTCAAGCATTGATTCCTTGTTAGAATCCATCACAAATGTTCAAAGTGCATTTCCTTCATCCCAAAACATTGAGCCCTTGTCAGAATCCACCATGCATATCAAAAGTCCAACCTCATGTCAAGAGGATAATTTAGAGCATGAAGAAATGCGTCTTAAAATAGATCAAGATCAAGATCTTGAAACCTTATCATCCCATCCAATTGTTGACCAGGACCCCATCTTCCCAGACACTCATGACAATTCCCCTATTCTTGTCCATCCTATCCAAAGTCCTATTGACACTCCATTCCCCGAGCAAGATCAAGATATCCCAGTCCCTCCAATCCCAAACGATCCCCTTCCATTTCATGAAAAAAATGTCCTTTCAAATCCCATTGACATTCCACTTCCTGAGAAAGATCAAGATATCCTTTCCATCCTTTATGATGATCCCATTGAAAGTCAAGAGAAAAGCACCTTTAAAGAGGATTCCAATGATCTTCCTCCTTGTCAAGATCAAATTATTCCTTCAAATCCTCCACAGGATCCACTTGTTCCTCCATCTCCTTGTCCTAATGCTCCATATACACTCCAAGATCGCATTTCTTTTGATGATCCTGTTATTTTTCCCATTCCATCTCTTGAAGAGCTTGTCATTGAACCATGTCCACCACACAATCCTAGTCCCCCTCATGATCATAATCCCACTCATGATTCTAACATGTCAGTGCAAGATGTTCATGAACCCTCAACATGCACAATGGGTTCTTCCACTTTGGTGAAATCTGATCCACTTCAAGATCTCATTATTTCTCTCATATCATATCCACCTCATAATGGACTCGTGTCTTCTTCCCAAAGAAAAGAGTATCCCACATGTCAAGATATTCATAAAGGCAAAGGAGTAGATCTCCATAAGCAAGAATCTCTTTATGTAAAAGAAGATCTTAAGGGTCATGTCTACACAACTCACTCTCAAGACGTTGGTATCCCTCCATCAAAATCAAAACATACACCTTCCCCATCATACCTTCCATCCATCTTAGGTCCTTATATCCCTTCATCCTCTATGCAAGGTTAGCAAAGGCACACATCCTTCAGTAAATTTCATCCATTCAAAAGAACTCCATTTCATTCATATTCATCCATGCATTCCTTTCCCCCTCCAAGCAATTTGGATGCCAAGTATAAAAGTCATAAGTCTAGATATCCACATGTATTCAAGGATCAACATGTCCAATATAATCGACATGTCAAAACAAAGAAAAATTTGATCTATAAAGAAAAAGAAATATCCAAAAGGCCACAAAGGCCCACTGAGAAAAATAAAGCAAAGTCAAAATATATATGGGTTCCTAAATCCCTTGTGCAAGCAATGCACTCCAAGGAACCACAAAAGCATGAAAAGTCAAAAACCATGTGGATCCCCAAGAAGCTCCTTGAAGCACAAAAAGAACAACCCAGATTGGCATCTAAAATTGCTGTTCCTCCATCCAAACCTTCCAAGTCTATTTCTCCACCACCTTCTTCATCCGTTTTGGGCCCTTATGTCCCAAAATCCATAGCCTTTCCTTCCTCAAAATCTCAATATCCAAAATACATTTTTCCTCCATCAGTCCATCACCCCTCAAGGTGTGTGCCAACGCCGATCTTGCCAACATTTCCATCTACTCAAGCACAATTCTTCCAATACCCTATCCATTATCCAATGCATATTTTCCATCCTTCGATCCCTTTGATCCCATCCTTTGCATAAATCCTTGCCTTAGTTTCATCTTATTTTCCATGTCCTTATCCTACCAATGTCTTTGAGCATACTTTTAAAGGTCATGATCCATTTTTTTCAAAGCTACCATCCAAACAAAAAGATGCTTGAGTCCTTCTTCCACCCCCTATCATGTGTCCATCTTCTATTGAAAAAGTCAAAATACAAATACAAAAAAAAAATTTTAAAAAAAAAAGACAAAAGAAAAAAGTAAAGCAAAAATGATTCGTCCACTGGTGAAAACTTGGCAAACAGGCACCTTGGGCAAGTACCATGATGAAAACCTGGCAAACAGGTGTCATGCGTAATCCATGAAGTTCTTGCACACCACACTTGGGGGCAGGTTTCCTCCTTCATATCCTATTGCCCTTCATTATCCTATCGAACCCCTGTCATTACCCTTCATATCCTATTGCCCTTCACGTCCAATTTCCTTTTCCACCTTTGATCTTGACAAGGCTGAGGATCATCATGAGCATCATGCATCTTGTCTGCAGCTTTTAGTCCATCATAGCTTTTGGTTATTTATCCATTTGCTTATTACAACCTTTCATCCATATTCCCTAGCTTATTGCAATTTTTTGCCACTATCTCGTATCCTATCCCGACCTTCAGTCCATGTCCCTTATCCATTCTTGGTCTTGCTTATCTTATCCATATCTTATCACTATCCATACACTCTGTTTCATTCCTTGATCTTGATCTGACATAAGGATGCAAAATTTAAACATGGTTTCAAAAACCTCTTGACATGTCCCTCATGCCATGTTCCTGCTTTACATTGTCATATCCAGTCTCTTGTTCCATCACACAATAGCCCTTGGAAATTGCATCCACATTGTCTCCATGATAAAAGGCCTTTGTCTTCCCTCTATCCACCATCATTTCAAAAAGCCTATTTATTCATCTATCATATTCCTTGCCTTGCTAGACACCGGGGGTAAAAATCATAAAAATTGAAAAATGTCCTGAAAAAATCGCAAAAAACATTTTAAAATGTCCTGAAAAAATTTCAAAAACATTTTAAAATGTCCTTAAAAAATCACAAAAACATTTTAAAATGTCCTGAAAAAATCTCAAAAACATTTAAAAATGTCCTGAAAAAAAGATCAAAAAAATTGAAAAATGCCTTGAAATAAATCAAAAAAATAAAATTGAAAAATGTCCTGAAAAAATTCCTAAAAAGTCATAAAAAGTCCTGAAAAAAAAAATGAACAAATTTTTTTCAAAACATTAAAATCCAAAACACACATTTTGCAATAAATATCCCCTTTTGTGCATAAGACAAATCACCGAGCATCCATCCAACGACACGCAATTAAACACTGTGCTTTAATGAAATCACGCTTAAACAGGTGAACTTTTTCACTCAAACCATGACATTCAAACTGATCGCACTTGTCATATCAATCAACCGCCATTCATTCGTCCTTGGCACACTATCATGGGTCTTATATAGGGTGTGGTATACTCGAAACCAGACTGTGTCCTGTCTTAGATGGGGTACCACATGTCCTGAAACCAGACAACATGATTGTCCTATCAACGCTTTCAACTTTTGACAATGAAGATCAAGATGTTTTGTTTGATTTGTTGGAATTTGTGCATCTTATCTTTTTATTGATTTATCTTTGGCTTCGGTCATGTTCCTATGTTGCTCGATGATGTCACTGAGTGATTTAGAGTGACCGGGATGGATCATGGTCCTTTTTTTTGTTGTTGTGATTGTTGTTTGTTTTTGATGTGTTTGTCTTTTGCAAAAAGGGTTGCATTTCAGCTCTGGCCTTCAATGCCATGATGCTATGCATCCATTTTGCTACATAAAAATAAAGGTTCTCACCTACAAAGTGCATTACTGAAAGCAAGTTTTTCTTCATCTCTCACTGTCTTCTATCTCATTTCTTCTCACTAAAATTTCTTCTATCAGTCTTGGCAGTTCGTTTGATCCGTTCGAACCTATCATCTTCTGTCATTCTTATCGATCAATTGGCCTCTTTTCTGCATGTTTCCGGCCAATTCCTCGAGGGGGCATGCATATGTCATTATTATTGTCTGGGGCATTTTCATTTATTGTTCTTTGAAACAACGCTTAAAATCGCATTGTCTCAAAGAGGGGCAAAATAAAGACACCTAAAAATGGTCAATGCTTGCGAAGTCATACATTAACATTTGCGCATTGCCTCATTTTAGGTTTTTGCATCGCATTAACATTTCTCCTATGTTTCGCACATGGTCTTTATCATTTGTGAGCATCGAGTCATTCTTCTACATTCTTCATTTGTCTCACCTCTCGAATTTGGTCTTGTCGACAACACTATCCAGTCATGATTTTAATCGATCTTATCCTATTGCATCAATGTGCATGCTTATTTGTCATCATTTTGGACATCGTCAATCCTAATTAGGGTTTTGTCCTCCTATCAATCTTGCGATCGATTTGTCATCGATCGTTGTACTCTTATCAATCTTGTCGATTTATCATCAATCCTTATCATTTTCAATCTTGTCGTTTTAACGATCGATTTGTCATCGGTCGTTGTCATGTTCGATCTTGACATTTTGCGATCGATTTGTCATTGATCGTGGTCATTTTCAATATTGTCATCGATTCTTGTCCTCTTGTTCGATCTTGTCATTTTGTGATCGATTTGTCATTGATCGTTGTTTGTCTCAATTATGTCAATTTGGATCAATTAGTCATTGTTCCTCGTCAATTGGCGCATTTTCTCAATCATTTATCACATTGGTCATTTATCAATTTAAAATCATGATCGAGTCAATTATCTTTCATCAAGACCTAATTCATCTTCTAGGGTTTCGTGATTTCATCATTTAACCTGGTTTGTCATTTCTTCCTCTAGGATTAATAAATTATTTATTTATCCTAAGTCTTCTTGTCACAATTAAATGTTCATTTAATTGGCTAATTATTCCTCTTTGTGAATTAATTAATAAATGACAAATTATTAATTAATTTACCTAATTTCTAATTTTTCTTAATTTCCTAATTCCTCTTTTTCTAATTTTTTTTAATTTTCTAATTCCTAATTTCAATTTCCTCCTATTTCTCTCCTAAATTCATGGAAATGACATAGAAATTTGTCATAGTTTGTCATAATTGACAATCAATCAATCCTTGCATAGAAATTTGTCATAAATTGTCATAAATCTTTGCATAGCAATTTGTCATACACATGTCATAATTTTGCTATTCTTGATTTGAATTTCCATTCGAATCACTATCATGCTAATTTGATCTTTTTCTCCAATTTCTCTATAAATTGGATGAATTTCTTCAATCGAACCCCCTAATCAGACTATCAAATTTCTAATCACTTTGTCAAATCACGCTTCGAGTATTCTTGTGTCAATGTCAATCTTGCTTTCACAATTAGGTTTATGCACTTGAAGGTGAGATCTACAACAAAACTATTTGGAGAAGAAAGAAGAACAATGGAGCCGCATGAAGGAGCATTCAAATCATACCTTTGGTTTGCTTAATTTCTAGTTTTGAATGTTTTTATTTCATCTCTGTATTGAGTGTTGTTTAGGATAGATCATTGCAATGAGTTTTTGTGATTGAGCTAATGGTTAATGTTTATATTATTTGTGATGATTTCCTATTTCCTAACGTACAGGTTGTATTGGTTGTATATGTTGAACAATTGGTTTAACCATTGGTTGTATTGGTTGAAAATCTGATTGATAGTAAACACCTTCTTGTTCTTGTTGTGGAGGCACATAATGTTGAAATTGATGTTGTCTCCTTTCTTGAAATTGTTTCATCATCTCTATTTGGGAGAGGAGAGCTGGTATGTTTGATCATTCAAGAAGAGATCTTACATCAATTGGCTCAATCTTTGGATTTCGACCTGGAAATTTTTGAAACATTTTGGACATTTGTGATCTATTCTTCTCAATGTTTTTCACTCTTTGTTCCAATATCTCCTCTTCTTGAGCTAGTTTCTCCTCTAGTTTTTGTATTTGGACATTTACATGATCATGATAAGTTTGATCGATATTGCCTTGTTGTTGGGTTGTATATAATTGTGATTGCCTTGTCAGTTGATATGTCAAACTTTGTTGCATCATTGGTGCTTGGAACCTTGTTTCAATAGACATGTCACTATGCAAATGCAATATTTTTGGAAATGTATGATATGCAACTAAATACAAACTAAATAGATGAAAACACAATCTATGGCAAGAGTGCAATCTATGTTTTTGGTTGTTTTCAAGATTTTGACAAACTTTTTGGAATGCAAATCTAAAAAGAGACCCTTAGGAAATTGAAATGATGTCTAGACCTCAAAGGACAAAAGGACAAAATGACAATGTCTCCCCTATATGCTTGGATACTAAGCTAGGTTTGACCAAATGACAATAATGACAAAAGGAGAAAAGGTTTGATAAGGTCTAGACCTCCTAACAATAACTTAGGGTTTATCAAAGATTTGTATTACTCAAGTATGACAAAACCTAGTTTTAACACTATATGCAAAGGGACAATTACTATGCAAATGACCCTAATATGATATGATAATGACCTAAGCTTGATGAAGGGACCTAGGGTATGCAAATGCAAATGTATGACAATGGTATTACTCTAATGCAAGAGGACACAGGACCTTTATTGATATGCAAAGGAGTATGACCTAGGTGCAACTTAACCTTGGTAATTGACAATGAATTTGCAAAATGCAAACCTAGGATGAACCTAAATCTAAGTGACATGAATGTTGAGACAAGATTTTGAAAAATGTTTGACAACCATGTTTGAAGATGTTTTTGAATTTTGTTGGATGAATGTCTCTTATGTTTTAACCTTGTTTTGAATCAATTTGTCTTGTTTTTGAAATGAGATATAGTTCAACTTTTGACAAGCAAAGAAGACAAGATATTTTAACTTAGACTCAAGACAATCATGCTCATTCACACATTTCTTATGGTAGGCAAGGACATTAGGTACTTGAGAGGTAGTCTCATTATGGGATTCAAGGAGAATACATAGATGCTTGACCCCACGGGCTCCCCTCCACGGCACTCACTTCTCAGGGCAGCCAAGCATCAGTCCCCATGGAAATCTCCCCATGGCAAACTTAGTATCTCTTCCAAGTATCCGAACTTGTCCTTCTCAAGCAACTAGAAGGATTTTTGGCCTCTAAATACAAGGTGTTTAGTAAGGATTTATGTTAAGCGTTACTCCTTGGTGTCACACAAGCATGATTGAGACATAAGCCCACCAAGATACCAAACAAATGTAGTCACGCAAGCATGATTTAGACCATGAGGCCCTACTTAGATGTTGATATGAGAAAGAGTCCAAGGGTCATTACTTCCCAAGTAACTGCAATTCCCATGTAACCCTTCCTTCAAAGCTTTCGCCCTTCAGGTATTTGTTTATAGTGAGTTAGAATGCCAAGGTATTCTAGCCATACTCACTTTAGCTCGTTCCCTTTTCACGATTATCACTTGCTTGCAAAAGCAAATGGTTGGGAAGGCAAGCCCTCTAAAGGTGACACACAATAAAAAACATGAGCATGGTATTGAAGATCTGGATTTCTGATCACCCTAAGAAGGATGAGAGCATACTCTCCTACTCCAATGTCAAACTCAACAATCAAAGAAAACATAGATTCATTCCATCCTATTTAGAAATCACTAGGTGCCTAAACATTAATTGCAAACATAAAGTTTAGTTGTAGTCCAAGGCAACCTGCAAAAACCCAAGTCAGAAGTTTGATAGGTTTAGTCTTTGACTATCGAACCTGCATGAAATGTGTTAGTAGTTTCATTTGTTGTCTTTTCCATGCATATGCCAAGGTTCTGCATAGAGAATCAGTACCAACAAAACCAAAAAAGCAGAAACAGAATGCAAAAGAAAACAATTTGCAAGTGAAAAACACTATCTTTTACCTCTATTTCTGGCCCTACATAGGCACAGAATGTCTGACACAGGTGCAGAATGTCCTTGACATAGGCGCAAAATGTTTGACACAAGTGCAGAATGCTTGACATAGGCACAAAAGTTCCCAAAAAACACTGCACTACCCTATTTCTTGGGTTTTTGACTTGCAAATCAACTCAAAAGCACTCAAAAGCATGATTAGGGGGTTAGTTCATGTTGGGTTCACCAATTAATGTAGCTAGGAAATCGGAAATCATCAAAGAAATTCAATATACTAATCTAGCTCAATCACGAAAGCTCAAATGCAATGATCAATCCTAAACACACTCAATAAAGACATGAAAGCAAAATATTCAAGATTAAAGCTAAGCAAACCAAATGCAGATCTGAATATCTCCTTCATGTGGCTCCATTGTCCTTCTTTCTTCTTCAAATAGCTTTTTTTGTGGATCTCACCTTCAAGTGCATAAACCTAATGTGAAAGCAAGATTGACAATTAGCACAAGAGTACTCAAAGCGTGATTGATTTGACAAAGTGATTATTAGATCGATAATGTGATTAGTTGGGATTCAAAATGCGATCAATTGGGGATCTTGAGTGAAGAAATTCATCCAATTTATAGATAAATTGGAGAAAAGACAAGATTAGCATAAAATTGATATTAGAGGCAATTGATTTCAAAATGGGAAAATTGAGTGGAAAGAAGAAGGTTATGACACCTTCTATGTCATGAATTATGACATATTGCCAATGCAAAGATTAGAGGACTAGAAGCTTATGACATCTTGCTATGCCAAAAGTATGACGCATGAGAAATTCATGCTTCCACCGAAGCACAAAAATAGGGAGAACTAGAGAGAAATTAATTAGATGGAAATTAATTTTGACAAATTAGAAAATAGGAAATTAGAAATTAGGAAATTAGAAATGATGAAAATTTAGGAAAGTAAGTGAATTAATTAACAATTTTTCATTCATTAATTAATTCACAAAAAGAGAGGGAATTAATTAGCCAATTAAATAAATATTTAATTGTGACAAGAAGACTTAGGATAAATAAATAAATTATTTAACCTAGAGGGAGAAAGGACAAACAAGGTTAAATGAACAAATCATGAAACCCTAGAAGATGAATTAGAAATGCAAGGATGACAATTAGGTCTTGTAGAAAGATAATTGATGTAGGATCGATTTAATCATGATTTTGACTGACAAAGGACCAGTGTTGATAAATGATTAAAATTGGTTGACAAAAATCAATGACAAATTGACCAAGATTGACAAGGATAAGGATCGACCAAAATCATGACTGGAGATTGTTTTCGACAAGACCTAATTCGAAAGCAATAAAAATGAGGAATGCAGAAGAAGGACTCGATGCTCGCAAATGATAAAGACCAAGTGCAAATCATAGGAGAAATGTTAATGCGATGCAAAAGCCTAAAATAAGGCAATGCGCCAATGTTAAAGTACGATTCCGCAAGCGTTGACCATTTTTAGGTGTCTACAAGACTATGTAGCTTCTCAAAACAACAAACAAGCTTGGAGACAAAAAGGATAAATTGAACGAATTGCTGCAAATGAGCATGCACGGATCAACAATAAAGGAATAAGGAATGTTGCAAACAAGTCTGCAAGATCTCCACACACATGGCAAAACAAATTTGTAAGTCACAAGTCTCTTTTTCTTGATTATTGCTACTCATGCAATGGTTATGGACATAGGGTAACTGAATGTAGAAATGAGTCTAGGATATGTCAAGTTGTTGCTTCTATAAATAAAAAGGTATTTTGTCAAAAATGTAATTCATATGGACATACAGTCACAAGTTGTAGAATCATGCATATATCTTCTCTCATGTATGATAGGAAGGGTCCATTTGTTGCTCTAAGAAATAGAAATGTTGTATGTTACAACTATAACAAGATTGGTCATTGAGCTTTGAATGTAGAAAGAAAATTTCTCAGACATATGGCAACCCCTACCCACACTCTTTAAAAAAAAATGTAAGGTATAACAAATATGATTGGTATGGAAGAAGCAGAGCATATGAGAGACATAGACATGCATGGAACAAAGTCACAAATGCTACTAGAATGTCCTAAAATCAATTTGCTCCACCAGCTAGTCACACTAGTATGGTTTGGAGAAGAAGAACAAATCAATTTGGCAAAAAACGCTCTACTTCTTCGATTGGTAAGAACATATTGTGCTATAGCCACAACAAATTTGGCCACACTGTAAAACATTGTAGATCAAGGGTTGTCAAGCAAAGGAAAATGATAAATGTTGCTCCAAAGGTTGAAAATGAGAGACAAAAAGAGATCAAGCAAGTTTGGAGAAGAAAACAAGAGGATATGGCCATGGGCCAGCATAGTGCACTTAATGCACAAGTGATATCTCCTCAGGCTTAAGTAGATGAAAAACCTTAGGGGGAGTAACATACTGATCACATTCTTTGCCCCCAAGTTATTAAGAAGGATAGATGTAAGGATAGACTACTGCAAATATGAGGAAAATCATCTCTAACAACAAGACATGAAGGAAGAAGATGAAATGGGAGATTTTATAGTTGATGGCTTGACAATATATCAATATTCAACATTGTTGGCATATTGATCTCTATGGAAGGACAGTTGCATGTAGTTGGCATGAAGATTTCTATGAAAATTCACCTCATTGTAACTGCACACTTGCATATGAAAGAATGTACACTACTGCAGAATGTAGAACAAAAAAAAATGGGGAATCCATTGATAGTCCATAGTGCACAAAGTTGTCCATTGATGATTGCAGATGAGCCACATAAATTCTTGTAATAAATATCTTACTTCAGCAGGAAAGGATATTCTAAAGTGGATCAATGAAATTTTAAGTCTGATAAAGCATGAAAGTGAATATGAGCATAGAAGTGTATAGTTATGGGAAGGCTTAGTGATTACAACCTTGCTCATCTTTGAACATGTGTGTGTTCTTCAAGGGTGATGATGCATAGAATTTATTTGTCTTAGACCATGGCTATATATTATATTCCACACTTGCATACATGAGGATGAATATAGTTGCAAGTAGTGAAGATTTTTTGAAGATTGTCCACACTATGAAGATGGTTTCTCATAATGGTGTAGCTGATAATGCAAGGAAAGAGACTAAAAGAAGTGAAGTTATAGGTTTGCATACAATCAGGATAATCACATTTGATCAAAGGAAAATAAGTATGTGGTTTAGGGGAACTACAAGACATACCTATTACTCTCTTGCATCCATGCACATTTGTAAGACCATCTTGTAGGGCAGCTGCAACTCTCACGAGGAGGTCAATGATTTTTATAAGTAATATTAACACTACTTTTTATATTGTAATAATGGTTTATCTAGCTCTTAGATGATATATGCAACAAAAGTGTATAGGGAGACTAATGGATTGGTTGCAAGATAGACCAACAATAGTGAAAATGAAAGAAAACAATTGAACACATGGTACATACTAGTTGTGGTTCTCAGGGGGAGAAAAAATGCATATGATGGTAGTGGATAACAAGAGGAGATGAGAAGACATGATCAAAGTTTATTTTTGTAATGTTGGATCATCACCAACATATATTGTAATAATGGTTCATCTAGATATGACAAGGTATAGTCTCATCTATCAAAAATGGAAAAGTAAAAGGAAACAGTGGTGCACCCAATTAAATGACTCAAAGGGGGTGTGTGATGAGAAGTGCTATACAAAGTAGACAAGTTGGTATCAGATGAAATTATACTAGCTATTAGGGCCCTTTTGTCATTGTTGTCAAAGGGAGAGAGAGAATGTGCAATGTTGACATCAATGCCAAAGGGGGAGAGAGAATGTGCAGTGTTGACATCAATGCCAAAGGGGTAATTGTTGGCATTGAAGTTGTCATTGATGTACAACATGTGTTTGTGCAAAGCTGATGAAGTTGTAGTTCTTGTTGTTGTGACTAGGTTGATGGAAGTGATCAGGTTGATCGATGTCATATGTTGGAGTGACTTGAAGAGGTCACACAAATCAGGTTGATGTTGCAGATTCCCACAACACCATATGATGTGTTTATGAAGTTCATGTTGGATGTCTTGGTGCTAGGGTTGTGAAAAATAAGAAGTCATGTATATCAACAAGACCTCTTTATGTTATATCGGTTTTAGTATGGTTTGATAAATATGTATCACAAGCAATATTGGGATAACTACCAATCAAATGTTGCACAGGTGAAATAGTTATATCAGGATAAATTTTTTGATTAAGTGGTGTACAAGTGAAGTGATGTTATCAGGATAACTATACAGCTACCAAATTGCATGGAGGAAATTGCTATCAGCATAAGTCATGCCGATGTTAGATCATGTTGTGTTCCTTTGTGTTTGGTCATATCGGAATAGCAATATCGATCTCCATGTAAGAGCCACTTATTGGGTTGGCTGACAAGGGTGGCATAATGATGTTGTGTTATAATGATAAAGAAAACTATTCTGATATCACTATATCAGTATAGATCGGTCAAAATAGTAACTTGGAGTACCTATCAGAATAATCGACAAATGTGGTATTGATGCAAGAGAATCCTTGGTTCATAGCAATCTTGCATCAACCAAAAACATTTTCTTTTTTGTTTGCAGTTTCAGTTTTCCTTTCTGTGTGTCCCAATTTTGGCAAACCAGCTTCCTATGGAGTTGGATTCTTCTTGAAGACCTGATCACCCTGCTTGCTTTCTAACCGCATCTCATTTGGATCACTATTCGACAAGATATCGCTACCGATTTTCGTTGATAGTTTCTGGTTGCCTGAGACTTATTCTGGTGATCTACTGGAACCCATTCTGATTCTTGCAGAGCCTTGGATGTTGATCTTGATGTTTCTTGACATGTGGCTGACCTTCTGTTGGTTCCCAAAACCATAGATTGGAAAACTAAAATACTTTCCAAATCCTCAAGTAGTCCAATCAGTCTTTGGCCAATGAATAGGGACAGTCAAGGACTAGATCCCTCTGCACTTTAGGCTCCACTGAACCTAGGTGGGTGTGCCTCTTCCTCTCAAGCACAAAAGAGGTTATTTATAGTGGATTTAAACCTTTTATAAAATTTACACAACTGTCAAATTATTATTCTACAACTATGCTTTATTATGTGCTTTAACTGAATGATTTGAAAAGAAATGATTGTGAATTTATATTGAAAATGAGATTGCTTTCAGGACTTAAATGAAATCTGCATAGATCAGTTCATATAGGATTTGGGAAGAACGTTTCTCTATCAAGGACCTTGAATGCATATAGATCAAAACCTTAAAAGATCAATAACAGACCAGTGCCTCTATCCAGGGATATATATGACACTTTGTGGACAAAATATCTTATCAACTCAAGAGACAATTTCTCATCAACTATGAAGGTTCAGTATGCGTTACACAAACAATAAGAACTCAATCTTTTACTTAATACAACAACATGTGATTCACATCATAGCAAATCTATAAATAGATTTATCAAGAGGACAAAGATAATCATCAACACAAAAGTGTACACAATATTTGGAAAAAGAAACAACGAACCTTGTATATTAATCTTTAGGAAATAATTGCATACATAAGTTGCACTTGCAAATACTCCATTATAGATTGCTTGCACAAAATGATACTTCTTCTTCCTATAGACTTCCCTAATACAAAATGACATTCAATCCTTACAGTAGTATGTTGTTCTCATGATTCCTCTCTGATTGTCCTCCCCTTGTTCTGGATGACTCCCCTTTTATACACATAAGGGATAGTTACAGAGAGTTGCTTCTCAAAGGACACACCCTCTGGTTTAAGCAATAATTACAAATGAAACCCTAAAAAATACTAAATGATGCTTAATAATGTTCTTTCTAATCTTTCACTTTGATAAAATTTCACTTCCGCTCTTGAACTCCTTGATATTCCTCGTCACCAAACTTTGATAACATATCCTTTTCATCCTTTTAGGGAAACTCCATCTTTCTTGGGAATATTTTAACATATAGGATAAATACTCTGCAAAAATCAATCAAACATTAACTATATGATAAAAATAATTTACCCTAATGAACATATTCAATTTATTAACTTAGGGCAAATAATATGCATACGAAAAGATTGCCTCAAAACACCAAAATCCATTTTAATAAATGATATTCATCATTTTACCTTGGGTAAAAAGAACTTTTCAAAATATATTTTCTTCTTTGAACAAAATATAATATTCACACTTTGATCTTCAAATACATTATTCATACAATAAAGAATAATATTTACCCTAATATGGATTCAATTCAAAAAATTAGGGTAAAAACATGATGAGAGACAATATCATTAGGTCACCATATTGAAAGCACTTATGTATAAATATAATTTCCCCTTTGTCAAAATATATTCTTTTATAACTTCTTCAAAGGCAATTAGAATATTATCATAATTATATCAAAGACTACAAATAAAATTTGTTTTCAAAGTGCTTTTGCAAGTAAATAAAGATTATTATGTGGTGAGAAATACTCCTTGCTCAACATGTGCTTAGGAAAAATAAATTCAAACTTTCATATGTGAGCGTCTTGTACACCAAACAATGTAATAAAAAATTCATATTACATTAGGGATATTTAATAATTTACCCCTTAAAATAGAATTTTAGGGCAAATGTTTACAGAAATAAGAATCCCTAACATTCAAATGATTTTCAAAGATATCTTTCAAAAGTTACACTAATCATTTTAAAATTTCTTAAAAATTTGTCTATTTACATTTAATAATGTTTAGAGAAATTTTTACTTAATAAATTCTGAAAATTTCCAATAGTAACAAATCCCTTTGGAAATATTATTACTCTCTAAATCAACAAAAGAGAAAAATAATAAAAACATACTCATTCTTTGATTATTCATAAATAAAATTTACCCAAAAATATATATTCAACTCATTATTTAAGGTAAAAATATTTATGAAAGCTTAAAAGATCATAACATTAAAATCCACTTATTAATCAAATATTATGCATTAAAGAACATTTATATGTAAAATATAATTATTCCTTTTACACAAATATTTCCCTTTCAAAAAGTAAAATAAAATAATTCAAAGTTCATAAAATGTGGAAAATATAATCTTTAAAATAATAATTTTCCTTTTCTATGGTATTTACATGAATGGTAAAAAATCATTATGAAAATAAAATACTCTATTAAATTTATTAGGTAAAAAGATACTTCCTGTACATGCAAACCTAAGAAATATAATTTTGTGTTATAGCATCCATTTGCAAAACAAAAATTAAAAATATATTACCTCACGGTGGATCCATTGGAGTAGCATACCTTCTTGAGATAGCACATTATATGCTACACCGATACCTGATGGCAATGAATACTTCTCCTTTGGCTTTGATTTATTAGGCATAGAGGCTTTATTATCTCTCTTCCGAAAGCGTTATTTTTAATTTAGTGCTTCTGTCAATCTTCCCTTTTAAAATTGCTTCAAACTATGCAAGAAAATAAAAAAATTAATTTCTCCTCCGGCCCATTTTGGAATAATTTCATTACCGACTAACCAGGCATCCGATTACCACGAAACTTGGCCAAAAGTTATGATAATTTAAATAAAATGGGTTTTATTTCAAATTTCAATTAGCTCACCAAATTTTGGTACTTGCTTTGTAAATAGGGTTGTCAGAGCTGGAATGATTTCACCTTTGCAACCATGTACATACCTGGAAATCGACCACCTTGTTCATGCATCAAAGTAGGTTGCAAGAAATTTAGAGTAGAATATATACTTGATCTCAACAATTGCAGAGAGAGATTTGCTTCCTAGTATGAATCTGGAACCCTAAAAAATTTTAAGGGTCCAACACCTTCAACATTTCATCCTTTGGGATTTTCCAGAGGCTGGCCTCATTCATTTCTGCATGTTAGGGTATTGATCCTTTTGGGCTGACCTGATCCTTTGGAGCAATATATGTTAGGATTCCCACAAATACTGAGAGGGGGGGGTGAATTAGTATCTAACTGGTAAATAGATTTTCTTAACTTAAAACATGTAGAGCATATTAATACTGTGTATCAGTAATCAGAAAGTAATGCAATAATCAGAGATAAAAAATACCACATGAAAAACACACCATAACACAAGGATTTAACGAGGAAACCCAGTGTGGGAAAAACCTCAGTGGGATTTGTGACCCACAATATTCACTTACTGGCCAATAAGAGAATATTACTGCTACAAGAGGGGCCTGCACATGCAGGAAGGCCAACTACCTAGAGCTCACTGCTCAAATACAAAATAGGAAGTCTCACTGACTTACAAAATGGATTATATAAATCCAGCATCTTGTACTGCTTCGAAATAGCATCTATAATGCCAGATCTAGTACTGGTTTCTACTCTGCTTCTTACATAAACCCTTAACCTATAATTTGCATTATAGGTCTGCCTTATTTTGCCTAATTACATTCCTCTTTCTTACTTACAAAAGTTCTACAATGATCTCTCTTATATAAGAGTCATTTTACAACTTGCCAAAACGTCTTACAATGATTTTACAAATAATAAACAAGATATATTACAACAAAAATCCTGTCGACCTCTGTGTCAGTATGCTACCTTTCACTGTCGGTGTTGGTGATTTGAGTGCCGGTGTAGAGTTTGATCTTGCTAGTGCTGGTGAATTGCCTTGTCGGTGATGTAGGATTGTAAGGTTGCCATCAATGACAAAACCTTCAATCACCTACAATGACTCATTGGAGTGTGCATATGCCAACAATCTCCCCCTTTGGCATTGATGGCAACACTCATGAGAAAATTTCAAAAGTGTATTCAAAACTTGTAATCCAAAAATTTGTACCAAAAATATATGAGCTCCCCCTGAGCAGATAAGTCTTTTGCAGATTATTTTCTCATACTACTACTCCCCCTTTGGCATAAATGACAAAGGTTGTCAAGGTGTCAATAGAGTTGTTGTTTTTCTATCTCAACCTTGTAACTAGGTGGTTACAATTTGAAAGAGATCTGCCAAAACCAAATTTATGCTTTCCATAAACTTCTTACTATCTTTTATTGCCGCCTCTGTTCTTTGAACTGTACCGGTGAGGTGCTGTATATGCTCTGCCAGTGTTTTCTGTCCTTGTACTAATGCCTCAGATATTTCCTTTCTCAAGGATGCTAGATAGTCCAGTCTTGGACTCAGTCTTAGTCTCAGATTTTTAGCCTTGTTTATTATTCTATCCTTTTCTCTCTCTAGCTTCAGTAATTCTACCTCAAAACTAGTTATCTTTTGCTCAAAAACTGATAATGTATCAGGTGAATTAACAAAATTGTCTACAAGTTTATTTATTTCTTCTTGTACCTTGCTCATTTTCTTATCTATGTCAACTATTAAGAAGTTTGTCTTACAAGTATCTTTGTATAGAGTTTTAAATTCCTTCAATGAGTTGCATAGTTCTGGTAGAAGTGTGTCAAATTCCCTAGTACACTTCTTTATTTGATTCTCAAAGAATTTTTGTTTTTCAATTTCCAACCTGTCTTTGAATGTCTATTCCTTTATTTGTTCAACTATCACTGTGTTGTTAGTAATATACTTTGACAAAGTCTCAAGTGTTGGTATTTTGGTATGGTTTTGTCATTGATGTCAACACCTACTGACACACTAGCACTTTGGAAATCTAGCAACATTCACCGGCAAGCAAGTAACTATTGCATAGTTACTGGTATATGGTTTGCCGATAGGATATAATATTCACCGACACATGGAATGATATGGAAGACACTTGGTATTGTTGAAGACATCGTATGGACACTTTGTTTTGAAGAATTAATCATTGGTATATTCATATTTGCATATTTTCTTTTACCGGCAAATAGGTCCAAGGTTATCTAGGGTTACACTGGCAGGTTTATCTTTTCCAGATCAGCATGGCACACTATGGAGATGATTTATTATTGTTGTAAATGCATTAAGCCGCCATGTTTAATTGGTTATTGCATTGGATATTATATTGTATGTAAAATGTTTTTTATTGTAATATCTTGTAGAGCTGACCTACTAAAATTGGTCTTAGGTTATGGTATAAATGTAAGATCTTATTTGTAAGATCGAATGTGGAATGTGAAAAAGAATTGTGTGAAGGTATATGCGAGATTAAGTAGAGGTATACATGAAGACATCATTTGAAGGTGAAGCTAGGTTTTTGTAGAAGCATATCAGCATTACACCGGTACTGAATCCAACATATGAAGATGTTATTTTGTGCAGTACATTCTTATTGGATTTAACCATCCAACTGTAGTCAGTGTGACTCTCATTTTGTGATTGAGCAGTGAGCTCTAGGCTATTGGCCTTTCTGCATGTGCAGACCCCATTTATGTACACTTACTATCTGTAGTAGTATCATCTGATTGTGGGTAAGGTTTCCCACCATGGTTTTTCCCCTTACAGGGTTTCCACATACAAATATTGGTGTTATGTGTTGTGGATGACTCTATGTTTATGTTTCATGCATTAATCTCTACCGGTATAGCAATTTACTATTAACACTGTCTACCGACACACATAACTGGTTTATTGGTATTAAGCATTAATTTTGTTAATTGGTTTTTGGTTTAAATTTATTAGACAACTAATTCACCCCCCCCCCTCTCAGTTGTCTCCGGGACCTAACAATTGGTATCAGAGCCTAGTCCTCTTTTGTAGAAGTTTAACAACTTGAGGAGATCCAATGTCTACTAATTATTTCAGGAAGGACAATCCTAAACTTGATGGAACCAACTATGGGATATGGAAGATCACGATGGAGACACATCTGAATTGCATCGGTAAAGACATCTAGGAAGTTACAAAGAATGGTTATACTGCTACTGTAGCTAGTCAAACTGCTCCAACTACCTTAGTAAAAGATGAAGAGAATAATTGCAAAGCAAGAGAAGCACTTTTGAGCGCATTATCAGATCAACAAATCATGAGATTATCAGATAGGTCTACAGCTAAATCTATTTGTGAACATTTGGAAACACTGAATGAAGGAGATTCCATAGTCAAGATTGCAAAACTTGAAAGCTTCTGAGTCAGGTATGAACATCTGAAAATGGAAGAAGATGAAAGGATTTCTACTTTTATGGATAGAGTAAATGAAATTGTTTTGGGTATTAAATGTTGTGGAGGAACCTTGAGTGAGGATGAAATTGTTTAAAAAATCTTAAGAGGATTGCCACCGGCATATAAAATGAAGGTTATTGCTATAAATGAGTTGAGAACAATGCCTCATACATCAGTAACTAGGGATACATTGATTGGAAAACTTTTAGCCTTTCAAATTGAGGAATTTGGTCTTGTTGCTACTATAAACACTGATCTGGCCTTTAAAGCATCAACATAATCCACTCCATCTTTTGACAAATTAGACTAAAAGCCTTTTATGCAAGAGAACTTGAAGAAACCAGGAAGGAAAATGAAGAGCTTGAAGAACTTGAAGCACTATTTGCAAGAAAAATGCCAAAAGGTCCAGTTGGAAGTAAGTATGAAGGTAAGACACCCTTTAAATGTTTCAACTGCAATAAGATTGGTCATATGGCTTCGAGATGCCTCGATAGACATGCTAGACTAATAGAAGAAGCTAGAAGAACATACAAGCCTAATCCTGAATATCAGAGATATAGATCTAAGAAGAACAAAGACAAATTTTGTTACATTGCTGATGAAGGTGTGACTGATGATTCTGATGAGGATCTAGCAGACAATGTGTTGGCATATGGATACTCCAACAAGACATTGTGTGTGATTGAAGGTTTTGTCATTGATGGCAACCTTGCAATCCTATGGCACCGGCAGGCATTACACAGGCAACCTTGCAATCCTATGGCACCAACAAAGACATTATATCGGCAAGCATTACATAGGCAACCTTGCAATCCTATGGCACTGGCAAAGACATTATACCAGCAAAGCATTACTCAAACAGAACAATGCACCGACATCAACAAAATCAATGTACACCGGCATCGGCATAGAAGATGTACACCAGCACAGAAGGAAATATGTATACCGGCACAGAGGCTGATAGGATTTTTGACATGTAATATTTTGTTTATCATTGTAAGCCGACTTGGCAAATTGTAAAATGACTCTTGTATATAAAAGAGATCATTGTAGGCATTTGTAGGACATAGAGAGAATGTAATAAATAAAATATAAGGCAGACCTAATGTGTAAATTGTAGGTCAAGGGTATATGTAAAGAACAGAGCAAGAACTGGTACTGAATCGAGCATTGAAGATGCTATTGTAAAGCAGTACAAAATATTGGATTTGTGTAAATCCTCTTTGTAAGTCAGTGTGACTTCTTGTTGAGTAGTGAGCTCTAGGCAGTTGGCCTTCCTGCATGTGCAGGCCCCTATTGTAAGTAATATTCTCTTATTGGCCAGTAAGTGAATATTGTGGGTCACAAATCCCATCGAGGTTTTTCCCACACCGGGTTTCCTCGTTAAACATCTTGTGTTATGGTGTTCTTTTCATGTGGATGTTTTTGATTTTGTTATTTACATTAATTCTTGCATACCGGTATACTGTTACTTTATATTCTGCATATTCAGTTTTAAGAAAATCTCATAACCGGTCAGATGTTGATTCACCCCCCCCTCTCAATATCTGTGGGAACCCTAACAATTGGTATCAGAGCCTAGTCCTCTATTTTTAGAAGCCTAACAGCTTGAGGAAGATCTTGACACTGGTAAAGATGGAAAATCTGATGAAGCAACTTGAAGGAGCTCTTACTGACTATGATGCAGAGAAATTGAAAAATATCAAATTAGAAGATGATTTAAATGCAGCTCAGGACATTATTCAGGCACTTCAAGAAAATCTTACTGTTACAAGAAACAAGAGAAGAGAACTTTGTGAAAAGTTGCAAAATGAAAATGATGAAAAGGAATCATTAAATGATATGATGAGAAAATAGAAACAAGAGATCATGACAACAAAAAATGAAATGCAGGATATGACTATGAGATTCTGCAAAGAGATTGAGGATAGAAAGAGGAATGAAAAAGAATTGACTAGAAGACTAAGTGATGCAACAAATGAGAACACAAGACTTAGCTACAAAAATGATATGTTGAAGACAGATCTAATGCATACTCAAAATGACTCGAATGAACTAATGAGACAAAAAGAGATCTTGGAAAGGGAATTGGAAACTGCAAAGCAACACAAAGAAAAATTCAAGAAAAGCTCAGAAGAACTTGGTACCTTATTGAAGAATCAAAAACCCAAAGGTGATACTTCTGGAGTTGGACTTGAAGTTGGAGAATGCTCCGGTACTGCAAATACCCAAGATCAAAGCAAACCGGTAAGACCCTCTAATACTTACAAATTCAATGGAAAATGCTTTAACTATAATAAATATGGTCATAGGGCAAATGAATGTAGATCTAGGAATTATCAGAACATCAATCTTCCCACCGGTCAGTGCACCAAATGCAACAAAATTGGTCATAACTCTAAAAATTGTAGAATGAATGTAAGATGTTATGTTTGTGGAAGATTTGGTCATTTATCAAATAAATGCAGAATGCAAACCGACATAGGTTATGGGAAAGCTATTTAGAAAAATAATGTAACTTGTTATGCATGTAACAAAATTGGTCATATTGCAAAATTCTATAGAAGCAAAGGTACACCGATAGATAACAAAAGTACTAGCTTGAAAGGTAAAGAAAAGGTTGAAGAGGTTAAGAAAGAATTTTCAAAGCAATGGATTAGAAAAGGTAATCTAAATATTGGGGTTACTCCTCCACCGGTAGAACCAACAAATGCTTCACCGACAGGACAATATGATGCTCCACCGGCGGGACAAAGCAATGCTCCACCGGCAGGATGTTCTTCATCAAATTGAAGAAAATTATCTTGAGGGTTTGGCAATTTAATGACACATGTGCTATTATTCCCTCAGTTAGAGAAAAGAAGTTGAAAATCCTTCATTTCCGGCAAATAAAGTTGAGTTAATACATCACCGGTAGATAATTAATGTGGTAGGTGGCAGAAAAGGCTTTATAAATTAAGTTTTTGGCTCCATTTCATTTCACCGTGAATTCAAACTTTCAGAGAGCGCGAAGATTTCTGAGCTAAGGCATTCCAAGAAAAGAGGCAAAGCACTTCAGCAATCAGTCCATCCAAAGGCAGAAAAAGGTATTTATCATCATGGCATCCTCCTCTACACCTGAATTCATAGCTAACCCTACAGTAGTCGAGGTTATAAAATGACCTAGGCCCGTGTTTGAGCTAGTTCCCGAGGTAGCTAAGAAAGATGACAACACAGGTGCTTTTTCCCAAATTCCAAAGGGTGTTGTTTATGCAGAAGACCCTAGAATGTACATTCATTGCAAGATAGAGGAATTAGGTGATGAAGAAAACAAAGACATGTACAAATCTGTTATATGTGACAATGCCGGAAATGTGAAACCTAAACACCAAATTGTTGAAACCCTAGGATTCACTGAAATCCTCTGCATTCTTGAATTTCCCAAGGAAGTGATTAGGATAGTTCTCAGCAGGGTACATGGCTCATTCTTTTGGCTTGACTCAGTACATAAAATTACAAAGGTAGCTGTGAAAGCAGTAATAGGGTTACCTTCCACCGGTACTAGACCTGACAAAACCAAGAAGGTCTCCAATGACCTAGTAACAAAACTAACTGGTGCAACATCAGAGAAAAGATCATTGAGGGTTAATGATGTAACCGATACAAATGTAAGATTCATTAGCATGATTCTAGGTTACAAAGCTACTCATGCAAATAGGCTTAATTCTATTTCCAGTTTATGCATAAAAAGTGCTAATGACATGGTTAAGAACAATGTAAAAATTGACATTTGTGAATGGTTAAAAGATGAGTTAATTGATAACTTAGCAAAAATCAAGAAGGATAAGAAAGGAACCTTTAGATTTGGAAATTTGCTTGTATGCTTAATGCTACATATAACCAAATAGGCTCCCAGTATAGGCAACAAGGATTTTGGATTTGACATACCAGTAGGAAAACAATTGTCTGACTTATTCAACAACATGGGTGAAAACAAAGAAAAGAATATCCATGAGTATTTTCAAGCACTAAAAGTCAAAATGAATAAGAGGATCAGACTATCACAGGAAATTGTCAACAAATACAAGGATGACATTTGTTTTGTAATAAAAAAGGATGAGATCTGGATGGAAGCAGTCATCCCAAGAACAATCTGGGTTACAGAAATGGGGTATGAAATAGATGACCACATAGTGGAAACTTATGCCAAAGCACTTCTGGAAGCCCCCCATGAACCAAAGGAAGAAGTATTTGGTAGTGTTGAGCACATTAAAAGTCAAATACAATCCAAAAAGAGAGTAAAGAAAGTTGAGGCATCTGTGAGGAAAGGAAGCAGGCAAGCAAAAGCCTTAAAAGATGATGTACTAAAGAAAACTGGCATAACAGAAGATGAGTTGGTAGCCCAACAGCCTGAAACTCATCTATCACCGGTAGATACCTCCTCAGAAGGAGATATGCCAGCAACTTTCAAAAGAGTTGTGAGGACAAGAGACCCCTCACCGGTATCCACTCCTTCACCTAGAAGGACAAGACAAAAGCAACAAGCTGTGAGGTCTCCAGTCAAGAAAGCCACACCTAAGAAAAAGCTGACCCCTAAAAGGAAGAAGAAGATAGATACTGACTTGGCCCCTTTTGACATATTACTGGATGAAATCACAGTGGAAGGAAAATTGAAAAACATAGGGAAAATCTATGACACCCTATCAGAAGATGAGAAAGGACAAATTGAGGAAAGTGTTATACTACACATGGACATGTATAAAAAGTTTTTGATGCAAGTCCTAAATGAAATTCCTGATGAATTATATAAGAGACTTGAGGCCAGAAGGCAAGGAATAATTGAGTTGGATAAGAAAATAAAAATAGAAAAATTACTTGCAGTATACCTGGCCAACTCACCTAAGGAAATTGATGATTTGATAGCTCAGGCCAACCAGACAGTCTTTTCCACTGCACACCGGCAAATATCATTAATGGTAGGTAGAGTTACTGAAGTCTCAACTGAAACAAAAGATGGTTGGGATAGATTCTTGGTTGAAAAAGAAAAACAAGAAGAATATATGAATCCCAAGCCCATTCTAGTATATCAAAAGGACAAAGGGAAAGGTAAAGTTGGTGCACCGCCAAGTATCAAGATTAGAGACAACTTACCCCCACCTCCTTTAAATACTCCACTGGTAAAAACAACTGCAGAAGATCAACCGACAGCTAAGAGCATGGACACAGAGGATAACAATCCTAATCCTGAAGTCCTATATATTGTGAATGTTGATACTCAAGAAACCAACATAGTGGTAGATAAGGATACCACAGAGAAATCTGATAATAAGGAGCAACAGGCAACAAGAAACCAAGAGCAACCGGCAGCAGATTCAGAGAAAAAGAAGGAATCTGGAACACAAACAGAGCAACCAACAGAGCTAAAGGCTCAAGAACAGATGCCACCGGTAAGAAATGATGCAAGAAAAACTGTGGAGGCACAAATAGACCTACCAGAGGTCAATACCAGCATGGTCCCTTCCACCGACACTCAATTTACTGGGTCATCATCAAATGTAACAGAGGTATTGCTCGATTCTATCAAGAAAATAACCGATTATAGCTCACAAGCATATAAAGCAATAGATGATTCAATTCCAGTTTTGAAATTAATAGCTCCAAACTGTAATATAGCCAACAAAGATTCTTTAGAGCAGTTGGATACACTTTGTAAATATATTTCTAGAAATTTTGAGCAATCAAAGGTAGAAACTGTAAATGAAAGTGTAGAAAAAGAAAAACAGAAATTCTTTGAGGAAGGAATAAAGAAGTGTATCAGGGAATTTGACACACTTCTACCGGAACTATACAATATATTGAAAGAGCACAAAACTCTGTATAAAGACACCTGTAAGATAAGCTTTTTGACCACGGATGTAGATAAAAAGATGAGCAAGGTATAGGAAGAGATCAATAAACTTGCTGATAATTTTGTTAACTCACCCGATACATTATCAGTTTTTGAGGAAAAGATAACAAATTTTGAGGAAGAATTGCTTAAATTAGAAAGAGAAAAAGAGAAAATAATAAACAAGGCAAAAATTTTGAGATCTAAACTAAGTCCAAGATTGGACTATTTAGCATCTCTGTGTAAGGAAATCTCAGAGGCAATAAGATAGGGTAGCAAAACATCGGTAGAGCACTTGCAGCATCTCACCGGTACAATACACAGAACTGAGATAGCAATAAAGGAGAGCAAGAAGTTTATGGATGGTATAAACTTAATTTTGGGAGATATTCTTCAGCTAATAACTACCCAACTACAAGGTTGAGGTTATGTATTGGTACAACTACAAATCTACTAACCTTTGTCATTGATGCCAAAGGGGGAGTAGTAGATGAGAAAATTCAAAACACAGGGATCACATGCTTAGGGGGAGCCCTCATATTTTTTGTAACATTTTTGGATATCTTTTTGAAATTTCTCATGAGTGTTGCCATCAATGCCAAAGGGGGAGATTGTTGGCATATGGACACTCCAATGAGACATTGTGTGTGATTGAAGGTTTTGTCATTGATGGCAACCTTGCAATCCTATGGCACCGGCAAGCATTACACAGGAAACCTTGCAATCCTATGGCACCGGAAAAGACATTATACCAACAAGCATTACACAGGCAACCTTGCAATCCTATGGCACTGGCAAAGACATTATACCGGAAAAGCATTACTCAAATAGAACAATGCACCGACATCAACAAAATCAATGTACACCGGCACCGACATAGAAGATGTACACCGGCACAAAAGGAAATATGTATACCGGCACAGAGGCCGACAGGATTTTTGATATGTAATATTTTGTTTATCATTGTAAGCCGACTTGGCAAATTGTAAAATGACTTGTATATAAAAGAGATCATTGTAGGCATTTGTAGGACATAGAGAGAATGTAATAAATAAAATATAAGGCAGACCTAATGTGCAAATTGTAGGTCAAGGGTATATGTAAAGAACAGAGCAAGAACCGGTACTGAATCTGGCATTGAAGATGCTATTGTAAAGCAGTACATAATATTGGATTTGTGTAAATCCTCTTTGTAAGTCAATGTGACTTCTTGTTGAGCAGTGAGCTCTAGGCAGTTGGCCTTCCTGCATGTGCAGGCCCCTATTGTAAGTAATATTCTCTTATTGGCCAGTAAGTGAATATTGTGGGTCACAAATCCCACCGAGGTTTTTCCCACACCGGGTTTCCTCATTAAACATCTTGTGTTATGGTCTTCTTTTCATGTGGATGTTTTTCATTTTGTTATTTACATTAATTCTTGCATACCGGTATACTGTTACTTTATATTTTGCATATTCAGTTTTAAGAAAATCTCATAACCGGTCAGATGCTGTTTCACCCCCCCCTCTCAGTATCTGTGGGAACCCTAACACAATGGATGGGTTTTTGTTGCTATAACAAAAGATCAACCGACACCTACTACACAACCGGTAGAACAAGCCCTAGCAGCTAAAGTTGAAGTAAAGGATGAATGGATCATTGACTCAAGATGCTCACATCATATGACATGAGACAAAGGTAAATTCTTGAACTTTCAAGAATACAATGGAGGTTTAGTAAGATTTGAAGATGACAAAGCCTGTTCAATCAAAGGTAAGGGTTCAATATCTCTTGATGGTAAGCATAACACTGACAATGTCTACTATGTTGAAGGATTAAAGCATAATCTTTTAAGTGTTGGTCAATTAGTTGAGAAAGGATTTCAGTTACAATTTAAAAATGGAAAATGTAAAATCATGAATAGAACTAGTTTGGAAATTGAAACTTGTAATCATACTAGAGTTAATATCTTTCGTTTGAATAACAGTGAAAAGGCATGCTTGATTGTGCATATAGATGAAAGTTGGTTATGGCATAAGAGACTTTGTCATGTAAACTTTGATTGCATGGTAAAAATCAGTACTTCTAAGGCAATTAGAGATCTACCTAAAATTGTGAAACCTCATAATGCAATTTGTAAGGAATGTCAATTTGGAAAACAAGTTAGAGCTAGTTTCAAAAGTATTCCAGAAAAATCCAATAATGCTCTTGATTTGATTCACACTAATTTATGTGGTCCAACTAGAACTAAAAGCTTACAAGGTGATACATATTTCATGCTAATTATTGATAATTATTCTAGAATGTGTTGGGTTACTTTTCTCAGAGAAAAATCAGAAGCACTTGGAAAGTTCAAACTATTCAAAGCAATGGTTGAGAATGAAACCGGTAAGAAAATAAAATGTTTAAGATCAAATCAAGGAGGAGAATTCACATCTAAGGACTTTAATACATTCTATGAAGTGAATGGAATCAGAAGACAGTTATCAACACCTCAGACACCACATCAGAATGGAGTTGTTGAAAGGAAAAATAGAACTATCTTGGATGTAGCAAGAAGTATGTTATCAGAAGTAAATCTACCACATGTGTATTGGAGAGAAGTAGTTAGCATTGTTGTCTATACATTCAACAAAGTTCACATCAAAGGTGAAACCGGTAAGATCCCTCATGAACTATGGTTTGGTAATACTCCTACTCTTACATATTTCAGAATTTTTGGAAGTAAATGTTATATTAGAAGAGATGAGTATATTGGAAAATTTGATCCTAGAAGTGATGAAGGACTATTTCTTGGTTATTCATCTAAGAGCAAGGCATATAGATGTTTTAATAAGAGATTGCAGAAAATTGTTGAGAGTACAAATGTAAAGATTGATGAACAATTCCGAGGAACTTCAAGGTATATAGACTCTGAACTGGCAACAAAAATTATGACAAACGAACCTACACTAAATCCACCGGTACAAAATGAAGATCCAGTTACCCCGGTATCATCAGAGGATTCCACAATAATCGAAGAACAACAGCAAACTAAGTCACCCTGGTATGTAAGATTGAATCATTCTAAAGATCAGATAATTGGAAACAAATTTAAAGGAGTTATGACAAGAGGAAGATTGGCAAATGAAGAGGTATGTCTTATTTGTCAAATTGAACCATCATCTATCAATGAGGCATGTGAAGATAAATTTTGGATTAAAGCTATGGAAGAAGAATTAGGACAAATTGAGAAAAATAATACTTGGACATTAGTTCCCCAGCCTAAAGATAAAAATGTAATTGGAACCAAATGGGTATTTAGAAAAAAACTTAATGAAGATGGTAAGGTTGTCAGAAATAAAGCAAGACTAGTATGTAAGGGATATTCTTAGAAAGAAGGAGTTGATTACAATGAAACCTTTGCACTGGTAGCTAGAATTGAGGCAGTTAGATTATTCTTGGCTTTTGCAGCTCACAAGGACTACAAAGTTTATCAAATGAATATTAAATGTGCATTTTTGAATGGAGATCTTGAAGAGGAAGTATATATTGAACAACCTGATGGATTTTCTTTGACAGATGACAATGATATGGTTTGCAAGTTAAGAAAAGCTCTGTATGGATTAAAACAAGCCCCAAGAGCTTGGTATGCAAGGTTGGATAAGTATCTTTTAAAGATTGGTTTTACTAAAGGAAATGCAGATAGCAATTTATATTACAAAATAACTAATGATGACATCTTGATTATTGAAGTATTTGTTGATGATATAATATTTGGAGGAGAAGATGGATTATGTAAGGAATTTTCTATTAAAATGCAGCAAGAATTTGAAATGTCTATGATTGGAGAAATAAAATTTCTTTTAGGATTGGAGATTTCACAGACTGATAAAGGTATATTTTTGAGTCAATCCAAGTACTTGAAAGAATTATTGAAGAAATTTGGGATGGAGAACTCTAAACCAGTAAGCACACCTATGACTACAAATGACAAATTATCTCAAAGGGATGAATCTACACCTGTTAATCCAACTAGATACAAATCTATGATAGGAGGTTTATTGTATTTGACACAAACTAGGCCTAATATTATGAATGTAGTATGTATTGTTTCTAGATTTCAAAGTAATCCTAGGTAAAATCATGAATTAGCAGTAAAAAGTATTTTCCGGTACATACAAGGCACATCAAATCTTGGATTATGGTATCCTAGAGATGAAAATTTTGACCTATGTGCAACATAGATGCAAATTGGGTAGGAGATGTGGATGATAGAAAAAGCACCACTGGAGGAGCATTCTTTCTTGGAAAAAGATTAGTTTCTTGGCTGAGTAAGAAACAGAGTTGTACATCTTTATCAATAGCCGAATCAGAATATGTTGCAGCAGCAACTAACTGTACACAGGTACTATGGCTTAAGCAAATGTTGAAAGACGTAGAGGTAAAATGAAAGGAACTTATTATTATATATTGTGATAACACTGCAACAATTGATATATCTAAGAATCCGGTATTACATTCTAAAACAAAACATGTTTCTATCAAACTGAATTTTCTAAGGGAAAAAGTTGAAGAAAAAGAGATAAAACTGGTTAATGTGAATACTAAAGAATAGCTTATAGATATTTTCACAAAACCTTTGCCTAAGGAGACCTTTGAATATCTCAGAGATCAGCTTGGAGACTTAGACAATTGATGATTGTCATCAACAGGCAGAATTGAAAGACAAATCTTTTACTTCGGTCTTTGAAGAGGAAGCTACTTCTCAGGGGGAGTAGTTAGTATATTGAATTGATTAGTATTTTGTATGAACTTGATTTTTTTAACTTTGGCATTTGATGTCAAAGGGGGAGAGATATCTATGGAAAAACACATTATCTTTTGAGAAGAGATTAGTATTAAAGATTAATCTTTGGATAAACACATGTTGCTCCCTGGGGGAGAAATTGTTGTTTAAAGGAGATTGTTGGTTTTTGGTATTTGGCATTTCTGTTTTGGCACTTTGATGGTTTTTCCATCTTTTGTTGCCATCAATGGCAAAGGGGGAGAGTGTTGGTAATTTGGTATGGTTTTTTCATTGATGTCAACACCTACTGAAACACTAGCACTTTGGAAATCCAGCAACATTCACTGACAAGCAAGTAACTATTGCACAATTACTGGTATATGGTTCATCGGCAGGATATAATATTCACCGGAACTTGGAATGATATGGAAGACACTTGGTAATGTTGAAGACATCATATGGACACTTTGTTTTGAAGAATTAATCATTGGTATATTCATATTTGCATATTTGCTTTTACCGGCAAATAGGTCCAGGGTTATCTAGGGTTACACCGGCAGGTTTATCTTTTCCAGATCAGCATGGCACACTATGGAGATGATTTATTATTGTTGTAGATGCATTAAGCTGACATGTTTAATCAATTATTGGATCGGATATTATATTGTATGTAAAATGTTTTTTATTGTAATATCTTGTAGAGCCAACCTACTAAAATTGGTCTTAGGTTATGGTATAAATGTAAGATGTTATTTGTAAGATCGAATGTGGAATGCGAAAAAGAATTGTGTCAAGGTATATGTGAGATTAAGCAGAGGTATACAAGAAGACATCATTTGAAGGTGAAGCTAGGTTTTTGTAGAAGCATATCAGCATTACACCAGTACTGAATCTAGCATATGAAGATGCTATTTTGTGCAGTACATTCTTATTGGATTTAACCATCCAACTATAGTCAATGTGACTCCCATTTTGTGATTGAGCTATGAGCTCTAGGCTGTTGGCCTTTCTGCATGTGCAGACCCCATTTATGTACACTTACTATCTGCAGTAGTATCATCTAATTGTGGGTAAGGTTTCCCACCGTGGTTTTTCCCCTTACAGGATTTCCATGTACAAATATTGGTGTTATGTGTTGTGGATGACTCTATATTTATGTTTCATGCATTAATCTCTACCGATATAGCAATTTACTATTAACATTGTCTACTGGTACACTTAACTGGTTTACCGATATTAAGCACTAAATTGGTTAATTGGTTTTTGGTTTAAATTTATTAGACAACTGATTCACCCCCCACTTCTCAGTTGTCTCTGGGACCTAACATCAAGTTGACTCAAAGAATCCTTATTATCTATGTTGCATTTTGGAGCTATCATCTTCAAAATTGGGATAGTGTCATCTATAGCTTTCTAAGCTTGTGAACTATAATTAGTTATTTTCTTCAAAGAATCTAAAAGAACTTCAGTTACATTGGTTGATTTATAACCTGTTGAGGAGGAACCAACATTCTGAATTCCGCAAATGGAGGAAGCAACCATGCTTGTAGTGACCTCTGGTAGGTCAGTCTGTGTTTCCATTTCCTTAAGCAAGGGTTTTTGTTTCTCTCTTGTTGCCGGTGCCACTGTTTCCACATGAACCTGTTGTTGTTCCAGAGCCTGTTGCTCTGCTTGTCTCTCTGTCTGTTGATCAGTTTCAGTCTTTGTTTTCCCATCTATCGGTTTACCTTTAGTGTTAACAATGTTGTCAGCTACCGGTGGCTCATTAGCCATGTCAATCTTACCAGTTATGTCCTTGTCTATCACAATGTTGACCTTTTGAGTATTAACATCCACTGTGTATAGTACCTCGAGATTAGGATTAGAATCCTCTTGTGATACATCCATACTTTCATCTGCTGGTTGGTCTGCTGTTGTTGTTACCGGTGGAGTAGTCAGAGGTAGTGGGGATAAGTTATCTTTTATTTTGATACTAGGAGGTCCACCAACCTTTCCTTTACCCTTATCTTTGTCTTTTTGATAGACTTTGATAGGCTTGGGGTTCCTGTATTCTTCCTGCTTTTCCTTCTCCACAAGGAATATATCCCATCCATTTTCTGTTTCTTCTGTTACCTCATATACTCTTCCTACCATTAGTGTAATATGCCGGTGTGTAGTAGAGAATACTGACCGGTTAGCCTTTGTAATCAGATCATCTATTTCTTTTGGAGAGTTGACTGGGTAGACAGCAAGTAATTTTTAAATTTTGATTTTCTTGTCAAGTTCTACAACAGATTGTCTTCTTGCTTCCAGTCTCTTGAATAATTCATCTGGTAGTTCATCTACAACCTACATTAAAAACTTCTTATAGATATCCAGGTGTAAAATGACACTGTTTTCAACTTGCTCTTTCTCATTTGCTGATAGTGTATCATATAATTTTTCTATGTTCTTGAGATTTCCTTCTTTTATGATTTCATCCAACAGTTTAGCAATTGAAGAAATATTCTGTTGAGTCCTTTTCTTCTTAGGTGTTAGCTTTTTCTTTGGGGTTGTCTTCTTTACCGGAGACCTCACTGCTTGTTGTTTTTGTCTAGTTCTTCTAGGTGAGGGTATGGATACCGGTGAAGGTTGTCTTTTCCTTACAACTCTTTTAAATTTAGTTGGCTTGTCACTCTCTAAAGAAGTTGCTACTGTTAGGCCCAATATGGAAAGCTAATGTACTGAGAGGGGAGGGGTGAATCAGTACTTCAAATCCTTTTATCAACAATATCTTCACTATTATGCATAAACCACAAACTGTTGTAACATAACATAAAGCTAAAACAAATAAATAACAATCATACATGATTCACTCCATAACACATATATTTTGGTTACGCAAAAACTCTTGGTTAGAGAGAAAAACTGCAGTGGGGATGGCACCCACAACTTCACTACTGCAATAATAAAGGTTGCTCGGTTAGAGCTACATGTTCAACTATTTCTAATAGCTTACCCTATTAGAGTATCAAGATCATTCGATCTACCTTGCTAAAGGATTTTACAACACTTATTCTAAATGTTGCACCTGGTTAAAGGCTTTACAATTTATAGACTTTGTTAGAGTCTTTTACCCTGCTAAAGGTTTCTCTTACAACTTCAAAATATTACAATAAAATCTTTACAAATATCTACAGCTTTACATCTGAAATGTTATAGCATATTCTATGTGCTCAAAATGAGATTACCTTGCTTATAGCATACCTCGGTAACCCATAAATTAACTTGGTTAACCCTTCCATTTACTCTGTTCTTTGACTGTTCTCTGAAATCCTTCTCGATGACCTTTGTGTCTCTGTAACAGTCATAACACTCAATGCTTTCTTATGTATCACACATGTCTTGCTTCATACACCTCTATATCTCTGTATCTAATCTCAATCCATGCTGTATAAATATATATCTTATGTCGGTGATCAGGTTCATTGCTTCAATCTTACAAACATGATTTATCGAATGAATAACTATACAAAATATTTCATTGGTTAGATGACCTCAAAATCATACACAATCCTTAAGTGCAATTTCCAATGTGATAACTGTTCTATGTTCCTCGATCTTGTAACACATTTTCCCATGTGTGTCTAGGTTCAATGAATCTGGTAACATGTTTCACTCAGTGTATCATTGTTTCTACTCCGTAGACATGGAATGTTACTCGGTAGACAGCTCGGTGAATATTGGGCTCTGTGACTACTTTCTTCTATAACCGACTGCTCTGTGCATACCGACTAAATGTTTCGATAGTAGTAGCTGACTAGAGTATATAGAATGACTTTGGATATAAAACTAATGGCAACTATAATAAGTAGTAACAATCTCCCCTTTTGACATTAGTTGAGATGTTTGACAAAACTTCTTTCAAAGTCATAACTCAAAAATCTATATACTTACAAAATTTTGACAAAACTGACAGCATATACTTTTGTCAATGAAATAGTATATTTAGATATACTCCCCTTATCAATATACTGTACAAAACTCTGAGTTTGCATGCTCGATGATCAATATTCTATGATAACTGCTCGGTTCACTACTCCGTTCTTTGTTCCCTGTCAAAATTGACTGTGCATATGAATACTTTGTTCTGCTCGGTATACTCCCTCTGTATACTACATTCCCCTGAATACTTTGATATGATACTCACTCCCCCTTTTTGACAAACATCAAAACTTAGTTACCATTCGGTGGTGGCAACTGGTCAAAAATGGATTTGTACTTCATTCGAGCATCGGTGAGAGCGGCAGAGAGGGCATCCTTAACACTATCCATGAGTGAATTCTAAGCTATAATGTCAGCTAACAGTGAAATTAGTCCATCTAAGGTGCTTCCCTCTTGTTGAGTGGATAGGGAAGTAGCTTTGTTGATCTATTCTTGGATGGAGGAAAGATGAGGAAGGAATAATGTTTGAAGTGTCATTATGTCCATCCTTATCTTGTGCTCTTCATTCCTGAGTTCCAATTATTGAGCCATGAGCTTTTGTAACTTTGTATAAAAATTCTGAATGGAATTTGGCTCAGTGGTCAGCTTATTTGAGAGATCAGTGATCTCTTTCTCAATCACTTCGGTTTTATTTTTGATATCTTTAATGAATAAAGAAAATGTATAGAGTTTCTGAAATAAATAAAGAATGTGCTTGAGTTGAGGGGTCAACTCAGTAATAAATTTGACAAGTTTAACTTTGCCAATAGCAATAGCTTTCTGTACCTCTTCAATCATTTAGTAGTGAGCTCCTTGTCCTTTAACTTGCTCAAATATTCATATGCATCTACTCCTGATTTCTCTATCTTGGTTAGGAGTTCATCCAATTGAATGTGGATGGTGGCATCTTTTGTCACTGTTGCTTCAGGTATCATATCGATTAATAGTGCTTTCACCTTCTGAAGTACTTTATTTTTCTTTTGAATAGCCATTTGCTTCTCCTATTCGGCATTGGCTTTGCATAGTTCTCTGAATTCAATGAGTGCTTGCCCTTTTAATTTGGATATATCAACATTGGGCAACACTATTGGTTTTGACAAATCTAATTTGAAACTATGTTTTTTCATTTTCTTTTCTTTACCTTTCATCGGTTGAACTAAAACAATGGCTTGTGAGGCTTGGTGACCCTCGGTAAGTTATTCGGTAGAGGCAACACTTTGGTCAGTTTCTTTAGCCTCTGTAGTGTCCTTTGGTGTCTCGGTTGTAACATTTTCAGTGCTAGATGGAGCTTGAGAGGTCTGTTCTTGAGAAGTACCTTCTCCTACTGTTGACTTGTGACCTTCTGTGCCTTTTTCCATATCCTGAGAGGCCTCGATTGAAACAGGCTGATTGACCAGAGCATAGGGCTGAACTTGTTCCAAAACTGATTCACTGGATACAAGTTGGGCATAAGCATTCCCTTCTATCATTTCCTGTTCAGGTGCCTCGGTGTCCATGATATCCTCATCAACTCGTATAGTGTTAGTAGGATCTTGCTTAGTGACATCAACTATTTCAACTTCAGCTTGCTCACCAGCATTCTTGATTCAAAAGATTTCCTACCATTTTTCTTTGGTCTCATTCTCTACATCCAAGTAAAGGCCATTCATCAATTTCAAGGCTCTTTGCTTGACTAGGAATTTTGTGTGACAATTTTTCAGATGTTCGATGATCTCATCTACTGACATGTCTGGGAAAAGATGTACCAGACTTCTTTCTCTCATCTGTCTCTCTAAGTCCATGGCATACTTCCACCTATTGTCAATATGCAAATATAATTCATTTGGAAGAGATTTAGATACTTCCAATGGGACCAATCAGAATTTCAATAGTGTGTAGATGATAGCTTCTTCTATTTGTCTCTTTTCATCATTAGATCTAGATTCATATTTTACATATCTGAATTATCCAAATCCACCATATTGCATCAGATTAGCACAAAAAATTTCCACACTATGTACATTTACCTTTGTACTCTTGACAATCTGAAATTTGTTTTTGTCTTCGAATTCAGTGTCACTAGACTCTTTAGTCAAAATGAGTCTCCAAGTAGATTTCTTGTAAGTTTTTGTTATCTTGGGTGTGACAACATTCTTTGGTTTCTTACTTGGTGATGTTGCAGATGCTCTTGTGTTAGGTCACTTTGTTGGAGGAGTCGATGATACTTTTGATGTATCCTGTTTCTTTCTTTTCAAAACTTTCCCTTTAGGCAATTCGATGCTCAGTGTTATAGCTACCTCTTGGGCTTCAGATTCCTCTTCAGTGATGGCTATAGTGCCCTTGACAGGTATGGAGGAAGAACGTTCCTCGAATTTCTTCATTAATACCTTGATCATTTTTGTTGCCTTCCTTGTAGCCTTGGGCACTACAATGCTCATTTTTACTTTTTCCTTCACTTCTTCATATGTTCCATACCTCAGCTCGGTAGCATGCCTTTGTAATGTAAGAAAAGCATCTATCTGCTATTGTGTGATATCAAAATCAATCTCATAACCCATAGGTAGCAAAGATTGAGTTCTCAGTTCCACAACATTAACATAGCAGTAATCAGTGTCCACTTCAAAACATATGTCATCCTTGTATCTCTCCACTAACTTGGGTGGAATTCTATATCTGTTATGCATCTTCTCCTAAAACTTGTTGAAATAATCATCCATAATATCATTAAAATTATCACCTAGCTTCTTGATGAAGTCATTGATTTGATGGGTGATTGGTCTGTGTAGTTCCCAAACAACTTTACCGACTGATGGAAATAATTTCTCAAAATAGAAAAACATGCATACCAGAAGTGATCCAAATTTTAGTGTATTAGCTGAATTGTTCTTCTTTGGCTTCCTTATGGTATTGAGATTCTCAAATAGGTTTTTCAGCAATACCTCACATAAATCAATTTTCATGCCTTTCTTCACAATTTTATATGCTAAGTTGACTACTGCACATGGTACACTATTTTCCCTTGCCGATTGGAAGAAACAATAACCTATTACTCTAGTGGCAAAATTTAGCTCTTCATCAGTGACATTGTTCAATTTTAGTCCCCTGCAATCAGATTCTACTCCGGTTAAACTGATCAATTCCTTCTATGATATCATTTTTTGAGGTTGGGCATGATCATAAATAGGGTAGCTAGTGATCAAATGAATGATTTCCTTGGTGTTCTTAAACAGTTTCTCTTCTAGCCACATGAAGTCATCATGAACTCTACTCAGAACAAACTTGACCCATTGGGGTTTGAAGACACGGGGATAGGTTAGGGCTTTGGTCAATCCCTTAATTTTGATGTGCTCATATTTGCTATCCATTTTACCATCGGTACACAATTCATCATATGTGTCTTTGATCTCAACATGACCTAGTTCCTCAACTCGACACTTAGTAAAGAATCTCACATCCTCGACTAATAAAATTCTATCTAGAATGAGTGAAAATGTAGTTTTGTCATCTGGTTCAGATGCAATTTTGGGAGTTAAAGAGTATTTCAGTGAGGGCTTTTCAATGTTCTCAACAACAATGGGCATCTAGATCTTAGGTGCCATTGTAGATTTTAGATAAATACTAACAAAAGATCCTTAGGGTTTGAAGACTTTCAAACAGCAGACGCTTTCTACTTAGCAAATAATAACAACTTAATATGATCAGTAAACTATCTTGATAATGTGTTGTGATTGATGTAAATACCTTTGAATTTGCTTCGGAGGAGGTTTGATCGCCTTTGATTCGCTTTGCTCTGCTTTCTTGAAAACTTAGTGAGTGAAAAATGACCACGCAATAGCTTTAAGTATTCATTGTACCTCATCGGGCTTCATGCAGTTAGGTCAGAAAACATCAAATGCACTTGGTACCATTACTTCTTTTTATGCTTTTACCGAGTAGCTAGTCTTCCTGCATTTACCGACTTGACAGGTTTCCAAAAGACTTTGATGAAATTTCAAATTTTCTAATGCATCTTTAATTATGTAGATTTTGAATTAAGTACAAGATAAAATAGGAACTGTTAAGATTTGACCTTTGAGATAATGTAGTCCCTTCATACCTTTACCGATTAATTTGGAATAGGTGCACCTAGCTCGGTAGATAAGGTGCTTTCTTCATTTGACACAATTTCCTTCTTTTTCCAAATCATCTATAATTTGCCTTTTATTTCCTCAGTGTCTCCTCTAGGTTGATATCTGCAATCTCTAGCCAAGTGTCCAACTTTGTGAAAATGAAAACATGCCATACTAGGATTTCTCCATGATCTTCAATTGTTCATTCTAAACCTTATAAAGTAGTTGGCACTTATATATCCATATCTTCCACAACATTCACACCATATCCTTGTATTGTAATCCCATGGTACTACAGAATACTATCGGTAAGGATTTGTGTGAGTTCGGTAGCCTCTAGTATTTTCTCGATGTGTAAACCACATATAGTTTTTCTGCTTAAACCAACACTCCTTGGTACTATGTCCATATCTATCGTAGTTTTTACAAAACCCTTTGAATTTTTCCTTCTGATAATTGCTAGTAGACTTTGTCCTACATTGGTTAGATGTGTGATCATATTTGTTGCGATTGTGACAATAACCATTAGACCTAGTGACATTTGGTTGTTTACCTTTTCTGATTTGGCACATGTTAGCAATGTGACCTTGTTTTCCACAGTAGTTGCAAATAGGCTTCTTTCCTTTGATATTCTTCTTATTTCCAGCTTGCTTTCATGATTCTCCTTTCTTGTTTGTATGAATTCCCTTTTCAATAGAGTCTTTTCCTTTGTAACCGAGTCCTACTTCTTTGTTGGGTCTTCTTGTATTCAGTTTCTCATCCAATATCTTTGATGCTTCATAACTCTTTTTCAGTGTTTCCTTGGATTTCTTTTCTGTTTCAAGTTCATTGGTCAACCTTGATACTTCAAGTTTCAATGCTTGATTCTCATCATCTTTCAGATTTGCTTCATGATGTGCATAGCCCAATTGATTTGATAGATTCTGTTGAATCTCAGTCAACCTTGTGATTTCATCATTCTTTTCAAATACTAATGCTTCAAGCTGTTGTTTTTCTCTTTCTAGATCTCATACTTTATCTTTAGTTGTCCTTAATGCATCAAGATTCTCAGTCATCTGTGTGCTGAAATGTTCATGTCCTCTTTTCATTTCTTTTAGCCGATCAGTCAGTGCTTTGTTCTTCTCCTTCAGTTCTTCAATCATCTCTTCAATCTCTTTAGATATACTATTCTCAGATGATGTTTCAATTTGTTCCACTAACTCTTGAGAGTCCTGCAAATCATCAAATAATCTCCTTCTAACTTTCAATGCTTTTTGCATTTGTCTTTGCATGTCTGCAATCCCTTGATTAGCATGATCCAACTCTTCTTGCAGATACATAATTTTTTGAGATTGTTTATATCCTTCCATTGATAAGATCTTCTTTAGGCTGTTAAACTCTTTTCCAAGATTCAAGCTCTGATACCAATTGTTAGGCCCAATATGGAAAGCTAATGTACTGAGAGGGGAGGGGTGAATCAGTACTTCAAATCCTTTTATCAACAATATCTTCACTATTATGCATAAACCACAAACTGTTGTAACATAACATAAAGATAAAACAAATAAATAACAATCATACATGATTCACTCCATAACACATATATTTTGGTTATGCAGAAACTCTTGGTTAGAGAGAAAAACTATGGTGGGGATGGCACCCACAACTTCACTACTGCAATAATAAAGGTTGCTCGATTAGAGCTACATGTTTAGCTATTTCTGATAGCTTATCCTATTAGGAGTATCAAGATCATTAGATCTACCTTGCTAAAGGATTTTACAACACTTATTCTAAATGCTGCACCTAGTTAAAGGCTTTACAATTTATAGACTTTGTTAGAGTCTTTTACCCTATTAAAGGTTTCTCTTACAACTTCAAAATATTACAATAAAATCTTTACAAATATCTACAGCTCTACATCTAAAATGTTATAGTAGATTCTATGTGCTCAAAATGAGATTACCTTGCTTATAGTATACCTTAGTAACCCATAAAGTAACTCGGTAAACCCTTCTGTTTACTCTGTTCTTTGACTATTCTCTGAAATCCTTCTTGGTGACCTCTGTGTCTCTGTAACAGTCATAACACTCAGTGCTTTCTTATGTATCACACATGTCTTGCTTCATACACCTCTATATCTTTGTATTTGATCTCAATCCATGCTGTATAAATAGATATCTTATGTTGGTGATCAGGTTCATTTCTTCAATCTTACAAACATGATTTATCGAATGAATAACTATACAAAATATTCCATTGGTTAGATGACCTCAAAACCATACATGGTCCTTAAGTGCAATTTCCAATGTGATAACGGTTCTATGTTCCTCGATCTTGTAACACGTTTTCCCATTTGTGTCTAGGTTCAATGAATTTGGTAACACATTTCACTTGGTTTATATCAACTCGGTGTATCATTGTTTCTGCTCGGTAGACAGCTCGGTGAATACTGGGCTCTGTGACTACTTTCTTCTATAACCAACTACTCTGTGCATACCAACTGAATGTTTCGATAGTAGTAACCGATTAGAGTATATAGAATGACTTTGGATATAAAACTAATGGCAACTATAATAAGTAGTAACAACTACCAGTGATAGGTGAGTTTCTGGTTGTTGTGCCTGTAACTCATCTTCAGTGATACTAGTTTGTTTTTGTACATCTTCTTTTATAGCTTTAGCCTGCCTTGAACCTCTTCTCAGAGTTACTTATACTTTCTTTACTCTCTTCTTAGAGTGAATTTGGCTTTCAATGGTCTTAGCACTACCAAATACTTCTTCCTTAGCTTCATTTGGTGCTTCCAGAAGAGCTTTTGCATATGTTTCAATGATGTGGTCATCAGTCTCATGGCCCATTTTAGTAACCCAAATTGTTCTTGGGATAAATGCTTCCATCCAAATCTCATCCTTTTTAATCACAAAACATATATCATCCTTGTATTTGTTAACAATTTCTTGTGGCAGTCTGATTCTTTTGTTCATTATGGCCTTTAGTGCTTGAAAATACTCATCAATATTCTTTTCCTTGTTTTCACCCATGTTGTTGAATAAGTCTGATAATTGTTTCCCTACCAGTATGTCAAATCCAAGGTTCTTGTTGCCTATATCAGGCACCTGTTTGGTTATATGTAGCATTAAGCATACAAGTAAATTACCAAGTCTAAAAGTTCCTTTCTTATCCTTCTTGATCTTCCCTAAATTGTCAATCAATTCATCCTTTAGCCATTCACATACATCAATTTTCACATTTTCTTTTAAGATATCATGTGTACTTTTTATGCATAAACTGGAAACTGACTTAAGTCTATTTGCATGTGTTGCTTTGTATCCTAAAATCATGCTAACAAATCTCACATTTATGTCAGTCACATCCTTAACCCTTAGAGACCTTCTATCAGATTTTGCACTAGTTAGGTTCATTACCAGGTCATTTGAGACCTTCTTTGTTTTGTTTGGTCTGCTACCGGTGGAGGGTAACCCTATTATAGCTTTCACTGCTTCCTTGGTAATTTTATGGATTGAATCAAACCAAAAGAATGCACCATGTACTCTACTTAACACTATCCTAATAACTTCCTTGGGGAAATCCGGAATGCTGAGGATCTCAATGAATCCTAGGGTTTCAATAATTTGGTGTTCAAGTTTTACTTTACCAGAATCATCACAGATATCAGATTTGTACATGTTCTTGATTTCTTCATCTCCTAATTCTTCTATATGGCAATGGATATAGATTCTAGGGTCTTCTGCATAAACAACTCCTTTGGGAATTTGGGAAAAAGCACCTACATTGTCATCCTTTTTGGTTATCTCAGGAACTAGCTAAAATATGAGCCTAGGTTGTTTGATTACCTCGACTGCAGTAGGGTTTTCTATGAATTCAGGTACAGAGGAGGATGCCATGATTATAAATACCTTTTTCTACCTTAGGAAGGATTGATTGCTGAAGTGCTTTGCCTCTTTGCTCGAAATGCCTTAGCTCTATAGATTTCGTGCTCTTCAAATGTTTGAATGATTGGTGAAGTAGAATGGAGCCAAAAACATTAATTTATAATGTCAATTTGCCAACTACCACATTTAATGCTTGCCGGTTAAGTAATCACTTAACATATCTGTCGGTATAGAAGTAAATTCAACTTCTTACCATCAACTGAGGGAATAATAGCATATGTCTCATTGATTGCCAAACCCTCAAGGAAATTTCTTCAATTTGATGAAGAGACTCCTGTCGGTGGAGTGCTACTCTATTCTACTGGTGGAGTGTTGCTTGGTTCTACCAGTGGAGTAGTATTCCTATCCACATTCAGTTCTGATTTCCTGATCCATTGTTTTGAAAATTCTTGCTTAACTTCTTCAACCTTTTCTTTTCCTTTCAAACTAGGACCTTTATTGTCTGTCGGTGATCCTTTACTTCTACAAAATTTAGCAATATGCCCAATTTTGTTACATGCATAGCAAGTCACATTATTCTTCTGAATAGCTTTCCCATAACCTATGTCAGTTTTTGTTCTGCATTGATTAGATAGGTGTCTAAATCTTCCACAAACATAACATCTCACATTCATTCTGCAATTCTCAGAGTTATGACCAACTTTGTTGCATTTTGAACATTGACCAGTGGGGGTGTTGATATTCTGATAATTTCTAGATCAACATTGATTTGCTCTATGACCATACTTGCTACAGTTAAAGCATTTTCCATTAAATTTATAAGCAGTAGGTTGTCTTACCGGTTTGCTATGATCTTGTGTCTTTGCAGTACTAGAGCTTTCACCAACTTCAAAGCCAATTCCACAAGTGTCACCTTTAAGTTTTGATTCTTCAGCAAGTTACCAAGTTCTTCTAAACTTTTCTTGAATTTCTCTTTATATTGATTTGCAGTATCTAGTTCTCTTTCTAAGACTTCTTTTTGCCTCATCAGTTCATTTGAGTCATTTTGAGTGTGCATCAGATATGTTTTCAACAAATCATTTTCATAGTTGAGTCTTGTGTTTTCATTTGCAGCATCACTTAGTCTTCTAGTCAAATCTTCTTCATTCTTCTTTCTATCTTCAATTTCTTTACAAAATCTCATAGTCATATCCTGCATCTCATTCTTTATTGTCATGTTCTCTTGTTTCAGCTTGTTTATCATATCATTAAGAGTTTCTTTTTCATCATTCTCATTTTGCATCTTTTTACAAAGTTCTCTTCTCTTGTTTCTTGAAATAGTAAGATTTTCTTGAAGTGCTTGAATAATATCCTGAGCATCCTTTAGATCATCTTCAAGTTTGATATTTTTCAATTTTTTTTGTATCATAGTCTGAGAGAGCTCCTTCAAGTTGCTTCATCAAATTTTCTATCTCTATTGGTGTTAAGATCTTCCTCAAGCTGTTAGGCTTCTGAAAATAGAGGACCAAGCTCTGATACCAATTGTTAGGATTCCCACAGATACTGAGAGGGGGGGGTGAATCAGTATCTAACTGGGATTTTCTTAACTTAAAACATGTAGAGCATATTAATACTATGTATCGGTAAGCAGAAAGTAATGCAATAATCGGAGATAAAAACAACCACGTGAAAAACACACCATAACACAAGGATTTAATGAGGAAACCCAGTGTGGGAAAAACCTCGATGGGATTTGTGACCCACAATATTCACTTACTGGCCAATAAGATAATATTACTGCTACAAGAGGGGCCTGAACATGTAGGAAGGCCAACTGCCTAGAGCTCACTGCTCAAATACAAAATAGAAAGTCTCACTGACTTACAAAATGGATTATATAAATCCAGTGTCTTGTACTGCTTCAAAATAGTATCTATAATGCCAGATCCAGTACCGGTTTCTACTTTGCTTCTTACATTAACCCTTAACCTATAATTCACATAATAGGTCTGCCTTATTTCACCTAATTACATTCCTCTTTCTTACTTACAAATGTTCTATAGTGATCTCTCTTATATAAGAGTCATTTTACAACTTGCCAAGTCAGCTTACAATGATTTTACAAATAATAAACAAAATATATTACAACAAAAATCTTGTCGGCCTCTGTGCCGGTATGCTACCTTTCACTGCTGGTATTGGTGATCTGAGTGATAGTGTAGAGTTTGATCTTGCTAGTGCCAGTGAACTACCTTGTCGGTGACATAGGATTGTAACATTGCCATCAATAACAAAACCTTCAATCACCTACAATGTCTCATTGGAGTGTGCATATGCCAACAGTATATATATATTTGTAATCATGCTTTGTAATATAATCAATCACTTCAGAGAAAATGAGTATTAGATAGATAGTGCTTGGAAGATAGATCTTTTGATTCAAGGTCCCGATGAGACCTATTCTACCAGGCTTGTGTTAAAATCAACGACAGTCCCAAAGATACTGAGAGGGGGGGCGAATTAGTGTCTAACTGGTTTGCATAATATTTATACTTATTTAAAATTTTGCATCCCAAAACAATGTACCGGTAAATAAGAATTAATGTAGCAAATAAGAATAACAGAGACAGCATAGAAAACACACCATAACACAAGATATTTAACAAGGAAACCCGATGTGGAAAAAACCTCGGTGGGATTGGTTACCCACAATATTTACTCACTAGCCAGTGAATAAATACTACTTACAATGAGGGGCCTCCACATGCAGGGAGGCCAACAACCTAGAGCACACTGCTCGATAAAGAGTCACACTGACTACAAAATGGATTATCAAAATCCAATACAATGTACTGCTTCAAAACATCATCTCTCATGCCAGGTTAGTACAAGTTTAAGCTCAGTCAATAATCAAAACCTTTGTTGTCAACTATATCACCTTATACAAAATTGCCTTATACTTCTCATCTATATCCTTACAAAAATGACCTATAAGATCACATACATATATGACTCTATTACAATGTACCATGTCGGCTTTTACAAAAGATAATTACATTACAAAACAATAAACAAAAGTTTATTCCATGTCGGCCTAAGTGTCGGTATGCATTGTTGCCGATGTCGGTGTATGTAAAAGTCTATTGCTGGTGTTGGTATTTGCCAGTTGGTTTCCAGATGATTGTGATGAATACTAAGAGGGGGGGTGAATTAGTATACCAAAAAATACTAAACTCAAACTCTTAAACAGTTTAGCAGATAACCGGTATAACAGATTCACTAATAAACAGGTTAAGATAAATGCAAACCAAATAGCAAATAAAGCATTCAGCCACAAAAGCACAATCACCATAACAAAAGATATTTTGATGTGGAAACCCAAATGGGAAAAACCACAGTGAGCAGAAACTCACAAGTAACTATCTGCAGAATAGAAACCAGACCGGTTAAGGTCATACAATGTTCTTCACTAGAACATGTCCTGTTAGGAATCTAGATCTCTGTTAGCAGATAAGTCTTGTTAAAGACTACCTTGCTAAAGGATTTCAAATCCACAGTTGTGAACCACCTTGTTAGAGGATTTATAAAGGCTTTGTTGGGCCTACCCGGTTAAGGGTTTCAAACTTGTCGAAGATGTGAGTAATCAACAAGTGAGCGATCTAGATACTAGCATAATATGTTTGGTTAGATCCTTGATAACTCATTGTTAATGCACTTCAGCATTACTTCAGTCTTCAATATCTCCACACTCTAACTCTTCACACAGACCTAATCTTCTCTACAAAGATCGCACATAACCTTCTCATACATCATACATATCTCATCTATGCAAACCCTAGACATGATGTCCTTATAAAGGAAACTGATTTCATGTCAGTCCAATAGGATAAAACTATAAGTTCCTAGGTTTAGTGCATCTAGACACATTTGGTAACATGTCACAAAATCACCACCAAAGTGTCATTGGATGATAACTCATCATAGAAATACCGGTTGGTAACTCATCATAGAGTAATACCGGTTCATACAATATATCAATTATCGATTGTCAAAAATGAAGACTGGAAAATGTTAACTACCCCTTTGTTCCTTCGTACTGCTTGAGATCCTCAAACCGCTTGAGGTCTTCATACCACTTGGGTTCTCCATACCACTTGAGGTCTTCAGTCAATTTGTGACCGGTAAACATCTTTTGCAAAACACTGATAGTCTAAAGACTATAATACATAATACCGGTTGGAACAATTACCGATTGAGCATAAATCATACATCAAGAAAGTGCGTGTCCATCAATGACAATCAAAACATCATCAAAATGCCAACAATCTCCCCCTTTGGCATTGATGGCACCACTTAGAAAATTTTTGACATCTAAGTGTTTTTACAACAAAAATATGCCATAATCAAAATTACCCCCCCAAGCATATACACTCCCTTTTGCAGAAATTACAATGTATACTACTCCCCCAAAGTGGTAACATGAAAGTATACATAACATTCACCAAAATTTTAAATACTACTCCCCCTTTGCCAACAATGACAAAGCAATGCAGAATAACCTTTGTTTCCTTATATATAAAAATAGAGTAAATGTTTATAAAAATAAGGAATAAAACTTATCAAAAATAGATTTAAAATCTTGCATAAAAGTTTTCATGGCCAATGACCATGACTCAGGTAATGAGGTAGCAACCTCACTTTTTGTCTGCATCTGGAATACCAGTTCTTCCATAGCATCAATGGTACACATCTCTTGAGTTATCATGATGGCTTCCAGATTGAGAAAACATTTTTGAAGAATTTGCAGTCCGGGTAATAAGACTAGTTGAAGCTCCTGCAAATCTTTTGTTCGGTTGCAGATTTCTGATTCCACCATGGTAGTCTAGAGCTGATAATGATGGACCATTTGTCCATATGTAATAAATGAATCATATGGCATCTTGAAGGTGCTGATGTATGCCTGGAACTCCGATTGGAGTTTATCTTTCTGCTTAAGCACATCATCACAAAATAGATGGGGTTGGAAAATTTTACTTAATAGTAATTTGCCCTCATCCATAGCACCACTGATATCCTTCTGCTACTTCAGAAGTTGTGACCAGAGCTCATTCAGTTTCTTGACTAAGGCAGTATTGAGTTCCTTTTCATGATTCTTCTCCGCAGTGGCTGCAACAACATCTTCCAAGCATTGTACTTGGTCCTCTACTATAGTACAAAGGAGTTTCAACTTGGATAAAGAGGAATCGATACTGGGGAGGTTAGTACTGGGAATCAGACTGGTAAGGGTGTCAACCATAGTTTGTATGACATCCCTTTCCTTCTTCCTTCACAACTCTTCCAATCTTTCTTATGCCAGTTTGATACCTCACAGTAGCTCGGACTCATCTGTTGATTGAAGGTCAATCAGACTGGTGATGTCAACCAGTTTGGCTTGACCATAGGTTGCCTTGGGAGTCTCCACTTGTTTGGTTTTCTCTGCTTCCTCCTCCTCTGCTACTCTTTTCTTTTCCTCTTCTTTATTCTTTTCTCTACTTCCTTGGTCTTCTTCCTACTTTTTCTTTTCTTCTACCTTCTTTTTCTCCTCTTCTTTCCTCTTCTTCTCTTCTTTTCTCTTCTCTTCTTTTCTCTTCTCTTTTTCTTGTTTCTTCTTCTCCTCCTCTTTCTTTTTCTCTTCCTCTTTCCTATTTTCTTCCTCTTTCTTTTCCTCTTCCTCTTTCCTCTTGCTTTTCTTTTTCCGCTTGCTCTTTCTTCATTTGTTCTTTGTCATGCTTCTCTTTTTTTTCTTTTTCTTTGTCCTATTTCTCCTTCTCTATGTCCGGAGTGACATCCTCAACATCTAATGCATCCACATCAATGGGATCATTTTTCTCTATCACTCTTTTGCCTTCACTATCAAATGCTTCATCTGGTTTGCCTGATGTTAGAACAGGTGCTTGTTCAGCCTTCAGATTGGCCTCAGACACTTGGTGTAACCAGACAATAGGTTGGCATGTAAATGTGTTTTCTTCTCCACTTCAGAGGCTTTTCCTTCTAGTAGCCTTAGTCTTCTTCTTCTCATGAAGAAGAGGCCTTTGCTCCTATCCATTATCTCAAATAATTCAGAATTAAAGGCATCAGGAAAGTATTGTGCAAAGACTCTCTCTCGTATTTCCTGTTCCTTTTCAATGGAAATGTGCCATTTGTTATCTAAAGAATTGTATAAATAATCTGGTGTGACCGATCTGATTCAGATGGTGACCGGTCATTGACACACAAATATCTAATAAGCTCTTGTTCTACTTCATCTTTCTCACTATTAGTAAATTCATCAAAATATTCTTTTAAATCATCAAGCACCTTCCTCGTAATATTCTTAATAGTCCTCTAACAATGTGTCATCGGCTTGTAAGAGGAAATATCTATATTTACTGGTGTTGATGTTGCAGGTGCATTACCGGTAGATTTTGCCTTCTTGCTTGATTGCCTAGTCTTCTTTGGCTGTACTTCTGGTTCAGTATCTTCTGACTCTAGTGAGCTATTTTTGGTTTTTCACTTCCTCTCGAATACTTTAGCAGGAGCAACCTCAGGTTTCTTCTTGGCAGGTGACTACTTGGTCACTTTTGGACTGGCTAAAGTAACCGATACCGATACGGATGACATTGCCTTGCCTTTTTTTTGTGTAGTATCTTCAACCAGTGTTACCCTCTCTAAGTAGGTGTCGGTTCTCTTTTTCTTAGCATCTAGTGGAGAGGCAAGCAGGGTAGAGGTATACCCGACCAACATATCATACATCACTTCATACCCCATTGGTTCAACTACTTCCTTTCTTGGTTCCACCACTTCCATTACGCATTCATCTACCTTTATGGTTAAGCAGATGTCATCTTCATATTTCTTCATAATATCTCTAGATATCCTCATCCTCTATCTCATTTTCCGCTTGAATTCATCAAAATATTTATTAAGAACCTCAGGATATCTGGTTCCCACTGCTTGAAGACTTTCCCTAATTTTCTTGGAGATCGGTTGGTCAGCAGACCATTGAACATCACCTACTCCAGGGAAATAGCCTTGAAAGTAGAAAAATAGGCCGACTAAAAGTTGTCCAAACCTGAACCTTAGAGCATTGTCCTGTTTGATGGACTTCAGGTTCAATAGAAGTTGCTTATGCAAATAGGTACACAAATCAAATGAGGCATCTTCCTTAAGCATTCTGTAGGTAGCATTCACTACAGTAGCAGGGACAGAGTTCATTCTGCTAGCATAAAACATCCGGTATCCAATCACCATGCAAGCATACTTAACCAAATCATCTCTGATGGTGTTGACAGTCATCACTCGTTGGTTGCTCAGAGAACCAGTGAGCTTAGTCATTTCAGTCTTGGTGACCTTCCTTAGAGCTGGCACCTCTCCAATCTTACAAAAACTAGTGATGACATGAATTGCTTCTGGTGTGATGTCATGCGTTCATTCGAGATACATTTTATCATCGTGCACTTTTCTCAGGATGATGCGGATGTGATCTTCAGTGAACTCTTCCAGAAAATAAACCGCATTGTGTAATTTCTTCCTCTCTAGGATGCTATATTCAGGTTTGATTTTCTTGTCATCCCCACAGAACAAACCTAGTTGGGAATGGATCACTAGGGATCCTAGGTCTTCCAATTTACAATCAATATAACCTGAAATATCTTCCTCAACTATAACTCTGGCAAGTATCTAGGATAGGGCATTGTATTTCATCTTCTTTTGAAGAAACTCAGCTGAATCTACAAGTACACTCGAACTGGAGTGTGATGCAGAAGCCATGATTAAATGATAAACAAGAATTTTGAGAAATACCTTCACAAACCAAAATTTAGGTTTTGCCAAAGTTGCTCACAACACACCACTTCACTTGCTCGGAACACCGCTTAGTGTTCTTCACTGATAAATTAAAAGTCTACTAGATTCCTCTACAAGGTTTTTGAATTCATTTTGAATCACTAGACGAATCGCTCTGCTCTTGAAAATTCTTCGCTCGAAAACATATAACTAAAAACGATGACAAAAATCCCTTTTAAACAATCTTTCACCTACCATAATAAATGCATCTTTGTTAGGGTACAAACCCTAAATTTTATTTTTACCACTTCAAGTCTTCTGTCGATTGAGAAGTAACGTATACTAGCTAAGGTCTTTACTGATATAAATCAGCGGTTCAAATATTTCACCGATATGCTCCCCCTAAGCTTTTCTGAAGCTCAGTTTGCCAGTTCAGAGACTTCCACACTAGGTGTAGAAACCGGTTCATCCTGTGAAACTTCTTCAGGTTTCTTTTTCCAAGTTTTATTCATTCCTTCTTGAACGATTTCAACATCAATCTTCCCTTCTAGAGTGATCAGTATATCATCTGATAGGTTCTTTCTCATTCTGCAGGTTCTGGCAGTGTGTCCCGGTTTTTTGTAATGAGAGCATACCATTCAAGGTGATCTCCATGGTCCATTATTCATACTACCTATTGGTATTTTGGTATGGTTTTGTCATTGATGTCAACACCTACTAAGCACTTATCAACTCTCGCACTTTGGAGAATTAGCAACATTCACTGGCAAGCAAGTGACTTATGCACAGTCACCGATATTTGGTACACCGGCAGGATATAATGATCACCGACACTTGGAAGGGCATGGAAAACACTTGGTTATGTCGAAGACATCATGTGGACACCTTGTCTTGGAGTTTTATTTATTGGTATATTCGTATTTGCATATTTGTTGTTACCAACAAATAGGTCTAGGTTACACCGGCAGGTTTATCTTTTCCAGATCAGCATGGCACGCTATGAAGATGACTTATTATTGTTGTAAATGCATTAAGTCGACATGGTGAATCGGTTATTGCATCGGGTATTAATTGATTTGTAAATTAATTTTATTGTGTTTTCCTTTAGAGCCGATCTACTAAAATTGGTCTTAGGGAATGGTATAAATGTAAGATCGAATGTGGAGTGCGAAAAAAGGATTGTGTGAAGGTATATGCGAGATTAAGCAGAGCTATACACACAAACATCATTTGAAGGTTGAAGGAGGGTTTTTGTGAAGACAGTCAGAACTACATAGGTACTAAATTCAGCATATGAAAATGCTATTTTGAGCAGTACATTCTTATTGGATTTAACCATCCAATTGTAGTCAGTGTGACTCCTATTTTGTGATTGAGCAGTGAGCTCTAGACGCTTGGCCTTTCTGCATGTGCAGACCCCATTTGTATACACTTACTATCTATAGTAGTATCATCTGATTGTGGTTAAGGTTTCCCATCGTGGTTTTTCCCCTTATAGGGTCTCCACGTACAAATATTGGTGTTATGTGTTATGGATGACTTTGTCCTTTTGTTTCATGCATTAATCCTTACCGGTATTGCAATTAATTGTTAAAACTGTCTACTAACATATTAGACTGGTTTACCAGTATTAAGCATTAAGTTGGTTAAGTTGTTTTTGGTTTGAATTTGTTGGACAACTGATTCAACCCCCCCCTCTTAGTTGTCTTCAGGACCTAACAATTGGTATCAGAGCCTAGTCCTCTTTTGTAGAAGTTTAACAGCTTGAGGAGATCCAATGTCTACTAACTATTTCAGGAAGGACAGTCCTAAACTTGATCGAACCAACTATGGTATATGGAAGATCATAATGGAGACACATCTAAATTGCATCGGAAAGGACATCTGGGATGTTACAAAGAATGGTTATACTGCTCCTACTCTCGGTCAGCCTAATCCACCTACCTTGGGAAAAGATGAGGAAAATGATTGCAAAGCAAGAGAAGCACTTTTGAGCGCATTATCTGATCAACAAATCATGGGACTATCAGATAGGTCTACTGCTAAAGCTATTTGGGATCATTTGTAAACACTGAATGAAGGAGATTCCACAGTCAAAAATGCAAAACTTGAAAGCTTCTGGGTTAGGTATGAACATCTAAAAATGGAAGAAGATGAAAGGATTTCTGCTTTTATGGAAAGAGTAAATGAGATTGTTTTGGGTATTAAATGTTGTGGAGGAACCTTAATTGAGGATGAAATTGTTTCAAAAGTTGTAAGAGGATTGCCACCAGCATATAAAATGAAAGTCACTACTATAAATGAGTTAAGAACAATGCCTAATACATCAAGTAACTAGGGATACATTGATTGGAAAACTTTTAGCTTTTGAAATTGAAGAATTTGGTCATGTTGCTACTATAAAGATAGATTTAGCTTTTAAAGAATCTACATCATCTGCACCATAATTTGACAAATCAGATTGGAAATCCTTTTATGCAAGAGAACTTGAAGAAAGCAGGAAAGAAAATGAAGAACTTGAAGAACTTGAAGCACTATTTGCAAGGAAAATGCCTAAAGGTCCAGTTGGAAGTAAGTATGAAGGTGAAGCACCCTTTAAATGTTTTAACTAGAATAAGATTGGTTATATGGCTTCAAGATGCCCTGATAGACATGCTAGACTAAGAGAAGAAGCTAGAAGAACATACAAGCCTAACGCTGAATATCAAAGATACAGATTTAAGAAGAATAAAGACAAATCTTGTTACATTGTTGATGAAGGAGTGACTGATGATTGTGATGAGGATCTGACAGACAATAGATGGGTTTTTGTTGCTATAACAGAAGATCAAATGGCACCTCCTGCTCAACAAGTAGAACAGGGCTTGGCAGCTAAAGTTGAAGTAAAAGATGAGTGGATCATTGATTCAGGATGCTCACATCATATGACAGGAGATAAAGGTAAATTCTTGAACTTTCAAGAATACAATGGAGGCTTAGTAAGATTTGGAGATGATAAAGCTTGTTTGATCAAAGGTAAGTGTACAATATCTCTTGATGGTAAGAATAATACTAACAATGCCTACTATGTTGAAGGTTTAAAACATAATCTTTTGAGTGTTGGTCAATTAGTTGAGAAAGGATTTCAATTACAATTCAAAAATGGAAAATGCAAAATCATGAATAGATCTAGTTTGGAAATTGCAACCGATAATCAGACTAGAGGTAATATCTTTCATTTGAATAACAGTGAAAAGACATGCTTAATTGCACATATTGATAAAAGTTGGCTATGGCATAAGAGACTCTGTCATGTAAACTTTGATTGCATGGTGAAAATAAGTACTACTAAGGCAGTTAGAGATTTACCTAAAATTATCAAACCTCACAATACAGTATGTAAGGAATGTCAATTTGGAAAACAAGTTAGAGCTAGTTTCAAAAGTATTCCAAAAAAATCCAATAATTCTCTTGATTTAATTCATACTGATTTATGTGGTCTGGCTAGAACTAAAAGCTTACAATGTGATAGATATTTTATGCTAATCATTGATGACTATTCTAGAATGTGTTGGGTTACTTTTCTCAGAGAAAAAACAAAAGCACTTAGAAAGTTCAAACTGTTCAAAGCTATGGTAGAAAATGAAACCGGTAAGAAAATCAAATGTCTAAGATCAGATCAAGGAGGAGAATTCACATCTAAGGAATTTAATGCATTTTGTGAAGTAAATGGAATCAGAAGACAACTATCAGCACCTCAAACACCACAATAGAATGGAGTTGTTGAAAGGAAAAACAAAACTATCTTGGATGCAGCAAGAAGTATGTTATCAGAAGCAAACCTACCACATGTATATTGGAGAGAGGCAGTAAGTACAACGGTCTATACATTCAACAAAGTTCACATCAAAGGTGAAACTGGTAAGACCCCTCATGAACTATGGTTTGGTATTACTCCTACTCTTAAATATTTTAGAAGTTTTGGAAGTAAATGCTATATCAGAAGAGATGAGTATATTGGAAAATTTGATACTAGAAGTGATGAAGGAATATTTCTTGGTTATTCATCTAAGAGCAACGCATATAGATGTTTTAACAAAAGATTGCAGAAAATTGTTGAGAGTACAAATGTAAAGATTGATGAACAATTCAGAGGAACTTCAAGGTATATATACTTTGAACCGGCAACAAAAATTTTGACAAATGAACCTACACTGAATGCACCGGTACATAATGAAGATCTAGTTACACTGGTATCAACTGAAAATTCCACAATAACTGAGGAATAGTAGCAAACAAAGACACCCCGGTATGTAAGACTGGATCATTCTGAAGATCTGATAATTTGAAACAAGTATAAAGGAGCTATGACAAGAGGAAGATTGGAAAATGAAGAGGTATGTCTTATTTCTGAAATTGAACCATCATCAGTTAATGAGGCATGTGAAGATAAATACTGGATTAAAGCTATGGAAGAAGAATTAGAACAAATTAAGAAGAATAACACTTGGACATTAGTTCCCTAGCCTAAAGATAAAAATGTAATTGGAACCAAATGGGTATTCAGAAACAAACTTAATGAAGATGGTAAGGTTATCAAAAATAAAGCAAGACTAGTGTGTAAGGGATATTCTCAAAAAGAAGGGATTGATTACAATAAAACCTTTGCACTGGTAGCTAGAATTGAGGCAGTTAGATTATTTTTGGCTTTTGCAACACATAAGAACTACAAAGTATATCAAATGGATATTAAATGTGCATTTTTGAATCAAGATCCTGAAGAAGAAGTTTACATTGAACAACCTGATGGATTTTCTTTGATAGATAACAAAGATATGATATGTAGGTTAATAAAAGCTATGTGTGGATTGAAATAGGCTCCAAGAGCTTGGTATGCAAGATTGGATAAGTATCTTTTGAAGATTGGTTTTTCTAAAGGTAATGCTGACAACAACTTATATTATAAAGTGACTAATGATGACATCTTGGTTATAGAAGTTTTTGTTGATGATATAATCTTTGGAGGAGAAGATGGATTATGTAAAGAATTTTCTATTAAAATGCAGCAAGAATTTGAAATGTCTATGATTGGAGAAATAAAATTCTTTTTAGGATTGCAGATTTCATAGACTGATAAAGGTATATTCTTGAGTCAATCCAAGTACTTAAAAGAGTTACTAAAGAAATTTGGGATGGAGAACTCTAAACCGGTAAGCATACCTATGACTACACATGACAAACTATCACTAAGGGATGAATCTACACCTGTTAATGCAACTAGATACAAATCTATGATAGGAGGTTTACTGTATTTGACACAAACCAGACTTGATATTATGAATGCAGTATGTATTGTTTCAATATTTCAGAGTAATCCTAGAGAAAATCATGAATTGGTAGTAAAAAGGATATTCTGGTACTTACAAGGCACTATAAATCTTGGATTATGCTATCCTAGAGATGAAAACTTTGAATTATGTGCATACATAGATGCAAATTGGGTAGGAGATGTGGATGATAGAAAAAGCACCACCAGCGGTGCATTGTTTCTTGGAAGCAGACTAGTTTCTTGGTTGAGTAAGAAACAAAGTTGTACATCTTTATCAACAGCAGAATCAAAATATGTTGCAGCAACAACTAACTGTACACAGGTACTATGGCTTAAGCAAATGTTGAAAGACAAAAAGGTAAAATGTAAGGAACCTATTACTATCTATTGTGATAACACTGCAGCAATTAATATATCTAAGAATCCGGTATTACATTCTAAAACCAAACATGTTTCTATCAAACTAAATTTTCTAAGGGAAAATGTTGAAGCAAAAGAGATAAAACTGGTTTATGTGAATACTAAAGAGAAGATTGCAGATATCTTCACTAAACCACTGCCTAAGGAGACTTTTGAATATCTCAGAGACCAGCTTGGGGTCATACCTCCACCGGTAGAGACTTAGGAAGTTGATGTTTGTCATCAACTGACAAAATTAACAGAGAAATTTTTTACTCCGGCTTTGATGAGGAAACTACTTCTCAAGGGGAGTAGTTGGTATACTAAATTGATTGGTATTTTGTATATGAACTTGGCTTGGTAATAACTTTGGCATTTGATGTCAAAGGGGGAGAGATTTGTATGGAAAAACACAAGGAAAACACATGTTGCTCCCAGGGGGAGAGATTGTTATTTGGGAGAGATTATTACTCTATGTATCTGTATTTTGATTTCTAGTTATGATCTCTTTTTGGAAGATTGTTGGTTTTTGGTATTTGGCATTTTTGTTTTGGCACTTTGATGATTTTTCCATCTTGTGTTGCCATCAATGCAAAGGGGGAGATTGTTGGTATTTTGGTATGGTTTTGTCATTGATGTCAAAACCTACTAAACACTTATCAACTCTGGCACTTTGGAGAATCAGCAACATTCACTGGCAAGCAAGTGACTTATGCACAGTCACCGGTATCTGGTACACCGATAGGATATAATGATCACTGGCTCTTGGAAGGGCATGGAAAATACTTGGTTATGTCAAAGACATCATGTGGATACCTTGTCTTGGAGTTTTGTTTATTGGTATATTTGTATTTGCATATTTGTTGTTCCTGGCAAATAGGTCCAGGTTACACCGGCAGGTTTATCTTTTCCAGATCAGCATAGCACGCTATGAAGATGACTTATTATTATTGTAAATACATTAAGCCGACATGGTGAATTGGTTATTGCACCAAGTATTAATTGATTTGTAAATTAATTTTATTGTATTATCCTTTAGAGCCGACCTACTAAAATTTGTCTTAGGGTATGGTATAAATGTAAGATCTTATTTGTAAGATCGAATGTGGAGTGCGAAAAAAGGATTGTGTGAAGGTACATGCGAGATTAAGTAGAGCTATACACGCAGACATCATTTGAAGGTTAAAGGAGGGATTTTGTGAAGAGAATCAGAACTACACCGGTACTGAACCCAGCATATGAAGATGCGATTTTGAGTAGTACATTCTTATTGGATTTAACCATCCAATTGTAGTTAGTGTGACTCCTATTTTGTGATTGAGCAGTGAGCTCTAGGTGCTTGGCCTTTCTGCATGTGCAGACCCCATTTATATACACTTACTATCTGCAGTAGTATCATCTAATTGTGGGTAATGTTTCCCACCATGGTTTTTCCCCTTACAGGGTTTCCACATACAAATATTGGTGTTATGTGTTGTGGATGACTTTGTTCTTTTGTTTCATGCATTAATCCTTACCGGTATTACAATTAACTGTTAAAACTGTCTACCGACAAATTAGACTGGTTTACCATTATTAAGCATTAAGTTGGTTAAGTTGTTTTTTGTTTGAATTTGTTTGACAACTGATTCACCCCCCCCTCTTAGTTGTCTCTGGGACCTAACAATACCATTCTTCCTTCTGCATGTTGTAGAAGTGTAACTGCTACCACGACACATAAAACAGGTTGCTTTCCAACTAGTTGCCGCTTGATAGCCACCTGACCGATGGTCATAGGTATTATACTGGTGGGATTCCAGTTCACAGAGGGTTCCGAGATAACTCCTTGAGTCCTTGGAGGGTATCTCCCAATGTTGTGCAGAACAGACCTGCATTCAAATGCTCTATACCCAAACTTGTTGTATGCATAGCAGTTTCCATCGAATCTATTGGATCTAGGCTTATTGTTTAGAAAATAAAGAAAATTATTGTAGGCCTTGCTTCTACACACATTAGCAGTATGTCCTTCCTTAAGACAATTGAAGCAAACAGGTGTAAACTTTTTCTTACCTTTATCCTTGGGTGTTGGTTGCTTCTTTGATGCTTCAGCTTTTGTTCCAAAGGTTTCACCTTCCTCATACCCAGAGAAACCAAGTCCAGTGGTATTCTTTACTGGTTTTGTTGATTCAAGCTTTTGCTCTAGCTTAGGAGTACTCTGATTGAATTTGGCAAGTATCTCCTTTAAATTAGTAAGTTCCTTGTTGATAGAAGCATTGGATTCCTTCAAGGTTGTATTCTCAGAAATAACCATGTTTAGTTCACCTTGCATTTCTTCTTTTTCCACTTTACTCTCTTGGAGATGAGCGGTAAGGGCACTGATTTCTTGCTTCAGCTTAGAGATCTCATGATCTTTGTCTTTTACCAGATCTTTAGCTTTTCCTTTAGTTCTCAAGCTCTTGACACATTCTGATAGTCATTCCTTCCAACTCCTTTCTCAAGTTGGCTTTAGATTCATTCAGTTTTTCAACTTCTTCAACTAGGGAATCCATGTCAGCTTCATCAGAAGAGCGATTTTTTAGTAAGTTCCATCAGTTTCTCAGCATGCTCTCTTCTATTGGCCAAAGAGGCTTTATACTTGACTTTGACTTCATCATAGGCTCTCTCAGTCTGAGTGAGATGATGAGTAACTTCCCTCATAGTGTATTCCCCCATATCTCATTCCAAGTGGTTAGACTTATAGAAAGGTTGGCTCTAATACCAATTGATGAATACTAAGAGGGGAAAATGAATTAGTATACCAATAAATACTGAACTCAAACTCTTAAATAATTTAGCAGATAACCGGTATAATAGGTTCACTAATAAATTGGTTAAGATAAATGTAAATCAAATAGAAAATTAAGCATTCACCCACAAAAGCACAATCACCATAACATGAGATATTTTGAGGTGGAAACCCAAATGGGAAAAACCACAGTGAGCAGAAACTCACAAGTAACTATCTGCAGAATAGAAACTAGACAGGTTAAGGTCATACAATGTTTTTCACCAAAACAGATCCTGTTAGGAATCTAGATCTTTGTTAGGAGATAAGTCCTGTTAAAGAATACCTTGCTAAAGGATTTCAAATCCACAGTTGTGAACCACCTTGTTAGAGGATTTATAAAGGCTTTGCTGGCCTACCCGGTTAAGGGTTTCAGACTTGTCAAAGATGTGAGTAATCAAAAAGTGAGTGATCTAGATACTAGCACAGTATGCTTGGCTAGATCCTTGATAGCTCATTGTTAATGCACTTCAACATTACTTCAGTCTTCAATATCTCCACACTCTAAATCTTCACACAGACCTAATCTTCTCTACAAAGATCGCACATAATCTTCTCATACATCATACATATCTCATCTATGCAAACCCTAGACATGATGTCCTTATAAAGGAAACTGATTTCATGTCGGCCTAATAGGATAAAGTTACAAGTTCCTAGGTTTAGTGCATCTAGACACATTTGGTAACATGACACAAAATCACCACCAAAGTGTCGGTGGATGATAACTCATCACAGAGTAATACCGGTTCATACAATATACTGATTACCGGTTGTCAAAAATGAAGACCAAAAAATGTTAACTACCGCTTTGTTCCTTCATACTGCTTGAGATCCTCGAACCGCTTAAGGTCTTCATACCACTTGGGTTCTCCATACCTCTTGAGGTCTTCAATCAATTTGTGACCGATAAACATCTTCTGCTAAACACTGATAGTCTAAAGACTATAATACATAATATCAGTTTTCTCTTCCTTTACACTCTTTTAAATTCAGCCGCCTTACTACTGTCACTATTAGAAGATGTGTCAACCAGTGAAATATGTGCCTCCAGTTGAAGTCCTTCAAGATCACCAGCCGATATGCTACTAAGGTTCATGACATTTTCTTTGATTTCCTTTACTTTCTTGGATGAATCCCTAATGTATTTTTTTCTTCTCTTAGTCCTTTTCTACGTAGACACTTTACTCTCTATGGTTTCTGCATTTCCAAAGAATTCTTTAGATGGCTCTCTTGGTGCATCAAGAAGTTCTTTTGCATATGTTTCTTGAACATGTAGATCAACCTCATAACCCATTTCAGTAACCCAAATAGTTCTAGGGCTTACTGCTTCCATCCAAGTTTCATCTCTTTTGATGACAAAGTAGATTTCCTTGTCATATTTCTCAACTATGCTTTGAGGAATCCTTTCCCTAGCTCTCATCTTAGATTGGAAAGATTTAAAGCAATTTGTTATGTTGTTGTCTCTAGCACTTCCTATGCTGGTAAAAGCTTCTTGTAGTTGATTTTGGGTCCTGTACCAGGGATCTCTTTGGTGAAATATAGCATCAAAAATAGTAGAAGGTTTCCAAAGTGAAAAAATACCCTTCTTGTCTCCCTTAATATTTTTTCAGGTTGTCAATAAGCTCATCTTTTAACCATTTACACACATCTATCTTAGCATTGTTTTTTATCATTTCATGTGCACTATAAATACAAAGACTAGAAACAGAATTGAGCTTGTTAGTATGTGTGGCTTTGTATCCAAGAACCATACTTACATATCTCACTTTAATGTCCTTAATGTCATTTACTCTAAGTGATCTATTGTCAGATGTTGCTCCAGTTAGGCTTGTCACCATTTTGTTAGGAATCTTATTTGTCTTATTAGGTCTACTATAGGTTGAGGGTAAACCAGTAACTACCCTAATTGCTTGTCAGGTTATCTTGCAAACAAAATCCAACCATAAGAATTCTCCATGTGCTCTACTCAATACAATCCTTACCACTTCCTCTAGAAATTGAGGGATATTCAGTATCTCCGCAAAATCTAAAGTTTCCACATTCTTGTGTTCAGGTTTAACAATTCCATGTTCATCACAAATGACCTTTTTAAACATTTTCATTAGCTCCTTAGATCCTAGATCTTCTATATTGCAATGTATATAAATCCTAGGGTCTTCTGCAAATGCTACTCCCTTAGGTATTTTTGAAAAAGCTCCTACAGAGTCGTCTTTCTTCGCAATCTCAGGAATTATTTTGAAAATGGGCCTAGGGCATTTTACATTCTCCACAATGGTAGGGTTCAGAATAAATTCAAGAACAGAAGATGAAGTAACCATTATGAAAAATACCTCTTATCCAGATGCTTGTTGAATGCTTGCAAAATACTTCTCAGATTCACCTTGAATGACTTTGCTTGATTTTGCGCTCATAGAAGGTTTGAATGCTCAGTGAGTTTGAAATGAGGGTTTCTCAGTGGTTTATAGCCAAAAAATTCTTCAAAACATCATTAAATGCTTGTCGGTTAAGTGAAAACTTAACACACTTGTCGGTAAAGAATAAATGTATCTTTTCACCATTAATTGAGGGTAGAATGCATGTTTTTTAATTCATTGCCATACCCCCAAGGGATTATTCCTTAGTTAGATGAAGAATCTCCTGCTAGTGGAGGATTACTCTATTCTACCGGTGAAGATATAGTTTCATCAGTTCTCTGATCTATTTTCTTAATCCACTATTTAGAAAAATTTTGTTTTACTTCTTCTACCTTCTATTTTCCCTTCAAGCTAGATCTCATATTGTTTTCCAGTGCATTCTTGCTTCTACAAAATTTAGCAATACATCCAATATTGTTACAAGCATAAAAATTCACATTATTCCTTTGAATAGCCTTTCCATATCCTTGCCCGGTTTGTGATCTACATTGATTATATAAATGTCCAAATCTTCCACAAACATAACATCTCACATTCATTCTGCAATTTTCTGAATTATGACCAACTTTGTTGCATTTGGAACATTGACCGGTGGGTGAGTTTGTGTTCTGATTATTTCTAAATCTACACTGATTTTCTCTATGACCATATTTGTTGCAATTGAAACATTTTCCATTGAATTTATAAGCATCAGGTTGTCTTACCGGTTTGTTCTAATCTTAATTGTTTGCATTACCAAAACTTTCTCCAACTTCAAATCCAAGTCCATTAATATCTCCATTAGGCTTTTGACTTTTCAGCATGTCATCAAGCTCCTCTAAACTTTTCTTGAATTTGTCTTTGTGTTTATTTGAAGTAGCCAACTCATTTTCTAGAATTCCAACTTGTCTCATAAGCTCAATTTTATCATGTTGCATGTGAATCAAATCTGTCTTCAGCATATCATTTTCATGACTAAGTCTTAGATTTTCATTTCCAGCATCATTAAGTCTACTAGCCAAGTCTTCTTCATTCTTCTTCCTATCTTCAATATCTTTACATAAAATCATAGTCATATCTTGCATTTCATTCTTCATATTACTATTCTCTTGTCTCAACTTGTTTGCACTATCTCTAAGAGTTTTTTTTTCATCATCATCTTTCTGCATCTCCTCATGAAGTTCTTTTCTTTTATTTTGTGCTATAGCAAAGTTCTCTTGAAGTCCTTTAATGAATTCCTATGCAATCCTTAAATCATCTTCAAGTTTGATATTCTTTAATTTCTCTGCATCAAAATATTCAAGGGCTCCTTCCAACTGTTTTCTTAAGTTCTCCATATGTACCGGTGTCAAAATCTTCCTCAAGCTGTTAGGCTTTTGAAAATAGAGGACCATGCTCTGATACCAATTGTTAAAATCAATGACAGTCCCAAAGACACTGAGAAGGGGGGGGTGAATCAGTGTCTAACTAGTTTGTATAATATTTATACTTATTTAAAACTTTGCATCCCAAAATAGCGTACCGATAAATAAGATTTAATGCTACAAATAAGAATAACAGAGACAGTATAGAAAACACACCATAACACAAGATATTTAACAAGGAATCCCGATGCGGGAAAAACCTCGGTGGGATTTGTGACCCACAATATTTACTCACTGGCCAATGAATAAATACTACTTACAATGAGGGGCCTGCACATGCAGGGAGGCCAACAGCCTAGAGCACGTTGCTTAACAAAGAGTCACACTGACTACAAAATGGATTCAGGATGAACATAAGTTGTTAGGAAGTGAACATTTCTTAATAAAATTGAAAATTGGGAATTATCATGATGAAGTTTTATGTGATATTATGCCTATGGATATTTGTCATCTTTTGTTGGGAAGACCTTGGCAGTTTTATAGACAGGCAATACATGATGGAAAGAAGAATACATACACTGTTGTGGCCAATGGGATGAAGAAAACCTTGTTGCCTTTGGAGGAACCTTTGAAGAATGAAGTCTGTACAAATACTAGAATCTTTCTTGTAGATGGAAAGAAGTTCATATATGGACTGAGACATGAGAATGTATGTTTAACCTTAACTCCTAAGAAGACTGAGAGACTGGAACTGGAAGAACACCCAACAGAGATAAGAGATTTGTTGATAGAATATGCACACATAATTTTAGATAATGTACCTGATGGATTGCAACCTGTTAGAAGTATTAGTCATTGCATGGACTTAGTTCCCAGAGCCAGTTTGCCTAACAAAGCTGCACACCAGTTAACACCGACAGAGAATGAAGAACCGAATAGACAAGTGCAGGAGCTATTGAAGAAAGGTTTGATCAGGGAAAGTCTGAGCCCTTGTATAGTACTAGTGGTATTAGCACCTAAGAAGAATGAATAATGGAGGATGTGTACCGATTCAAGAGCATAAACAAGATCATAGTGAAATGTCGATTTCCCTTGCCTAGGATGGATGATATAATGGACTGTTTGAGTGGAGCAAAGTACTTTACAAAGATAGATTTGAAGAGTACCATTAGATCAGGATCAGAGAAGGCGATGAATGGAAGACTGCATTTAAGACCAATTAAGGTTTATATGAATGGTTGGTGATGCCTTTTGGACTAACTAATGTACCGAGTACTTTCATGAGGCTGATGAATTGGGTTTTGAAGAAATTATTGGGTAAGTTTGTCATTGTTTACTTGGATGACATTTTGATTTTCAATAAAACAAAAGAGGAACATTTGTTGCAGCTAAGACAAGTTTTACAGAGGTTGAGAGAAGAAAAGTTACTGATCAATATCAAGAAGTGTACTTTCATGAAGAATGAGTTAGTCTATTTGGGCTTTGTTATATCTGAGAATGGTTTGAAGATGGACCCTGAGAAAGTGAAAACTATTGTTGAGTGACCTACACCAGAAAGCATTGGAGAGGTAAGATCATTTCATGGATTGGCTAGTTTTTATTGGAAGTTTATAAAAAAATTCAATTCAATTTGTAATCCTATGACTGAGACCATGAGGGGAGATAGGAAGGAATTCAAGTGGACCACTGGAGCAAATGAAAGTTTCGATTTGTTGAATTAGAAAGTGACTGAGTAGCCTATGTTGGCTTTAGTGGATTTCAATAAGGTATTTCAAGTAGATTGTGATGCAAGTGGAACAACAAGAGGAGCAGTTTTGAGTCAAGAAGGGAGAGCAATAGCATATTTCAGTGAGAAATTGAATGATGTCTGGAAGAGATATTCAGTATATGATCAGGAATTTTATGCCATAATTCAAGCCTTAAAGAAATGGAGACATTACTTTCTGCCTAAGGAGTTTGTGTTGTATATAGATCATCAAGCTTTACAATATTTGAGCAGTCAGAGTAAGTTGAATCAGAGACATATGAGGTGGGTAGAGTTCTTGTAGAGTTACAACTTTGTGTTGAAACATAGAAGTGGGAAATCTAACAAATTTGCTGATACGTTGAGTAGGAGAAGGAATTTGCTGACAGAGATGAGAGTGACAGTATTAGGTTTTAAAGATTTGAAGAATTTGTATGATGAAGACCCAGATTTTGGAGAACCTTGGAAATCCTATAGATAACCGGTTATGGTTGATAGGAGAAAATGGTTGGATTACTCCATTCAGGATGGAATTTTATTTAAGGGAGTTCGATTATGCATACCTAAAAGTTTCATGAGTGGTGGGGTTCACCTAGTTTTCTCAACACTTCACCTAGCTGGTGTTGCTCAATTCTACCAACTCACCAAGCCTAGTTTCTCTCTAGACCTCCAATTCCTTCTCATTCTCTTCTAGGGCTTGATTCTTGACCTTTCTAAGGTTTTAGCTTCAAGTGTTTTGGCTAGGAACCCTACCAAGTCATAGTGCTTCCCATGTGCTCAATTATGGCTTCTTGGCTTCAAGTTGTCAAATTAACTTCCTATCATTGTGAGATGTTGCAGAGGTGTGGAGGTGTCTTCTTTCATGTTTTGAATGCATTTATGGTCCATTTGAGGTTTTCAATCATTAGGTTTCTTACCGATTCCAAAATGTTGCCTAGAAAAGGGCTACAAGGAATTAGCCCAATTAGGCCCCCTAAAACCGGTTTTTTAGGGATTGAGTGAAAAAAGTCCAAAAGACCCCCAAAAATGTTTGGATTTCCTTCAATGGTTCATATAACCTCAATATATTTTTGTGGTTTTGGCCTCTTATGCCACCATACAATATGCTAACCCCAAAATGAGGGTTTTTTAGGCCTCTAGCCGGCAGTGAATGGTCAAGTTGGGGTTTGGGCATTAAATGACCTTTTCAATGCTCCTCCTTGCATTAGAAACTTTTTCCCAACTTATTGGACCTATCAAAAAACTTATAAAGTGATTTTGCATTCACCTCTGCACTTGACACTTCATTTTCACCTTATTTCCTCTAGTCAGGTTGCTCCTGGACTCGCCTAGAACAAGGTGGAATTCATGCTTAAACTCTTCTCCAACACTTTTCACTACATATGTACACTATAGAGGTGGTTTCCCTCCATTTCCCAACAAGCCGTGATGGCAGCATGTGTGGAACTCATGGGGCAACCATATTCACAAAAATTTGCTATATACAAGCCAAAACTGTCTGTTTGCAAATTAAAGCAAGAAAAAACTAATGAAAACTATCTACAAAGATTTAAATTGAAGCAACAATACTATAACACACTAGAGAAACTCAATCCATTTTCAATTACAAAATGAGTAAAATCAAGACAAAATTTTGCCAACTAGTCTAAAAATGAGTAGTTTCAGATTGTTGAACTTACATGACACATTCTCCAACCTTGGTAATCATGAAAGAGAGGTTACTTATAGCTTTCCCACATGTGGATTCATCCTAGGGAATTGGAAAATCCCTAACTCCATCACTAACCAATTCAGGACAAAAGTTGTCATGACAACTTTCAAAAGTTATCAAGACAACTTTTTGTAACTTTGCAATTTTGCACTTTTTGGTCTTCTCAACCTATAAGACCTATTCTATGTCATGACACATGACTTTTAAAACATGCCTAAGACTAATTTAACCCTCCCTAATGCCTATACCAAATTTTGACATTTTTTACCATCAAGAAGGTCAACTACCTACTCAAATCCACTATTTATACAAAAATGTAAACCTAAGAAGAATGAACTCACCCTAGGCCTAAATTGACTCAAAACACTAACTATTGGACCCTCCTGGAGTCCTTATTCACTACTGACTTGGCTAGGGTCAGTACAAGCCAAAATTTTTAAAAAAAACTAGATAGTCTAAGTCCTAGGTGCTCCTGCACCATTCTCCCAAAGAAAAGGAGATCATGTCACCTCCTTGTGAATCAGATTATGATCAATTCCAAGCTTCTTAAACTCTATCTCAAGCACCCATGTAGCTTTAGCATCATCCATACCCTACCATTTGATTAGGTTCTCCCAATAGGCTTGATGCCTTGTCTGCTTGATGATCCTTGAACTCAACACCTTCTCGGCCTTTGGAATTGGTTTGGCTGGTAACTGGAGGTTGTTAATATCATCTGAAACCTTTGAGTGATTGCAATCTAATCCTTGAATTGGTCCCTTGCATGCAACTAAGTCTGCTATATTGAAAGCCGGTGACAATCCTATGTCACTAGGTAGATCCACCTTGTAGGCATTTTCTCCATACTTGGCTAGAATGGCACATGGACCTATCCTCCTCATTTGCAACTTGTTTGGCACTTCTTGTTGTAGCCTTGCTTTGTTTAGGTGCACCATGACAAGATCTCCTACTTGAAATTGCAGGTTCTTACTTCTTTCATCAACTTTTTGTTTGAGTTTGCTTGTATTCTCCATCAATGCTTGCTTACCTGATTCATGGACCTCCTTCATTGATTGAGCAAAGTCCTCTACATATCCACTTCTTGTTGCTGCACTTCCTAAGTCTCTCAACTCCAAAATGCCTCTTGGGTGCACACCATAGACCACTTCAAAAGGGCTCTTTTCAGTAGTCCTATTCATGGTGTCATTATATTCATATTCAGCTTGTGAGAGTACTTGATCCCATGTTTGACCATATTCCTTAGTAAGGTACCTTAATAAGTTTCCCAAGCTTCTATTCACCACTTCGGTCTGCCCATTTGTTTGAGGATGGTAGGCTGATCCAAAAGAGAGGTTGGTGCCAATATTTTTCCATAGTGTCTTCCAAAAATGACTCATGAACTTTGAGTCCCTATCTGAAACAATGCATATGGGTAAACCCTGTATCCTCACTACCTCTTTGAAGAACAATTGAGCTATCTGGCATGCATCATGAGTAGTCTTGCAAGGCACAAAGTGAGCCATTTTGCTAAATCTATCCACAATGACATAAATGTTGTCATATCCCTGCTTTGTCCTTGGTAAACCTACTACAAAGTCCATGCTAATGCATTCCCAAGGTATATTTGGTATGTGAAGAGGTTGGTATAAACCGGCATTTGTAGAAGTACCCTTGGCTTTTTGGAACACTATGCAAGTATCCACATATTTCTTCACATCTTGATTCATCCTTGGCCAATAATAATACCTTTGAACCAACTCTTGAGTCTTATTGACTCCAAAATGTCCACTAAGGCTGCCATTATGCTTCTCTTGTATAAGGTTTTCTCTCATTGAGCCTCTAGGCACACAAAGCTGCCCACCTTTGAACAATACCCATTTTGCAAAGTAAAATCAGAATACTCACTATGGAAGTAATTTTGATACTCCTTACACACCTTGTAGGCATTTAAGAAGTCTTCATCCTCTAGGTACAAGTCTCTAAAACTATCCACACCTATGCTTCTCAATTGGATTTCTTGGACTGTCAAAAGCCTCCTACTTAGTGCATCAGGTACCCGATTTAACTACCCTTTCTTGTGCTTAATGGTGAATGTATAGGCCAGCATATACTCCACCCATTTCATGTTTTTATGACTTAGTTTGTCTTGTGAGTTTACGAAACTCAATGCTTGGTTGTCCATATAGACCACAAATTCTTTAGGGAGGAGATAGTGTCTCCACTTCCTCAATGCTTCCACTAAAGCATACAACTCAAGATAATAAGAGGAGTATTTACTCTTGGCATCACTTAGCTTCTCACTATGGAAATTTACTAGTCTTTCTTCTTGGCTTAGTACAACACCTACTGCAACATTGCTTGCATCACATTCTACAATGAAAAGTTTCTCAAAACTAGGCAACACTAGCACCAGTTGAGTAGCTATCTTCTCCTTCAAGGTTTCAAAACCTTTGTTTGCTTCTTCACCCCACTGAAACTTTTCCTTTATTCCACCTCTAATGGTGTCTAGCATTGGTGCACATATAGCACTAAATTGCCTAATGAACTTCCTATAGTACTGAGCTAGTCCATGGAAGCTTCTCACCTCTGTTGTTGACTTAGGAGTAGGCCAATTTACAATGGCTTCAACCTTGTTGGGATCCATCTTGAGGTGTCCTTGAGACAACAAAAACCCAAGGTAAATCAACTCCTGCTTGACAAACTCACATGTATCCAAGTTCATGGTTAGCTTTTCATCATACAATCTTTGTAATACATCTTGCAAATGATTAATGTGATCTGCCCTATCTTTACTGAAAATAAGAATATCATCAAGATATACTACCACAAATTTACCTATGAAGTCTTTCATCACCTCATTCATGAGTCTCATGAAGGTGCTTGGAGAATTGGATAAGCCAAATGGCATTACAAGCCACTCATAAAGACCCTCAGTAGTCTTGAATGCATTTTTCCATTCATCGCCCTCCTTAATCCTAATTTGGTGATATCCACTTTTAAGGTCAATCTTGGTAAAGTACTTGGCTTCCCCTAATCAATCCATTAGGTCTTTTATTCTATGAATAGGTAACCTATATCTAATGGTGATCCTATTTATGACTCTAGAATAGGTACACAATCTCCAAGTATAACCTTTTTTTGGTGCTAACATGGTAGGGACATCATAAGGGGTAATGATTTTCCTAATTAGGCCTTGGTCTAAGAGTTCTTGGATTTGATTAGCAATTTTAATGTTTTGTTGAGGATTCATTTTATAAGCTGCCTTATTAGGAAAGGATGCTCTAGGAATGAAGTCTATTTGATGGCTTATGGTCCTTTTAGGAGGTAAGGTGGCTAGTTGTTCTTCACTTACTATGCCTTTGAATCTCTTCAACAAATCTTGCACCTCTAATGGCAAATCTGGCTGCTCTTTCTTGTCTTCCTCTTTGGGCTTCATCACAAGTGCAAACCCTATACCTTCACCTTCCTCGAGTGTCTTTGAGAATTGTTTTTCACTCACCAAAAGAACATTAAGACCTGCTGCCCTCTTTTCACCTTCTTCAAGGATAGACTAAATCTTGAATGTGACTCCATCTTTCTTGAATGAGTATGCATTCTTGGCTCCATCATGGATAGCTTGTCTATCAAATTTCCATGGTCTTCCTAATAGAAGATAGCATGCATCCATGGGTAGGATATCACATAACACTTTGTCCTTATACTTCCCAATGGTAAAACTCACCCATGCTTGCTCATTGACTAGGACATGTTGGTCTTTGTTCAACCAGGTGACTCTATAAGGATTGTTGTGAGGTACCCTTTGCAATTTGAGCTTACTCACTACCTCTTCTGACACAATATTGTCTATAGACCTTGAATCAATGATTACTTTGCACACTTTGTCCATAATCTTGCATTTGATCCTAAATAAGGACCTTCTTTGGCTTGGCTTGGCTCTGACCGATTCTTTGATCAAAGTTCTCCTTATCATCAAGTTGTCACCTACCTCTGACTCTAAGGCAACCTCTAAATTCTTGTTTCTTGAAGACTCTTCTTGAAGATAGCTCACTCTTCTTTCACTACCATGTGATGATAATCCCTTCTTTGGACACCTATAGGCTAGATGACCAAGTTGGTTGCAATAGTAACACTTCATTATTGCAAAATATGAGGAACCTCTACCTTGGCCACTAGATCTTCCTCTGAAACCACTGTTGTATCCCCTTCCTCTATTGAATCCTCCTCTATTAGTGTCACCCTCTTGCTGCTCAGTGAGTTTAGAGTCTCCTTGTGTTCTTTGTTCAGAACTTCTTCCTCCAAAGCCTCCTCTATGGCCTCTATTGTCTTTTCCTCTACCCCTGCTCCTATTGTTGCTTGAGTCATGTCTTCTTTTCAGTTTTTCCTCCACCTTAAGGGCAAGTCGATAGGTTTGATGGACTATTTTTGGGCTCATTAAACTAATTTCTTCTTGGATGTTCCACTATAGACCATTTAGGTACCTATCAACCTTGAAACTCCTCCATATAGCTATTGACATCAAGATCTTTTTGTCTTAAGTTTTGCCTGTTCCTATGAATTTGCACTTCATAGTCATCAAGGAGATAGAATTCTTTGATTTTGACTAATATCCCTTTCGAAGAAGAGATGGGTGCTTTTCCCATTTTCTTCCTTTCATCTTGCACAAATTTCCACCATGTGAGAGAAGCTCCTCTCATCCTTGACTTGGCTACCTTGACTCTTTGGGCTTCAGTTATGCCTTCACATTCAAAATGGTTTTCCATGCCTTCTATCCATTCTAGGATTGCTTCTGCCTCCATCTTACGAGTGAACAATGGCAATCCTTCTAGTGATTTTCCACTCAAGGTCTTCAATGCCTTCAGGAAAGGTTCTTGCTCTAGGATAGGATTTGGTTCAGGTATTTTGTCTATCTCTAACACTTCTTTACCCTTCCCTTCTTCTCCTTCCACCTTTACCAACACTTCATCTGCCTTGGTTTCTACCTCTCCAAGCTTACTCTCCAATTCTAGCAACTTCTCCTTCAGGAGTATATTGTCTTCCTCCTGATCATCCACTTTCTTTGCCAACTTTGCATTGGTCACCATGTTGTTATCTCCTACAGATTCCACTGAGGACATCTACTCACCTAGCCCAAATCTTATAGGCTCTGATACCAATTTGGTGGGGTTCAACTAGTTTGCTCAATAATTCACCTAGCTGGTGTTGCTCAATTCCACCAACTCACTAGGCCTAGTTTCTCTCTAGACCTCCAAGTCATTCTCAGTCTCTTCTAGGGCTTGATTCTTGACCTTTCTAAGGTGTTTGCTTCAAGTGTTTTGGCTAGAAACCCTACCAATTCACAATGCTTCCCATGTGCTCAATTATGGCTTCTTGGCTTCAAGTTGTCAAATTGACCTCCTATCATTGTGAGATGTTGCAGAGGTGTGGAGATGTCTTCTTTCATGTTTTGAATGCATTTCAGTTCCATTTGAGGTTTTCAATCATTAGGTTTCTTACCGATTCCAAAATCTTACCTAGAAAAGGGCTACAAGGAATTAGCCCAATTAGGCCTCCTAAAACTGGTCCAAAAGACCCCCAATCAAGTTTGGATTTCCTTCAATGGTTCATCTAACCTCAATAGATTTTTTTGGTTTTTGCCTATTATGCCACCATACAATATGCTAACCCCAAAATGAGGGTTTTGAAGGGTTTTCTAGGCCTCTAGCCGGCAATGAATGGTCAAGTTGGGGCTTGAGCATTAAATGACCTTGTCAAGGCTCCTCCTTGCATTGTAAACTCTGTCCAAACTCCTTGGACCTCTCCAAAAACTTAGAAAGTGATTTGGAATTCACCTCTACACTTGGCACTTCATTTTCACCTTATTTCCTCTAGCTGGGTTGCTCCTGGACTCACCTAGAAAAAGGTGACAGTCATGCTTAAACTCTTCTCCAGCACTTTTCCCTACATATGTACACTATACAGGTGGTTTCCCTCCATGTCCCAACAAGCTATGATGGCAGCATGTGTGGAACTCATGGGGCAACCATATTCACAAAAAATTGCTATATACAAGCCAAAACTGTCTATTTGCAAACTAAAGCAAGAAAACATTAATGAAAACTATCTACAAAGATTTAAATTGAACCAACAACACTATAACATGATAGATAAACTCAATCCATTGCTGGATCAATGGATTCAATCCATTTTCAATTACAAAATGAGGAAAATCAAGCTAAAGTGTTGCCAACTACTCTGAAAATGAGTAGTTTCAGATTGTTGAACTTACATGACACATTCTCCAACCTTGGTAATAATGAAAGAGATGGTAATTATAGATTTCCCATGTGTGGATTCATCCTATGGTGTTGGAAAATCCCTAACTCCATGGCTAACCAATTCAGGACAAACGTTGTCATGACAACTTTCCAAAGTTGTCAAGACAACTTTTTGCAACTTTGAAATTTTGCACTTTTTGGTCTTCTCAACCTATAAGACCTATTCAAGTCATCACACATGACTTTTAAAACATTCCTAACACTAATTTAACCCTCCCTAATGCCTATATAAATTTTTGACATTTTTGACCATTAAGAAGGTCAACTACCTACTCAAATCCACTATTTACACAAAAAAGCAAACCTAAGAAGAATGAACTCACCCTAGACCTACATTGACTCAAAATACTAACTCTTGGACCCTCCTGAAGTCCTTATTCACTATTGACTTGGCTAGGGTCAATACAAGCCAAAATTTAAAAAAACTAGATAGTCTAAGTCCTAGGTGCTCCTGCACCAATGAGAGAGAACCTGATAAAAGAGAAGCATAGTGGAGGTTTAGCTGGACACTTTGGTATTGATAAAATAGTTGCATTGGTAAGTGAGCAGTACTTTTGGCCCTAGATTCATAAAGATGTTAAGAGATATGTATAGAGTTGTAGATTTTGTCAAGTTGCAAAAGGTAGCAGTCAGAATGCGGGATTGTATAAACCTTTGACACTACTGGTTAGACCTTGGGAGGTTATAAGCATGGATTTAATACTAGGATCGCCTAAGACACAGTGAGGGAATGATTCAATATATGTGGTAGTGGATATATTTTCAAAGGTGACTCATTTCATACCTTGTAAGAAGACATCAAATGCATTGTATATAGTAGACCTATTTTTTAAGGAAGTGGTAAGATTGCATGGATTACCTAAGAGCATAGTTTCAGACGGAGACACTAAGTTTGTTGGCTATTTTTGGAGAACACTTTGGAAGAAGATGAAAATAGATTTGAAGTTCAGCTCTACTTTTCACCCACAGACTAATGGATAGAAAGAAGTAGTTAACCAGAGTTTGGGAAACTTGTTGAGATGTTTAGTAGGAGATAAAACTGGAAGTTGGGATTTGATCCTTGCACAAGCAGAGTTTTCCTATAACAATTTAGTGAATAGAAGTACAAGAAAAACATCTTTTGAGATTGTTACCGGAGTGCATCCTAAAGGAATAACATAATTGAGAGACATTAGCAATGAAGACTGGAAGAGTTCAGAAGTAGAAGAATTTGTAGAGCACATGGAAACATTTGGAAGACATGAATTTAAAGTTGTCAATGAAGTGATGGTCTATTTGAGAAAAGAGAGATTTGCAGTTGGAACTTATAATAAGTTGCAGATGAAGAAGTTTGGACCTTATAAGATCTTAAGAAAGTTTTATTCTAGAAATGCATATGAATTGGAGCTACCAGATAGTCTAAGTATTTCACCTATATTCAACATTGCAAATTTTCATGAGTACCATGAACTAGAATTCAGTGAGGACAGTATTACAGACTGTGAGAAAAAATTTCTCCGGAAGGAACCAGATCAGATTGAAGAGATTTTGGACAGCAGGATCAGGCATATTACTCAAAGCAGTCAGTACAAAGAATACCTTGTAAAGTGGAAGAACAAACCAGTGGAAGACTCATCTTGGATTTCTCAGGCATAGGTAGACTACCTTGGTTTTCCTCTAACCCCAGCAAAGTGAGAGGCTCACTTTCCATTAACTCTGGATGTTTGATGCAGGAGCATCCCCGGTTCATAGCAATCTTGCATCAACCAAAATCATTTTCTTTTATGTTTGCAGTTTCAGTTTTCCTTTCTATGTGTCCTGGTTTTGGCACACCGGCTTCTTGTGGAGTTGGATTCTTCTTGAAGACCTAATCACCCTACATTCTTTCTAACCACATCTCATTTGGATCACTTTCCGTCAAGATATCACTACTGGTTTTCCTTGACAGTTTCTTGTTACCAGATTGTTCTGTTGTTTCTGGTTGACTGAAACCTAGTTTGGTGATGTACTTGAATTCATTTCGATGCTTGTGGAGCCTTGGACATTGACCTTGAGGTTCCTTGAGTTGTGGCTGACCTTCAACATTTCATCCTTTGGGATTTTCCAGAGTTCGACCTCATTCATTTTTGCATATTAGGGTTTTGATCCTTTTGGGCTGACCTGATCCTTTGGATCAATATATATATTTGTAATCATTCTTTGCAATGTAATCAATTAATTCAAAGAAAAGGAGTACCAGATAGATAGTGCTTAGAAGATAGATCTTTTGATTCAAGGTCCCTATGAGACCTATTCTACCATCCTTTTGTGTCTGTATGTTGTAACCCAGTTGTTACCGGTTGGATGTATTTGACTTTCATGCAATAAAAACAATATGTTATGCATTTTCCTCCATCATATCTATGTGTTTCTGTTGTGTTAACTCTTGCTGACCGGTTTGGACTAATCTCTTCGAGGTCCCTCCTCATCGGTGGCTGCTTCACGTATAGCAATTTTATGTAACACAGATAGAGTAAACTAATTTGATGGAGGTTCTCATGGGTATAATCTATGTCGATGCAGTTTATCACTGCGGAGTTATCTCATTGGAATAACATATGCTGATATGGAGGAGGTCTTTGCAATTCGATTTTGGATTAGATATGCCGATGTTGGTTCATGTTTGGTCATCAGGATAGGTTTTTTTGACAATAAAGTATCCAAAAGATAATCTGATAGTGATAGTTGTTCCAATGAGTTGCGACTTTGGAAGACCTATGCCGATTGTATCTTGTCACTGTGGAGTTTGAGTTTCAGGATAGCTATGTCGATGAAGGGTGAGGAGGCAGTATGTCATCAGAGTAACTTGTTATATCATTCTGACAAGTTTTCTCTATGCTGGTAGTTATGATTATTCTGATAAGTGGTGGTTTGACGTGAAGTTCATTAGTTCAGAGTACCCTATGCTGATAAATTTTTTCAGCATGGAGTTCAACTTTCAAGATACTTGTGATGATAAAGGGTAAGTTGATTGTGTTTCATTGGAATAACTTATTTTATCGCCCTAGCACATTTTTCCTATGCCGATAGTTGTGGTCATCCCGATGAGTATTTGTTTTTCTTGAATTCTATCAGATCGGGGTAACCTATGCTGATATGGTTAGTAAACATGGAAATTGTGCTTCAGGATAGCTTATGGTGATAAGAGAAATCGAAGGCAAGTTTTTTTGTTGCAATAACTCATTTTGATAGAAGAAACCAAAGGCATCGCATGGTCATTGGAATAGGTTATAAAGGTAGAGTAAGTGCAAAATTTTAATCGAATAGTTAAAACTTTACCAAAGGAGCTTTGAGAAACCAACATCAGGATAACTATGGCAATGAACATGAGGAAAGAGGTATTAAAGAGATAGAATGGATCAACATAAGTGCTTGTTGTTAGCTCGACGTGCTTGTAGAGAGCCCGATAGTCCACATATGCTTTGACCAAGTTTGACCCAATGATGTGGCCTATATGGAGAAAATCATAGGTCCATAAGGATGCTAATGAAGATTGATAGAGTGAATTGAATGATGATAATGATGACATGTGTGCTCCAACTAGTCAAATAGAAATGTAGGGTTGTTGAACAACATGTTGATAGTCTGGTGAAGCTACTAATTGATTTAAATAGGGTAAGTAGTTGGAGATTTTATTAATGGCAATCCAATAGAGGATAGGTTCCCATCTCAAGATGATCAATTAGATCTTACGGACAGGTTATGAGATCGGATAGTTGTAGGTGAGGCAGTTGATCTTGTAGATATAGAGATGACCAAATGAAGAAGCATTCTAATGAGATTTGACAATGGTGGTCGAGATACAATAGAGCAAACAAAAGCAAGTAAAGATTCCTAAAGATAGTAATCTAAACCTAGTGCTTGATCTAAAGAAGAAAGTTGATGCATTTAATGATGATGGGGAGAAAATCTTTGGAGCATATTTGGAAGATCAAATCTTCCTGATCTATCAGATGTACATTTGAACTTCATCTCTTGGAAAGAATGTATGTGTATATGGTTCAGGTGGTTGATGAGGTGGCGCATGGAATCACCACAATGACTATTGAGATCAAGGCTTCCTAGTTGAATCCAGTAGATCAATGGTCCACATTAAAAGTAAAAAAGGATTACAAGTTGGCTACTTGTGTGTCTGGGAACTCATATTTTCAACTAGACCAACTAAATGAATGATATGTATGTTGCTTAAGAAATTGTACAAATTGTGTGGCATGGCAATGAGGTAGAATGATATAAAGAGTAGTTTTGAAAAAGAAAGGAGGTAACCCACCATGAAAAGAAGTTGTAGAAACATGTAGAGAGCCAACAAATAGAGAGTAGTGTTGAACTGAGAGTAGAGTGTAGATGACCAGAGAATAGAGAGTGATGTGTTGTGGTTGTAGGGTAAAAACACAGAAAGCAAAACAAAGAGAAAACACATAGAGAGTAGTAGTGATCAAAGTGCAGAAAGTGTAGCAGAATGAAAGAAGAGAAGAGATAAAAGAGAAGAAAGATAAGAGGAAATTAGTAAGGTGTTCTAGAATATCATATATAACAAGGTACTTTATATGTATTTGAATATATCTTCATTGTAATATCTGAGTGGGTGCTTAGAGTTAGGGGTGTTAGGAAACTCATAGATACTGAGAGGTGGGGGTGAATTAGTATCTAACCGATAATTAGAATTTCTTAGCTTAAAACATGCAAAACATATTATAACAATGTACCAGTATGCATGAAATAATGAAATAAATAGAATTAAAAACATCCACATGAAAAGCACACCATAACACAAGGATTTAATGAAGAAACCCGATGTGGGAAAAACCTCGGTGGGATTTGTGACCCACAATATCCACTTACTGGCCAATAAGAGAATATTACTTAAAAAAGGGGGTTGCACATGCAAGAAGGCCAACTGCCTAGAGCTCACTGCTCAATGGGAAGTCTCACTGACTTACAATGTGGATTATACAAATCCAATATCTTGTACTGCTTTACAATAGCATCTATAATGCCTGATCTAGTACCAGTTTCTGCTCTGTTCTTTACATAAAACCTTTAACCTATATTTCGCATAGTAGGTCTGCCTAATATCTTCCTTTTTTGCTTACATCCCTTACTTACAAAATGTCTACAATGATCTCTTTTATATAGAAGAGTCATTTTACAACTTGCCAAGTCAGCTTACAAGGTTTTTACAATAATAAACAAAATGTAATATAACAAAAATCCTATCGGTATGCTTCCTTTCTTTGTGCCAGTGTAGAGTGTGATCTATTGATGTCGGTGAACTATCTTACTACTGTAATGCCTTGCCGGTGCCATAGGATTGTAAGGTTTCCATTAATGACAAAACCTTCAATCACATACAATGTCTCATTGGAGTTTGCATATGCCAACAATCTCCCCCTTTGGCATTGATGGCAACACTCATGAGAAATTTTAGAAGTGTATCCAAAAATGTGAAGTCCAAAAATGTTACCAAAAATGTGTGCTCCCCCTGACCTTAAGATTCTTGTGATATTGAATTTTCTCATACCACTACTCCCCCTTTGGCATCAATGACAAAGGATGTCAAGATGTCAGTAGAGTTTGTAGTTTCAACCTTGTAACTGGGTAGTTACAATTTGAAATAGATCCGCCAAAATCAAGTTTATACTCTCCATAAACTTTTTACTATCTCTTATTGTTGTCTCTATGCTTTTAACTATACCGGTGAGATGCTACAAATGCTCTGCCAGTGTTTTCTATCCCTATATCAGTGCCTCAGATATTTCCTTCTGCAATGATGCTAGATAGTCCAATCTTGGACTCAGTTTTAATCTCAGATGCTTTGTCTTATTCACTATTCTCTCCTTTTCTCTTTCTAATTTAAGTAACTCTTCCTCAAAACTTGTTATCCTTTACTCAAAAACTGATAATGTATCAAGTGAGTTAACAAAATTATCAGCAAGTTTATTGATTTCATCATATACCTTGCTTATTTTCTTATCTATGTCTATAGTTAAAAAGTTTGTCTTACAGGTGTCTTTGTATAGAGTTTTGTACTCTTTCAATAAGTTACACAGTTTTGGTAGAAGTGTGTCAAAATCCCTATTACACTTCTTTATTTGATCTTCAAAGAATTTTTGCTTTTCAATTTCTACTTTGTCCTTCAATGTCTCTTCCTTTATTTTCTCAATGTTCTCTGTGATATATTTACACAAAGTATCAAGTTGTCCTAAAGAATCTTTATTGTCTATATTACAGTTAGGAGCAATTACCTTCAAAATTGGGATTGTGTCATCTATAGCTTTGTAAGCTTGTGAACTACAATCTATTATCCTTTTGATTGAATCCAAAAGTACTTCAGTTACATTTGTTGGTTTGTGGCCTACTGAGAAGGAACCAACATTCTGAATTCCGTCGGTGGAAGAAGTAACCAAGCTTGTTGTGACCTCTGGTAGGTCTATTTGTGTTTGCATTTCTTTAAGCAATGGTTTGTGTACTTCTCCAGTTGTTGGTGGCACTATTTCCTCATGAACCTGTTCCTGTTTCTGTTGCTTTTCTTGTTGCACTGTCTTAGTCTAAGCTTTTGCCTATTATTCTTTGTCATCTATTGGTTTCTCCTATGTTTTAACAGTTTTCTCAGCTACCGGTGGCTCACTAGCCATTTCAATCTTGCCAGTTGTATCTTTTTCTACCACAATGTTGATCTTTTATATATCAATATCTATTGTGTATAAGACTTCAGGATTAGGATTGACATCCTCTACTTCCATACCTTCAACTATCGGTTCATCTTCTGTAGTTGTTGTTACCGGTGATGTAAAAGAAGGTGGGGGTAAGTTGTCTTTCACTTTAATACTTGGAGGTCCACCAATCTTTCCTTTTCCTTTATCTCTTTCTTTCTGATATACCTTTATAGGTTTAGGGTTCCGGTATTCTTCCTATTTTTCTTTTTCAACTAGGAATATATCCCATGCATTTTCTATTTCTTCAGTCGCCTCTTTGACTCTTCCAACCATTAATGCAATGTGCTGGTGTGCAGTAGAGAATACTGACTGATTGGCTTTAGCAATTAAATCATCAATTTCTTTAGGTGAGTTCATTGGGTACACAACAAGTAGCTTTTCTATCTTGATTTTCTTGTCAAGTTCTATTACTTCTTGTCTCCTTGCTTCCAGTCTTTTGAATAGTTCATCTGGTACTTCATCTACAACTTCCATCAAAAATTTCTTATACACGTCCATATGCAATATAACACTATTTTCTACTTGTTCTTTTTCATCTGTTGTCAGAGTGTCATACAATTTCTCTATATTCTTCAATTTCCCTTCCTCTATAATTTCATTCAATAGTATATCAAGAGGAGCCAGGTTTTGTTTTGTTCTCTTCTTCTTCTTGGGTGTCAATTTCTTCTTTGGTGTAGTCTTCTTAACCAGTGATCTTACTACTTGTTGTTTATGTCTTGTCCTCCTAGGTGAGGGTGTGGTTACCGGTGAGGGATATCTTTTCCTTACAACTCTTTTGAAAGCTACAGGCATGTCACTCTCCAAAGAAGTGCCTACCGGTGATAGATGAGTCTCAGGCTGTAGAGTTCCTAGCTCATCCTTAGTGATACCGGTTTGTTTTAACACATCTTCTTTAATAGCCTTTAACTGTCTAGAGCCTCTTCTCACAACTGCCTCAACCTTCTTCACTCTCTTCTTATATTGAATTTGTTTTTCTATGGTCTTAGCACTACCAAATACTTCTTCCTTTGGTTCATTTGGTGCTTCTAGAAGTGCTTTAGCATATGTTTCAATGATGAGGTCATCAGTCTCATAACCCATTTTTGTTACCCAAATTGTCCTTGGGATGACTGCTTCCATCCATATCTCATCCTTTTTTATTACAAAACATATTTCATCCTTATATTTGTCAACAATCTTTTGTGATAATCTGATTCTCTTCTTCATTTTGGCCTTAAGTGCTTGAAAGAAACCATGGATATTGTTTTCCTTATCTTCTCCCATAATGTTGAATAATTTTGTTAGCTGTTTACCTACTGGTATATCAAATCCAAGTTCTTTGTAACTGTAGACATCTAAAAATGGTCAATGCTTCTGGAGTCATACTTTAACATTTACGCATTGCCTTATTTTAGGGTTCTTGCATCGCATTAACATTTCTTCTATGTTGCACACTTGGTCTTTATCATTTGCGAGCATCGAGTCCTTCTTCTGCATTCTTCATTTTTCTCACTTTTGAATTAGGTCTTGTCGATAGCAATCTTCAGTCATGAGTTTGGTCGATCTTATCCTGTCGCATCATGGTGCGTGCTCATTTATCATCATTTTGGACATAATCAATCCTAATCGCTGATAGAATTAGGGTTTTGTCCTCTTGTCAATCTTTCAATCATCTTTAGCTTGTTAGTAATCATTTGCAATTATCAACTTGTCAATCTTGTCATTTTACGATCGATTCGTCATCGATCCTGGTCCTTGTCAATCTTATCATTTTGCGATTGATTTGTCATCGATCCTTGTCCTTTTTAATCATGTCAATTTGGATCGATTATTCATTGTTCCTCATCAATTGGCACCTATTAATTTGATCTCCTTGTCAATATTGGTCAATTTGTCATTGATTTTTGTCAACCAATCTCAATCGTTTATCAACATTGGTCCTTTGTCAATTAGAATCATGATCGAACCTACATTAATTTCTTGTTGTCTTGACCTAATTCCTTGTCCTCTTATTTCTAGGGTTTTATGATTTGTTCATTTAATCCTTTTCTTCTTCTTTGTGGGTTAAATAAATCTATTTATTTAGTCCTAGGTCTCTTTCATGAATTAATTAATGGATGAAAACCTATTAATTAATTCACCTAATTTCTATTTCTCCTATTTTCTTTAATTTTTCTAATATTTCCCCTAATTTCATTCCCTCATTTTCTCCTATGTTTATGCTTCCATTTGTTGCAATCATGGAGGCTATTTTCTCTCTTCCCTTTTGTCATGGGAATGGCATTTCAATCTTGTCATAATTTGTCATAATTTGTCATACACCTTGCATAGAAATTGTCATACATTTGTCATAATTTTGCCATTCTTGATTTGAATTTCCTTTCAAATCTCTTCATGCTAATCTTGTCCTCTCTCCAATTTGTCTATAAATTGGATGATTTTCTTCAATGAATGGGGAGATCAATCACATTTCGAGTAACCTTATACTTTGAATTTCATCAACAACTTGCTTTCCACTTGCATTTTTGGACTTGTAGGTGAGATCCACATCAAATTTGAAGGTGAAAGAAGAACAATGGAGCCACATGAAGGAGATATCTGTGTCGGTTTGCTTCGATTTCATTTGATTTGAATATCTTGTCTTTATGTCTTCATTGATATGGATTAGGATTGTTTTCATAGGAGCTTTAGGTTTTGTGGTTGTCCTAATTGCTATTGTTTTGATGATTTTCAATTTCTTGATCTACATTTTCTAGTGAACCCGATGTGAACTAACCCCTTAACCATGTTTTGAGTGCTTTTGAGCTGTTTGCAGGTGAAAAACTCAAGAAACGGGGTGACTCAAAGCTTTTTGGACACTTTTGTGCCTGTGTTGATAGTTTTTGCGCCTGTGTTTGAGTTTGTTGTGCCTGTGTTTGAGTTTTCTATGCCTGTGTTTGAGTTTTTTGTGCCTGTGTTGAGGCATTTTGGGCCCGTGCAAAAGCCAGAAATAGAGGTGAAATCAGTTGTTTTTACTTGCAAATTTGTTTGTTTTCATTTTGTTTCTTGTATTCTAGTTTTTCTTTGGTACTAATTCTCTGTGCAACATCTTGGCGTTACGTGTGACAAAGACTAAAAATGCAACTACTAATGGATCTTATGTAGGACGCGGTCAAAGACTCTCATTAAAACATATTGCTTGCGATTTTTAAAGTAGTTGCACATTTCATTTCTTAAAGGTTAATGAACACCATGCATGCTTTGTCTGTTTTTAATTTCATTGCATGTTTTAACCCTTAGAACTAGGCCTACCTCCTGATTTGCCTGGAACTTCTCATAGGCATTGGTGAGAGGGAACGACCCAAAGTGGTGATGAGCTAAAGCCAAGCTCTTCTGAACCACTCTAAATAACCGTGGATGCAACGAAAGTTGTAGACAATGGGTGCTGGAATGGTATTGTGACGATTTATTCACCGGATCAATACCCATCCGAAGGGATACCCTTACTAGAATCTCTTGTTTTTAGATGCCAAAATCCTTCTATCTATTGGCTCAGGCATTGTGATACGCACATGTCGAAGACACCTCTCATGTACTCCTCAGTTAGAGATAGAAAGTTCTTGGGAAGTGATGCCCCTTGAACTCAAAGCTTGGTATGCCCGAGAAGTGAGTGCACTATAAGGGGGAGCCAGTGCTACCAAGCGTCTAGCTATCCGGCTAAGTGTTGTATTTTATGGTTAGAGGATTCAATAGATATTGACCTTGCCAGCCATAGGATTTGTTGTGAATGTGCTTGATTGTCTTGAGTCAAAGTCAAACAAACATTTTGTCTTCCGTGATTGTCAAAAGTTAAATCAAAAACAAACTTTCAAAAGTGCTCATAATCAACTTGGGTTTTCAAAATCAACAAACTTCAATTCAAAACAAAATCCAAACAAAAGTCCAAATTTATCCAAGTATTCATCCAACATTTGAACATGGCTTGTCAAGACATTGAATATCTTTGTTTCAAAATTCATGTCACTTTAAGCTAGGTTTTGCATAGTCCAACTTAGGTCCTAGGGCATATTGTCATCTCCCTTCATTTTAGTCCTTTTCATTGCAAGCGTCCTCATTTTGCACTTAGGTTCAAAATCATTTCCCTAAGTTTGCATTTCATTGTCATATCCAAGCTAGATTTCCATTTAGGTGACATTCGTGCATTATCCTTGTCATGCTAAAATCAGGTCTTGCCTAGGTTGCATTTTACATATTCCAGGTCATTGGTCTTCACATATCCTTATCATTGTATTGTCATCTTATCTTGGCTTCATCTTGTCATATCATATCCTTAGATCATTTTCATGTCATATCCTAAGTCATTGTCATAATCATTGCCTTCTTGCATTTAGTCTCAAAATTTTGGTTTGTCAAACTTGAAAAATCAAAACTTTGGATGATACCCTAAGTTGTTGTTAGGGAGTCTTGACCTTGTCTAAAATTTGTCCTTTCATTAATATGATTTTTGTCAAACCTAGCTTAGTATCCAAGCATATAGGTGAGACATTGTCAATTTGTCCTATTGTCATTTGGTCCTTTGTCCTTTAAGGTCTTGGCTTCATTTCAACTTCCCAAGGTTGAGTCTTTAGGTTTGCATTCCAAAAAGTTTGTCCAAATCTTGAAAAACAACAAAAGCATAGGTTGCATTCTTGCCATAGATTGCATTTTCATCTATTTAGGTTGCATTTAGTTGCATATCATACATCATCCTTTTAAAATCAAAAAAAAATAAAAATCCCAAAGATATTGCATTTGCATAGTGACATGCCTGTTGAAACAAGGTCAAAATCTAAGAAGATGGGTGAACCAACATATCAACCCATTGACAGCGTATCAAACTCACAGTTTCAACCTAGTCAAACATTACAAATTGAAGGTTCGTCAAACACATCATTACCACAATATTGAATGGTTCAACTTGGACCACCTCCATTATATGAGCTAGTGTTTGTACCCATGAAATTGGGATATGGGAGTGTTCCACCAACACCAAGGGAAAATGCACCTTTTGACTGGAATCAACTGAACTTGCAACATGAAATTCAAACTCAAACATTACATGAGGAACAAACTCTTTCACAACTATATCCAACCCAACAACAAGGCAATATTGGTCAAACTTTTTATGATGAAACAAGTCTCCAAATACAAAAACTAGAGGAGAAATTAGCTCGAGAAACAAAGATCATTAAACAAAAGGTGAAAAATAGTGAGAAGATTAAATCCCAAATGTTCAAAACATTTAAAAAATTTCAAGGTCCAAACCCAAACTTTGAGCCAATTGATGTAAGATCTCTTATTGAACAATCAAACATACCAACTCTCCTCTCACAAATAGAGATGATGAAACAATTTCAAGAAAAGAGACAACAACATTATGTGCCTCCACAACAAGAACAAGAAGGTTTTTACTATCAATCACATTTTCAACCATCACAGCCAATTGTTCAACAATTCCAACATTTCCAACAGACACAACCAATGGTCCAATTTCAACAATATGTCCAACCAACTATTGATTATCGACAACAAACTTAGTATCAACAACTACAATCACAAATTCAAAAACAAAACTTGCAACATGCACCAAGCCAAATTTTGAACATGTCAAACCAATTTGATCAACATCTAGTTCGAAATCAAAATATGACATCAGACCAGAACCAACTCCTTTCCAAACAAGTTCAAATTCTAGATACAACTATGTCAAAACCTCAAAAGAAAGGTGGCCTTATTGCAAGGATCTTAAGGAAATTACCAAGTGAGTTCTTTGAGGAAGATCAAGATAATACACTTATGTCTAGCAATGCCTCATCCCCCCACAAACAAATTGACTCTCCAATGGCATCTATCCCTACACCTTTAGAAGTTTCACAAGAACCTTCCATATTGTCCTCATCAAACAATACACCCAATGATGAAATTATCCAAGGGCTATCCATAATTGATTGCCAAGATAATCCAATTCATGATGTACATCCTTGTCATGTTTCAGAAATACAAGACCCAATGCCACCATGCACTTTATTGCCATTACCTATTTTAGAGGACCCCATTCGAAGTCCCTCTTCCTCATGTTCAAGCATTGATTCCTTGCCAGAATCCATCACAAATGTTCAAAGTGCATTTCCTTCATGTCAAAACATTGATCCCTTGTCAGAATCCCCCATGCATATCCAAAGTCCAACCCCATGTCAAGAGGATAATTTAGAGCATGAAGAAATGTGTCTTAAAAAAGATGAAGATCAAGATCCTGAAACCTTATCATCCCATCCAATTGTTGACCAAGATCCCATGTTCCCAGACACTCACAATGATTCACTTATTCCTGTCAAATCTATCCAAGAATGCAATGTCCTTTCAAATCCCATTGACATTTCACTTCCTAAGAAAGATCAAGATATCCCTTCCATCCTTTCCGATGATCCCATTAAAAGTCAAGAGCAAAGCACCTTTAAAGAGGATTCCAATGATCTTCCTCCTTGTCAAGGTCAAATTATTCCTTTAAATCCTCCACAAGATCCTTTTGTTCCTCCATCTCCTTGTCTTAATCCTCCATATACACTCCAAGATCTCATTTCTTTTAATGATCCCATTATTTCTCCCATTCCATCTCTTGAAGAGCCTATCATTGAATCATGTCCACTACACAATCCTAGTCCCCCTCATGATCCTTATCCCCCTCATTATTCTAACGTGTCAGTGCAAGATGTTCATGAACCCTCAACATGCATAGTGGGTTCTTCCACTTTGGTGCAATCCAATCCACTTCAAGATCTCATTATTTCTCTCATATCATATCCACCACATAATGGACTTGCATCTTCTTCCCAAAGAAAAGGGTATCCTACAAGTCAAGATATTCATAAAGGCAAAGGGGTAGACCTTCATGAGAAAGAACCCCTCCATATCAAAGAAGATCTTAAGGGTCATGTCTACACAACTCACTCTCAAGGTGTTGGTATCCCTCCATCACAATCAAAACATACACCTTCCCCATCATACTTTCCATCCATCGTAGGTCCTTATATCCCTTTGTCCTCTAGGCAAGGTTAGCAAAGGCACAAATCCTTGAGTAAATTTCATCCATCCAAAAGAACTCCATTTCATTCATATCCATCCATGCATTCCTTTCCCCCTCCAAGCAATTTGGATGCCAAGTATAAACGTCATAAGTCTAGCATTCCACATGTATTCAAGGATCAACATGTCCAATATAATCGACATGTCAAAACAAAGAACAATATGATCTATAAAGGAAAAGAAATATCCAAAAGGCCACAAAGGCCCACTAAGCAAAAGCAAGCAAAGTCAAAATATATATGGGTTCCTAAATCCCTTATGCAAGCAATGCACACCAAAGAACAACAAAAAAATGAAAAATCCAAAACAATGTGGGTTCCTAAGCAGCTTCTAGAAGCACAAAAAGAAAAATCCAACTTACCATCTAAAATTGCTATTCCTCCATCCAAACCTCTCAAATTTGTTCCTCCATCACCTCCTTCTTCCATTTTGGGTCCTTATGTCCACAAATCCCTAGCTATTCCTTCATCAAAATCTCCATATCCAAAACCCACTCTTCATCCATTAGTCCATCACCCCTCAAGGTGTGTGACAATGTTGATCTTGCCTTCATTTCCTTCCACTGAAGCCCAATTCTTCCAATAACCTATCCATTATCCAATGCATATTTTCCATCCTTCGATCCCTTTGATCCCATCCTTTGCATAAATCCTTGCCTTAATTTCATCTCTTTTTCCATGTCCTTATCCTACCAACGTCTTTGAGCATACTTTTAAAGGTCATGGTCCATTTTTTTCAAGGCTACTATCCAAACAAAAAGATATTTGAGTCCTTCTTCCATCCCCTACCATGTGTCCATTTTCGACTAAAATGTCAAAATCCAAAAAAAAAAAAAAGTGAGAAAAAAGAAAAAAAAAAAAAAAGTAAAGCAAAAATAATTTGTCCACTGGTGAAAACCTGGCAAACAGGCACCTTGGGCAAGTACCGTGATGAAAACCTGGCAAACAGGCGTCATGCGTAATCTATGAACTTCTTGCATACCATACTTGGGGGTAGGTTTTATCCTATCATATCCTTTTGTCCTTCATTGTTCCATTATCCTATCAAACCCCTGTCATTACCCTTCATATCCTATTGTCCCTCATGTCCAGTTTCCCTTTCCACCTTTGATCTTGACAAGGCTGAGGATCATCATGAGCATCATGCATCTTGTTTGCAACTTTTAGTCTATCATAGCTTTTGGTATTTATCCATTTGATTATTACAACCTTTCATCCATATTCCCTGTCTTATTGCAACTTTCTGCCACTATCCCTTAGCCAATCCCAACCTTCAGTCCATGTCCCTTATCCATTCTTGGTCTTTCTTATCCTATCCATATCTTATCACTATCCATACACTCTTTTTCATTCCTTGATCTTGATCTGACATAAGGACGCAAAATTTAAACACAGTTTCAAAAACCTCTTGACATGTCCCTCATGCCATGTTCCTGCTTTACATTGTCATATCCAGTCTCTTGTCTCATCACGCAATAGCCCTTGAAAATTGCATCCGTATTGTCTCCATGATAAAAGGTATTTGTCTTCCCTCTATCCACCATCATTTCAACAAGCCTATTTATTCACCTGTCATATTCCTTGCCTTGCTAGACACTGGGGGCAAAATCATAAAAATTGAAAAAATGTCTTGAAATAATTAAAAAAAAAACATTCAAAAAATGTCCTGAAAAAATCCCTAAAAATCATATAATGTCCTGAAAAAAATCCCTAAAAATCAAATAATGTCCTTAAAAAAATCCCTAAAAAGTCAAATAAAGTCCTGAAAAACGAACAAAAAAAATTGTAAAAAACTCGAAATTCCTACAAAGTGAAAAACATCAAAATCCAAAAACAATTTCTTTGGCCTTTTGCATTTTGTCAATAAATGGTCCCCTTTGTGCATAGATAGATCGCTGAGCATACATCCAACTACAATCAATCAAACATTGTGCTTTAATGAAATCACGCATTAACAAATGAATTGTTCAACCAAGCGAGCATTCAACCTGATCATAGTTGTCACATCAATCCAAATAGCATCAACATTATCATTGGTCCTTGTCAACATTATCATGGGTCTTATATAGGGTGTGGTATTCTCGAAACCAGACTGTGTCTTGTCTTTGACGGGGTACCACATTCCCTGAAACTAGACAGCATGATCATTCTTGTTTTCCACTTTTGACAATGATGATCAGACTGTTTGTTTGACTTGGTTGAATTTGTGCGTCTTATCTTTTTACTGATTTATCTTTGGCTTTGATCATGTTCCTATGTTGCTCGATGATGTCACTGAGTGATTTAGAGTGATCGGGATGGTTCATGGTCCCTTTCCTTTTTTTTTTTTTTTGTTGTGTTTGTTGTTTGTGGAATGTTTGTCATAAACTAGGGCAACTATATCATTGGGTGTCTGTGATAAGTACATTCACTTTGTGAATGCCACACATACCTCGACCCTTGATGTATGCACCCTAGGATGCTTCACTCATTCCTTGTGTGCGATGTGTCTATCTTTTGCAAAAGGGGTTGCATTCTAGCTCTGGCCTTCAATGCCATGATGCTCTGCATCCGCTTTGCTACAATAAATAAATAAACGTTCTCACCTACTTATGTGCATTTGTGGAAGCAAGTTTTCCTTCATCTCTAACTATCCTCTGTCTAATTTCTTCTTACTAACATTTCTTCCGTCAGTCTTGGTAGTCCGTTCGGTCTAGTTCAGTCATAAGTGCACAATTGCACTTGTGCACACCGTCTTGCACTTGTGCAACATCAAGTTGCACCTGTGTACCTTACACAGGCGCAAATCTGCATTTTTCCCTCCCCTGTGGGCCCCACAATGTCCCGCAATCAAGCAAAATTCATGAAATTGAACATATGGGTTTTTGAGCCACTTACTGCTACTCCCATGTCATCCAGTCATCTGTAGGTGCGTACACTTTCCCCAAGGTGATCTACCATTGGAATGTTCACCATCTCTCTACAAGGGTCCTTTTTCCCGAGCAACAACTCCTCCACTTTGGCCAGTGCAAATGAACTCTTTTCCTTCTCCTTGTCTCCTATATGGATGTGCATGCTCTCCATCTTATGATGGTCGCGGTCTTTTGCACCTTCCACTACTTGTCCTTTGTGCATCCGACCTTCGATTTTTGATCTGTTCGAACCTATCGTCTTCTGTCATTCTTATCGACCACTTGGCCTCTTTTCTAGATTTTTCTGACCAATTCCTCGAGGGGGCATGCATATATCATTGTTATTGTCTGGGGCATTTTCATTATTGTTCTTTGAAACAATGCTTAGAATCGCATTGTCTCAAAGAGGGGCAAAATGTAGACATCTAAAAATGGTCAACGCTTGTGGAGTCATACTTTAACATTTGCGCATTGCCTTATTTTAGGGTTCTTGCATCGCATTAACATTTCTTCTATGTTGCGCACTTGGTCTTTATCATTTGCGAGCATCGAGTCCTTCTTCTGCATTCCTCATTTTTCTCTCTTTCGAATTAGGTCTTGTCGATAGCAATCTTCAGTCATGATTTTGGTCGATCTTATCCTATCACATCATGGTGCGTGCTCATTTATCATCATTTTGGACATCGTCAATCCTAATTGATGATAGAATTAGGGTTTTGTCCTCTTGTCAATCTTTCAATCATCTTTAGCTTGCTAGTAATCATTTGCGATTATCAACTTGTCAATCTTGTCATTTTGTGATCGATTCGTCATCAATCCTTGTCCTTGTCAGCCTTGTCATTTTGTGATCGATTCGTCATCGATCTTGGTCCTTGTCAATCTTGTCATTTTGCGATCGATTCATCATCAATCCTTGTCCTTTTTAATCATGTCAATTTGGATCGATTAGTCATTGTTCCTCATCAATTGGCACCTATCAATTTGATCTCCTTATCAATCTTGATCAATTTTTCATTGATTTTTGTCAACCAATCTCAATCATTTATCAACATTGGTCCTTTGTCAATCAGAATCATGATCGAACCTACATTAATTTCTTGTTGTCTTGACCTAATTCCTTGTCCTCTTATTTCTAGGTTTTTATGATTTGTTCATTTAATCCTTTTCTTCTTCTTTGTGGGTTAAATAAATATATTTATTTAGTCCTAGGTCTCTTTCATGAATTAATTAATGGATGAAAACCTATTAATTAATTCACCTAATTTCTATTTCTCCTATGTTTATGCTTCCATTTGTTGCAATCATGGAGGCTATTTTCTCTCTTCCCTTTGGTCATGGGAATGGCATTTCAATCTTGTCATAATTTGTCATAATTTGTCATACACCTTGCATAGAAATTGTCATACATTTGTCACAATTTTGCCATTCTTGATTTGAATTTCCTTTCAAATCTCTTCATGCTAATCTTGTCCTCTCTCCAATTTGTCTATAAATTGGATGATTTTCTTCAATTAATGGGGAGATCAATCACATTTTGAGTAACCTTATACTGCGAATTTCATCAACAACTTGCTTTCCACTTGCATTTTTGCACTTGTAGGTGAGATCCACATCAAATTTGAAGGTGAAAAAAGAACAATGGAGCCACATCAAGGAGATATCTGTGTCAGTTTGCTTCGATTTCATTTGATTTGAATATCTTGTCTTTATGTCTTCATTGATATGGATTAGGATTGTTTTCATAGTAGCTTTAGGTTTTGTGGTTGTCCTAATTGCTATTGTTTTGATGATTTCAATTTCCTAATCTACAGTAACCTATACCAGGAACTTGTTTGGTTATATGTAGCATCAAACATACTAGAAGATTTCCAAACCTAAAAGTTCCTTTCTTATCCTTCTTAATCTTGCCTAGATTGTCAATTAACTCATCCTTCAACCACTCACATATATCAATTTTTGCATTGTCTGTAACCATATCATAAGCACTCTTAATGCATAAACTTGGAACTGAGTTGAGTCTATTTGCATGAGTATCTTTATACCCTAAAATCATGCTAACAAATCTCACATTTATATCTGTTACATCATTTACCCTTAAGGACCTTCTGTCGGATGTTGCACTAGTTAAGTTCATAACTAGGTCATTGGAGACCCTTTTAGTCTTGTCTGGCCTTTTACCGGTGGTCGGTAACCCTATGACAGCTTTCACAGCTTCCTTGGTGATTTTGTCAATTGCATCTAACTAGAAAAATTCACCATGCACCCTGCTTAAGACTATCCTCATCACATCCTTGGGAAATTCAGGAATGCAGAGGATTTCAGTAAATCCTAGGGTTTCAATGATTTTATGTTCCGGTTTCACATTTTGGAATTATCACATATAATAATTTTATACATAGTTTTGATCTCTTCATCTCCCAATTCCTCTATGTTGCAATGAATGTAAATTATGGGGTCTTCAACATAAACAACTCCTTTTGGTATTTGTGAGAAAACACCTACATTGTCATCTTTCTTGGCTACTTTGGGAACTAGTTGAAATACGGGCCTAGGGCATTTTATGACCTCAACTACAGTAGGGTTTGCTATATATTCAAGTGCAGAGGTGGATGCCATGATAATAAATACCTTTTTCTGCCTTTGGATGGATTGATTACTTGAAGTGCTTCGCCTCTTTGCTTGAAATTCCTTAGCTCTGCAAATTTAGCACTCTACGAATGTTTCAAATCATGGTGAAATGAAATGGAGCCAAAACCACAAATTTATAGTGTTAATTTGCCATCTACCACATTAAATGCATGTCGGTTAAGTATTCACTTAACATTGTCTGTCGGTAATGAAGTAATTTCCAACTTCTCATCTCTAACCGAGGGAATAATAGCACGTGTCATTAGATCACCAAACCCTCAAGGAAACTTTCTTCAATTTGATGAAGAACTTCCTACCGGTGGAGCATCACTCTATCCTGCCGGTGAAGCATTGACTAGTTCTACCGGTGGAGGAGTATTCCCAATATTTAGATCAGCTTTTCTAATCCATTGTTTTGAGAATTCTTTCTTAACCTCTTCAACTTTTTCTTTACCTTTCAAGCTAGAACTTTTGTTGTCTACTGGTGATCCTTTACTTCTATAGAATTTTGCAATATGCCCAATCTTGTTACATGCATAACAAGTCACATTATTCTTTTGAATAGCTTTCCCATAACCTATGCTGGTTTGTGTTCTGCATTGATTAGATAAATTTCCAAATCTTCCACAAACATAACATCTAACATTCATTCTATAATTTTCAGAATTGTGACCAACTTTGTTGCATTTAGAAAATTGACTAGTGGCTGTGTTGATGTTCTGATAATTTCTAGATCTACATTCATTTTCTCTATGCCCATACTTATTACAGTTAAAGCATTTTCCACTGAATTTATAAGCATTAGGTTGTCTTACCAGTTTGTTGTGATCCTGTGTGTTTGTAGTACCAGAGCTTTCACCAACTTCAAAGCCAATTCCAGAAGTGTCACCTTTAGATTTTTGATTCTTTAGTAAGTTACCAAGTTCCTCTGAGCTTTTCTTGAATTTTTCTTTATGTTGATTTGTAGTTTCTAGTTCTCTTTCTAAGACTTCTTTCTATCTCATCAGTTTATTGGAGTCATTCTGAGTGTGCATCAGATCTGTCTTTAATAGATCATTTTCATAGCTAAGTCTTGTGTTCTCATTTGCTGCATCACTTAGTCTTCTAGTCAATTCTTCTTCATTCTTCTTCCTATCTTCAATCTCTTTACAAAATCTCATAGTCATATCCTGCATCTCATTCTTTGTAGTTATGTTCTCTAGTTTCAGCTTACTTAACATATCATTAAGTGATTCCTTTTCATCATTATCATTTTGCATCTTTTCACAAAGTTCTCTTCTCTTATTTCTTGCAATAGTAAGATTCTCTTGAAGTGCTTGAATGATATCCTGAGCTGCTTTTAGATCATCTTCTAGTTTGATATTTTTCAATTTTTCTGTATCATAGTCTGAGAGAGCTGCTTCAAGTTGCTTCATCAGATTTTTCATCTTTACCGGTGTCAAGATCTTCCTCAAGCTATTAGGCTTCTGAAAATAGAGGACCAGGCTCTGATACTAATTGTTAGGAAACTCATAGATACTGAGAGGGGGGGGGTGAATCAGTATCTAACCGGTATTTAGAATTTCTTAGCTTAAAACATGCAGAATATATTATAACAGTGTACCGGTATGCAAGAAATAATGAAATAAACAGAATTAAAAACATCCACATGAAAAGCACACCATAACACAAGGATTTAACAAGGAAACTCGGTGTGGGAAAAACCTCGGTGGGATTTGTGACCCACAATATCCACTTACTAGCCAATAAGAGAATACTACTTTAAAAAGGGGGCCTGCACATGTAGGAAGGCCAACTACCTAGAGCTCACTGCTCAATGGGAAGTCTCACTGACTTACAATGTGGATTATACAAATCCAATATATTGTACTGCTTTACAATAGCATCTATAATGCCTGATCCAGTACCGGTTTCTGCTCTATTCTTTACATAAAACCTTTAACCTATATTTTGCATAGTAGGTTTGCCTAATATATTCCTTTTTCGCTTACATCCCTTACTTACAAAATTTCTACAATGATCTCTTTAATATATAAGAGTCATTTTACAACTTGCCAAGTCAGCTTACAAGGTTTTTACAATAATAAACAAAATGTAATATAACAAAAATCCTATCGGTCTCTGTGCCAGTATGCTTCCTTTCTCTATGCTAGTGTAGAGTGTGATCTGTTGATGCCAGTGAACTATCTTGCCTGTGTAATGCTTTGCCGATGTAATGCCTTGCCGGTGCCATAGGATTGTAAGGTTTCCATCAATGACAAAACCTTCAATCACATACAATGTCTCATTGGAGTGTGCATATGCCAACAAGGGGTTGGTGATCCTTTGTGTTGTATCCCATAAAACTATAGAGGTTAGTTCTCCTTGGGTTGGTGCCCTAAAGCTAGGGATTCGTTCTCCTTTAGGTTGTAGCCCATAAAATTGTAGGGGTTGGTGCTCATTGGATTGGTTCCCTAAATGTTGTAATTAGTTTTCATGTGAGTCTATTTTGGAGTCATAGACTCTAGCAACATTTCTCACCAAGATTTTTCCCACCATAGGTTTTCCTCGTATACACTTGTGTTATGTGATGTTCTCTCTTGTGTGTGTGTGTGTGCTTATGTGTTTTAATATCTTTGCTCATAGTCTTCACTTGAAGTTATTGTAGACACTTAAAAATAATTACTTTTAATTATTTTTAATTCCTCACATAATTAATTAATTAATTATGTTAATTCAAATTCTCCTCAATATTAATTAAATATAATTAATATTGTCACTATAGTATGTGACTGATTTATTTAATAAATCAATCCCTTTCTTTATTCTTCTAAAAAATTAAATCCTCACAAATCTTCCTCTTGGCTAATTAATTTTAATTAATTAGTTAACCTACATGATTCCTACAAATCATCTTCTTAATTCATCATTAACCTAATAAATTCTTCTAGAAACTCCCTAAACTCACTTAACCTTATTCTCCTCATTTTTAATTCCCTCCACTCCTTCTTTCTCCTAATCAAATCCTCCTACAACTCCTAATCCCGCCTAACATTTCCTCTAATCCCCTTCTAATGAGTTGCTAGTGGCTAATCATCATGATTAGCCACAAAGTCAACCCCTTGTCCCTTCCATGCAACCACCAGCTTTTCATGCTCTTTTCCTAGGTGAATGTGAGATTTTCAAAATCTCACAATCCTCTAGGCATCTCCTCTCCCAAGGAATTTTTAATTCCTTCTTATTCCTCTAATCCCCATGATCACCCCTTTTTGGAGAATTTTTAATTCCTCCTCTCCATTCTTCAAGGAATGTCACATCCCTTGCTCCTCTCAAGGCACATTGGGATGTCTTCCCAATGCACCTTGCTCCTCTCAAGGTACCTTGGGAAGTCTTCCCAATGCACCTTGAAGAGTATGGAGACAAGAAATGCCTTTAAGACATATCTCTTGGTCTCCACACCCTCTCTTGGACCTTGTGTGGGATCACAAGAAATCCTAGCCCTCCATCTTGGATCCATCCCAACCATCCATTCCTCCTCTCCTCTTCCTATAAATTGAGGACTCTGTCCCTTCATTGATCATCTCCAAGTTCAGTAATTTTATGCTGCCCTTTTGAGCCTAGGAAATCATCTTAGCAAGAAAGAGGAGAGCCATTTTGTCAAATCATATTTCATCCACACTTAACCATTTTGTCCATATCATCCTCCTAGAATCCATTTCATATTGTGCACAACATTGGAGAGCCATCCACATCAAGCAAGCAAGAGAAGCACATCAAGTGGAGAATCATCCAAGGGCGCCTTCACTTCATCAATCTCCATCCGAAGGAGAAGGTATTGGTTTGTGAGGTATATGCATTTCATTATTGTTTTGAGCATTTCAAATTATGTCTTTGGATTTCATGTGATTATATGTTTGATCTGCATATTTGTTATCTAATCCACCTCACAAGTCTTTTCCCCTCTTCACTTATTAATTCTTAGATCTTTTAGAAGGTAAAAGTTTTATTTATCACCACTGATTCACCCCCCCCTCTCAGTGATCCATTGTGTTCCAACAAAACTATGTGCATTCCTTCTTTAGTAAAGTTAACTTTGTGCGAAGGTTCATTCCAGACTTTTTTAAACAAACTCATTACATAGTTTGCATGATGAAAGGAAAATCACTTTTTAAATGGACTCCTAAAGGGAAAAGATATTTTAATGAAATTAAGGAGGCTATTGCTCATGCTTTGGTCTTGGTATGTCTGGATTATACAAAGGAAATCATAATGTACAGTTATACATCAAATCACACTTGTCCAGCTATATTGATCCAGCAGAACAATGAAGGTATTGAGTCACCCATTGCTTTTATGAGTTACCCTTTTAAAACTCATGAGCTGAAATTCTCTATAATAGAGAAGCATGCCTTTGTCATAGTAAAAGAAGTAAAATATTTTCAATTCTCATGTCATTGCTCTTGTTCTGATACTATTATCATGTCTATTATAACACAATAGGAATTTGGAACTAAAAGGGGCAATTGGGTTGCACAACATTTGGAATATGACTTAAGGCCTACTAAGTCAGTTCATGGTAAAGGTTTATGTCAGTTGATTGCTAATAATAAGTCTAATCAAGAAATAGTGCTTGAGAATGAAGGAATGACAGAGGATCTTCCCAAGGTTTTGTTCATCAACACCATTGATGAGTGGTATTGTGACTTGGCATACTTCCTCATGTATGGTGAGTGTCCTTCAAATCTATCACACAATGAAAAGCGTACTATGAAGCCAAAATTAGTAAACTATTAGCAGCAACTAAGAAGGAAGACTGAGAGGGGGGTAAATAAGTCTTCACCAAAATATAAAACATAATCACAAAACACAGATCTGATAAACTACAGTAATAGGAAAGATAAGAAAATTGTAAGAAGAACACACAACATGATGATTTTAAGGTGGAAAACCCGATTAAGGAAATAACCATGGTGGGAAACTACCCACAATAAGATGATACCTACAGTAGTATGTGAAAATGTTACAATGGGGAATGCACATGCATTTAAGCACACTAACTAGAGCTCACTGCTCAAATATAATGGCTCAAAAGGCTACAACCCTCAAGGAATTCTCATTGACTTACAACAAGATTCACACTACAATCCAGAAGAGATGAACTAAAAGAATAGTATCTCCAAATGCCTGTTTACAATTCTAGTTAAGCATAGATGTCTGATCTGCAACACCAATCTCTCCTTAATCACAACACAAAAGGATGAATCACTTGTTCTCACATAAACCTCTTTCTAATAATGCAGACATAACCTCAACACCTAAATTACATGACAATATCACCTATAGATACAAATAATCAACCTTGATAACAAGTTCAACTAAACTCTCAAACCTCAATTACAAAATTACATCACAAGATATACAAGGATCAACCACTAGACCAATATAATGATTTACATAGAATAACATGGTCCTAAAACAAATTCTCAAACACTCAACTCCATCAAAAATCACGCCAAGATCAACTACAACTTGCTACACCGCCAGGAAAACTACATAACACAAAAATTATCACCAGTTGATAGAGACCACCAAAAACTCACACAACAATCAATACAGATCATCAAAAAAAATAGGAAACAACTAGGAAACACCAGCAAGCATATTAGAATCATCAGGACAGTTGCACCAACACCACTTATCAGATCTTCATCAGTCAACATTTGAAAGCTCAAGAACACAACTAATCAACAATTGTCACAAAGAAAGATAACTTGTGGAGCACTAAATCATGATCCATATGAAATAAGGATACACAAGACCATCCCCTGCAATATCCCAAAAAATCAGCACAAGATCTGATCACATTGAAATATACTAGAGGAAATACCGAATTATGCAAAGTAGTGATCAACAAAGTAAAACAACAAATTAGATCATAAGATCTTCCCAATTTTCAATCACCAGAGCAATACACAGGAATATGTTGACATGAATGACAACAACATATCCTAGAAACAACAATGATCAACAATCTCCTCCTTTGGCATTGATGGCAACATATGAATGTGAAAAACAATCAATGCAAAGCAAGAAGATATCTCCAACAAACTCCCCCTAAGACTAGGACATATTAAATAATTTTTCACATGATCCCTCTTCCCATTTGACAACAATGCTAAAGATATCAAAAAAAAAAACCAAACTCAGAATATGAAACATGAATCTCTCTCCCCAAAACACAAACTACTCTAGCAAAGGAGTAGCACCAACTCAATAATCTGGATAAAGGGATAAATCTCTAAAGTCCACCGGATTGATGAAACTCAATGCATCTAGTTCTCATTAGGAGGGGTGGATACCCCTAACAAGTCTTGTAAATAGATAAATATATCTGCAAGCAAAGGCTTAGTGAAAATATTAGCTATTTGTTCCTTTGTGGATACATACTCCAGCTTCACCTTCTCTTCGCTGACTTTCTCTCTCAAGTAATGATATTTGATTGACACATGCTTATTCTTTGAATTTTGCATTGGATTCTTTGACATGTTAATAGCACTAGAATTATCGCAATATATAACAGTAGGCTCATCATAAATAACTTTGATATCTTTCAACATTTTCTTCATCTAGACTACTTAAGTGCAATTACTAGTAGCAACAATGTACTCAGCTTCGGTAGCAGATATGGACACTGAATCTTGTTTTTTACTAGCCCATGAAACCAGCTTCTTTCCCAAAAATAATGCTCCACTGGTAGTGCTCTTTTGGTCATAAGCATCACTAGCCCAATCTGCATCGATGTAGGCACATAGCATAAAATCATCATTCCTCGGATAGCATTAACCATAATTCACAGTTCCTTTCAAGTATCTAAATATCCTCTTCATGGTAGTGACATGACACTCTTTCAGATTGGCTTGATATCTAGTAGCTATGCACACAACATGCATAATGTCTGGTCTATTCTAAGTAAGGTATAATAGTCGACCAACCATACATCTATACAAACTTTGATTAGCTTTAGGAGATTCATCATTTTTAGACAATTTACAACCATCCACTATAGGAGTTCCAATAGGTTTGGAGTCATCTAACCCAAACTTATTCAAAAATTCTTTCACATACTTAGTTTGAGATATAAATATACCTTTTTCAGTTTGTGAAATCTGCAAACCTAAGAAAAATTTCATCTCACCTATCATAGACATCTCAAATTCTTTTTGCATATCACCAACAAACTTCATGCTCAAGTTATCATCTCCTCCAAAGATAATATCATCAACTAAGACTTCAACAATCAGGATGTTATCATTTTCTATCTTAAAGTATAGATTACTATCAGCAACACCTTTACTAAATCTCAATTTCAATAAATATTTATCTAGTCTAGCATACCAGGCTCTAGGGGCTTGTTTCAGTCCATAGAGATATTTCTTCAACTTACATACCATATCCCCATCATCTGATAGTGAAAATAAATCAAGTTTCTCAATGTATACTTCTTCCTCAAGATCACCATTCAAAAAGGTAGTTTTGACATACATCTGTACGCTAGGAAATAGGAAATCATCACAAATAAATAATATAAATAATAGTCATAGCTCAATCACAAAAACTCATTGCAATGATCTATCCTAAACAACACTCAATAGAGACATGAAATAAAAGATTCAAAACTAGAAATTAAGCAAAACCATAGGTATGATTTGAATGCTCCTTCATGCGGCTCCATTGTCCTTCTTTCTTCTCCAAATAGTTTTGTTGTAGATCTCACCTTCAAGTGCATAAACCTAATTGAGAAAGCAAGATTGACATTGACACAAGAATACTAGAAGCGTGATTTGACAAAGTGATTAGAAATTCAATAGTCTGATTAGGGGATTCGATTGAAGAAATTCATCCAATTTATAGAGAAATTGGAGAAAAAGATCAAATTAGCATGATAGTGATTCGAATGGAAATTCAAATCAAGAATAGAAAAATTATGACATGTGTATGACAAATTGCTATGCAAGGATTTATGACAATTTATGACAAATTTCTATGCAAAGATTTATGACAATTTATGACAAATTTCTATGCAAAGATTTATGACAATTTATGACAAATTTCTATGTCATTTCCATGAATTTAGGAGAGAAATAGGAGGAAATTGAAATTAGGAATTAGAAAATTAAGAAATTAGAAAATGAGGAATTTAGGAAATTGATGAAAATTAGAAATTAGGTAAATTAATTAATAATTTGTCATTTATTAATTAATTTACAAAGAGGAATAATTAGCCAATTAAATGAACATTTAATTGTGACAAGAAGACTTAGGATAAATAAATAATTTATTAATCCTAAAGGGAGAAATGAAAAACCAGGTTAAATGATGAAATCACGAAACCCTAGAAGATGAATTAGGTCTTGATGAAAGATAATTAACTTGATCATGATTTGATTTTGGATTGATAAATGACCAATGTGATAAATGATTTGATTGAGAAAAATGCGCCAATTGACGAGGAACAATGACAAATTGATCCAAATTGACATAATTGAAATAGACAACGATCGATGACAAATCGATCACAAAATGACAAAATTGACAAGAGGACAAGGATCGATGACAAAATAGATTGCAAAATGACAATATTGAAAATGACCAGGATTGATGACAAATCGATCGCAAAATGACAAGATCGAACATGACAATGACCAATGACAAATCGATCGTTAAACGACAAGATTGAAAATGATAAGGATTGATGATAAATCGATCTCCAGATGACAAATCAATCGCAAGATTGATAGGAGGACAAAACCCTAATTAGGATTGACGATGTCCAAAATGATGACAAATAAGAACGCACATTGATGCAATAGGATAAGATCGATTAAAATCATGACTGGATAGTGTTGTCGACAAGACCAAATTTGAAGGCGAGATGAAGGAAGTGTGTGGGGGAAAAAGTGACACTAAGCAAACATGCCCTAATCTCACTTTCAATCACACACTTGTGGAATACGAAAGAGCCTAGAGGTATCACACAATTGGCTACTTCTTTTTGTGGAAGAGAGAGCCACGGGCTACCTATTAGGATTTCTATTCCTTTGTTGCAAATGATAGATAAAATGATGCAAGTTCAACTATTCACCCTAAAGTGTAAGTATGAACTAGTAACAAGATTGCAAGATTGAGATTAAGTGATGAAAAGTTGTAAACACAAGGACAAGATAAGAATGCAGATGTGTACCCGAAGTTAAAATCTGAGTGGAAATGTTTGGGACGGGGGCGCGGGTGCCACTGTCCTGATTCTACCCTTGAAACTGCTGTTTTGCAACCTGAAAAGCTGTCAAAAATGCTGAAACTTGTTGTCTGACAAAGGGACCAGGGCGCCCAGCACCCCTGTCCTGGCAGGACCAGGGCGCCCCACGCCCCTGTCCTGGTCTTTTGCTCTGAAACTTGGTGTGAAGTTCTGTCTCGGTCTGCTTCTTATGGATCTGCAACTTGCGGCGTTGTCCGAATTCCGAAACCTACACTTATATCTGAAAAGGTGTGGTGGGCGGCTATATAGGGTTTTGCCTTAGTCAAACCCCCACTTTGGTGATTTCCACCTCCACGAATAGCCAAGTTGTATTGTAAAAGTAATGTGTGTGCAGACCTTGTGTGTGTGCAAGATCCTAAAATGCAAGTAAGCAAACTAGAGCAACCTAGAAAGTAAACCCTAATTGCTTGCAAATGATAATGTAAATGCTCCAAATCAAGATGTAAAGAGATCTAAAGCATGAATACAAGTGATATAGTGAGGCTTATGCAAAGACATGAAAACAACATGAAATCATACCCAACCCCAAGGGAGGGGTACAAGCCAATCTTCAGTCGGTGATCCCCTATTGCTCTTCAATGTCTTCAAAGCCCTAAATGGATGAATGAAATTGATGAATGCTTGATGGATGGATGTTGAATGTTGTTGAAGTCTTCAAAGATCTGCTCTTTCGCCGCTTAGAAGGTCCTTGAAACCAAAATCTGGATGGTCCTTTCAAATGAAGAAAGAGAGCTCTTATATATGAAACCCTAGGTCTTAATTTCAACTTTTGGCCGACCTAGAGATTGAATCTCCCGCCAATTTCTTGGGGTTAAGCTTTATTTTATGATTGGATCGTGCTCCTAAAATTTTGGGAAAAATGTTCGGGACCATGTGCACGTCGGGCACCATGGTCCCGACAACTTTTTACCAAATTTTCAAGGCCATCAGATATGATGATTTTAGAGCGAATCCCGAAGTTACAGCTAATTTCGAGATGTTTTGACCCCCGAAATCAAGCCCTCAAGTTCAAAATAGGACCTAATTAGGGTTTTTGATTAAATGATGTATTGGAGGAATAAAATGAAAGGGGCACACTTTAATGAAAAGGGCCCAACTTTATGATATGGAATGATAAAATAGAACCTTAGACCTAATTAATTTGATTAATTAAGTGCTAAAGGGGAAATGAAATGCAAAATGCAAAATGCGCCAAGGCGGGTGCTAAACTAGGTGTGAAATTGTACCACCCTAGCAAGTACGTACAATTTACGACGCTACATTTAGCCCCCACTTTAGCGGTCATATGAACACTACGTGCATATGCAAGCTAAAGTACAAAAAAGTAAACATTATTTGAAAAAGGATATATCCACAAGTCTGTCGAACGAAGCCCCCAGCGGTATCTGCAGTACACAGTTAGGAACTGCACCCTACAAAACACACATTAGTTTTCAAAATCACCTAATGCTTACTAAGGAAGGTGATGAAAATTCGAGGGTAGCTATATGCCCCCCCCCTATTTCGGCTTGCTAATTTTAGTGAGTTGAAATAGGGTATCATGTTTACCACTTCGAATTGTTAAAGAATATTGATGACAAATGCTCACAAGAAGATTTGATATGAGATCAAAAACTAATGGAGAATTTGGTAAGAAAGAGGACTACATCTCAATTCCAACACAACAAAGAGTGTGAGGATTTGAGAGTTCTCTAACACAAGATGAAGGATGTAAATGGAAACAAAATGCAAAGAGAAGAAAAGAAAGGAAAAAAGCATGAATACACACATTGGTGATCCATGAAAAGAATAGTGAGAGAGAAAACATGGACTTCTCACCCCTAGATCTTGTCTAGGTGATCCATGGGAAAAAGGACATGGAAAACTAGCCCCTAGAGTTTGTCTAGGTGATCCATGTAAGGGAGGAGAGTGAGAAAGTCTAGCCTTATGCCGCTAGTTCCACTCAACCTCATGCATGTGTGTGTAAGGGAGGTTAGAAGCACCTCATAGGAGTCTATTCCTGAGTATGCTACAACCTATATATGTATAGTACAAAAGCGTGACATCTCACTCTAAGAGTCTATGCTCTGGTTTCAAGAATAATAACCTTGCATAAAAGAAAAAAATGGAGACATCTCGCTCTAAGAGTCTGTGCTCTGGTTCCAAGAATGACCCATTGCTCAAAAAGTGTAATGTTTATGTCATAAGCAAAGTAGAACAAGGATACCTACCTTCATCACAAAAGAAGATACCCCAAAAATGCAACAATATCATAGATCCAAGCAAAAGAGTTTTGCACTCTTTAAGCAAGGATAAGATAGTTGAAAAGGGATATCTTGTAGTATGTGTAAAGGAGATCCTTAGAGGAGAAGAGATCTTTGTACAAAAGACACCTATCCCAGAGAGGAATTGTCTTAGACAAATATAACATTTTCTAGAATAAGACAAAGAAGAGAATAAGAATGCAATACTTCCTTCTTTTGCGAGGTGAAAGTGATTCTTAATGAAGGATGACGCTCTTTTTAACCTCAATTGGGAGAGTAAATTCATTATGGATGTATTTTACCAAATGCAAAAGAGGTTGTAGTCAAGGACTTACACCTCTTGTAAGAGAGAATCCTTGAACAAACAACAGCAAATGCATACAAGGAATAACATCAAGTAATAAAGTTCACACCATCCACGAAATAGGAAAAAGTGGATCCTTAGAAAAAAATAAGGAAAAATCATTGCCTGAGAAAGACTTACACAATCTTCTAGGGAGAGATTTAGACATAAGCAGAATGTACTACATACTCACATGAGTTCATGCAAGCAAGACATTAGTGTATGTAAAATACTCCTCACAAGAAGTGGGTAGGATAAGAAAGAGAATACACATCTTCTCCCATATCTAGGAAAAGAGAATTCTAAAGCAAAGATGATCAATATTTCCACACTATTACCCCATAGGAACTAGAGATAACATAGAAAAATTAGGCTATTATGTTGCTTCAAAAAATATGATTGCACTTGAAATTGTACCATCATGAATGACAATGAGCCCCCAATAAATGAGCTACCAATGTCACATAATGATGAGCAACATAATAGCCATTAATGTTATTTAAAGACATGATAGACTAAATGAGGTATTTGAATATGACATGCTAAATGCTCAACTATAAGTGAGATAAAAAACATGTATAAAGTGATAAAAATTGAAGAAGAAAAGTCACAAGAAATCTTAGAAGAGGGATGAGTGTAATTTATTAGAGCCTTATCCCTGGAGGAAAGGACTTTCTGATGAATAGGAGATAAAGATTCATAAGTGGATTTAGAAACTTGAGGGGATTCATAAAGAGATTTGTTCATCGCCAAGATTTCCTTATGAGGGGATTGAGAGTTGATAGAAGTAGAAGATGATTTAGTTGAAGTGAGATCATCATCACCACTAAATATAGCATTCACATTGAGAGATGGTCTTTTAGATGCTTTGGTGGGCTTAGAAAGATTATATCCAAGTCCAAATGAATATTCATGCGTGTTATGTTCTAAAGGAACTTTAATTCCTTGTTCATTTGCGCCACAACCATTTCCACTATAGCCACTCTTAGCCAAAATGTGAAAACCACGACCATAACGATTAGCCATTTCAGAAAGAAAAGGTGGTTTTTCATAAGACAAAGAATCAAATTTTTCAGAATTAGAGGTGTGAGGAGAAGAAGTTTGAGAAGCAGCCACAAAATTATTGCTCATAGGTTTAGGTAAGACTGATTGATCTCTAGTTTCTTCCTTCTTTTTAACTTTAAGCTCTCTAGGAGGAACCCTATACTCACCTCCAAAGGTGGGATTGAAATCAAGAGGTCTCCAATCGTCTTCTGCGAGAACCTTCTTAGGATCAAAAACCTTTTCATGTGTAGATTCAAGTTGAGAAGAATCTTCTTCAGGAGCTTTAGACTCATCCAAAGAATTTTGATTATCAGAGGGTGATGATTCATCCATAGGTATCTTGTTTAACGAGTCATCACTAGATGAGGAAGGCTTAGAAGAACTCCCTTTGGAAGTAGATGTTTGCAAACAAGCTTGAAAATTAGTATCACCTATCAAGGTATATGTCTTATTATTATAAATAAATTTAACTTGTCTATGCAATGTAGAGGGGGCAACTTGCATACTGTGAATCCAAGGTCTCCCTAATAACAAGTTGTATGTTAGATTTCCCGATATAACATGGATAGGAGTAGGCAAAGTAACAGGTCCCACTGTGATGGGTAAGGTGATAATACCTAATGAAGACTTAGCCACATTATCAAATCCTCGAATGGGATGAGAGTCAGGCTCAATAAGGGATGTATCCACATTCATCTTATGCAATAGATTAATGCTACACACATTAAGGCCAGAACCATTATCTACCAGTGTTCATCTTATAGCAGTGTCATTTATGATAACCACAATCATCAAGGGATCATATTGATGTTGAATTTCACTAGTAGGCAACTCATCTTGAGTAAACAGAATTTGAGCTTTAGGATTCATCACAGAGTTAACCAAAGACACTATATTACTAGATGTACTAGGTGGAGGAACATTCAAATATTTCAAGGCATCTTGTAACATTCCACTAAGATAGGCTTATTTAAAGGTTGAGAATTTTGAGAAGGACAAGCACCTTGGACAGTGAAGAGAGGTTTGTTAGGTGTTTCATTCACATGCATCAAATTGATTGAGGATGGTTTAGAGGAATGAACAAAAGTGTTGGAAGAATTATTGATAGTCTTCTCTTGCACTAAAATCTTATCACGGATTAAATCAATTTTAGGAGAGAGACAAGGGGTAGGCATTGATGTTCTACTAGGAAAGGTCATATCATCCTCTATCATCAAAGGATCTACATGGGGAATAAACTCTCTAGGAGAAGGATCAACATTACTCTCTAAAGTCTCACTTTTGAGAGGGAGATCTTTGAAAGAGATGTTAACCATCTTGTTTTGAACTAGGGTATCCTTATGAGTAGAACCAAGTTGAGGAGAGGGAGAATAATTGAGATTCAAGGAAGGTGAGAAACTATCAAGGGAGTTTTCAATCTTGATTTCATCCCCTTTGGCTAGGGTTCTCTCATGGGGTATAGAATAGTCTACACCTTCTTCTAATGGTTCATCCCAAATAGTGAGGTTGTTGAAAGGAATGTTTGAAGTATTGTTAATTTCGGGAGAGGAGATAACATTGTTTATTAATTCCTCATCCTTAGGAGGGAGAGCATCAATAGATGTGTTAAACTCATCCTCTTTCCTCAAAATATGTTCAATATGATCTTTAGGGGAGAGAGAATTAAGGAAAATTCTTATTATTTCATCTCCTTTCTCTAAGGGATGCTTATGGGTAAGACAAACTTTAGGAGAAGGGTAAGCATTTATCATTAATTCATCATCTCTAGTGGGAATTTTGTTGGAAAAGGAAATGCCATCACTAGGAAATGTAAGGATAATGTCATCTTCTTGTACAAAAGGATCCTCATGAAGGGAGTGTTTTTTAGGAGGAACATGAACATATTTCTCCAAAGATTCATGCTTAGGAAGGAGATCTTTGAAAGAAGTGTTCATAACCTCTTGTTGCACTAACATGCCCCCATTGGAAGGACCAACTTTAGGAGAAAATAAGTCAATGTCCATCAATACCTTTTCACTTAGAGAGGCATCATGTAGGGAAGATGAAGTAACATTAAGAAAGGTGTTTATGATATCATTCTCTTCCTCTAGGATGGCTAAATAGGAAGGGCACATTTTAGGAGAATTGTCAAGATCACTCTTAAAGTCTTCATCCTTAGAGCATGGGAGAGTTCCAAAGGGATTTGTAGCAACTCTTCCCATTATCACATCTATGAAATGAATGCATCATGACAACAATTTTCCTCTTTCAAATGATAACACATGCAAAATAGAAGGAAATGTGTAATTTTAACCAATGCAAGCACTTAGAATGTAGATTTAGAAAATGAAATTTATGATCTAAATCAGATTTGAAATTATTGATCCCAATCAAGCTATCCACAAGTTCAACTTTGAATTGAAAAATTTAGGGTTTTAGCAAAAATTTCCTCTAAATTTTTTAATCTTGCAAGAAATTAGAACTTGTAAATACAAATTTGAATTTGAAATAGAATAAACACTCAAATTTGAAAACATAAATCAGAATTAGAGAAGATTGGAATTCACGTCGGGTTCACCAAAATGTGTGGGGGAAAAAGTGACACTAAGCAAACATGCCCTAATCTCACTTTCAATCACACAATTGTGGAATACGAAAGAGCCTAGAGGTATCACACAATTGGCTACTTCTTTTTGTGGAAGAGAGAGCCACAGGCTACCTATTAGGATTTCTATTCCTTTGTTGCAAATGATAGATAAAATGATGCAAGTTCAACTATTAACCCTAAAGTCTAAGTATGAACTAGTAACAAGATTGCAAGATTGAGATTAAGTGATGAAAAGCTGTAAACACAAGGATAAGATAAGAATGCAGATGTGTACCCAGAGTTAAAATCTGAGTGGAAATGTTCAGGACGGGGGCGCGGGCGCCACTGTCCTAATTCTGCCCCTGAAACTGCTCCTAAAACTGCTATTTTGCAATCTGAAAAGCTGTCAAAAATGTTGAAACTTGTTGTCTGACAGAGGGACCAGGGCGCCCCACGCCCCTGTCCTAGTCTTTTTCTCTGAAACTTGGTGTGAAGTTCTGTCTCGGTCTACTTCTTCCGGATCTGCAACTTGCAGCGTCGTCCGAATTCTGAAACCTGCACTTATATCTGAAAAGGTGTGGTGGGTGGCTATATAGGATTTTGCCTTAGTCAAACCCCCGCTTTGGTGATTTCCACCTCCATGAATAGCCAAGTTGTATTGTAAAAGTAATGTGTGTGCAGACCTTGTGTGTGTGCAAGATCCTAAAATGCAAGTAAGCAAACTAGAGCAACCTAGAAAGTAAACCCTAATTGCTTGCAAATGATAATGTAAATGCTCCAAATCAAGATGTAAAGAGATCTAAAGCATGAATACAAGTGATATAGTGAGGCTTATGCAAAGACATGAAAACAACATGAAATCATACCCAACCCCAAGGGAGGGGTACAAGCCAATCTTCAGTCGGTGATCCCCTATTACTCTTCAATGTCTTCAAAGCCCTAAATGGATGAATGAAATTGATGAATGCTTGATGGATGGATGTTGAATGTTGTTGAAGTCTTCAAAGATCTGCTCTTTCACCACTTAGAAGGTCCTTGAAACCAAAATCTGGATGGTCCTTTCAAATGAAGAAAGAGAGCTCTTATATATGAAACCCTAGGTCTTAATTTCAACTTTTGGCCGACCTAGAGATTGAATCTCCCGCCAATTTCTTGGGGTTAAGCTTTATTTTATGATTGGATCGTGCTCCTTAAATTTCGGGAAAAATGTCCGAGACAATGTGCATGCCGGGCGCCATGGTCCCGACAACTTTTTACCAAATTTTCAGGGCCGTCAGATATGATGATTTTAGAGTGAATCTCGAAGTTACAGCTAATTTCGAGATGTTTTGACCCCTGAATTCAAGCCCTCAAGTTCAAAATAGGACCTAATTAGGGTTTTTGATTAAATGATGTATTGGAGGAATAAAATGAAAGGGGCACACTTTAATGAAAAGGGCCCAACTTTATGATATGGAATGATAAAATAGAACCTTAGACCTAATTAATTTGATTAATTAAGTGCTAAAGGGGAAATGCAATGCAAAATGCAAAATGCGCCAAGGCGGGTGCTAAACTAGGTGTGAAATTGTACCACCCTAGCAAGTGCGTACAATTTACGATGCTACAGGAAGAATGTAGAAGAATGACTCGATGCTCACAAATGATAAAAACCAAGTGCGTGACATAGGAGAAATGTTAATGCGACGTAAAAACCTAAAATGAGGCAATGCGCAAATGTTAAAGTATGACTCCGCAAGCATTGACGATTTTTAGGTGTCTACATTTTGCCCCTCTTTGAGACAATACGATTTTAAGCGTTGTTTCAAAGAACATTAATGAAAATGCCCCAGACAATGACAATGACATATGCATGCCCCCTCGAGTAATTGGCCGGAAACATGCAGAAAAGAGGCCAATTGATCGATAAAAATGATAGGATTGAACAGACTGACAAACGGAGATCAGATGCATGAAGGACAAGCAATTTATGGTGCAAAAGACCGTGACCAACATAAGATGGAGAGGGTGCACGTCCATCTATGCCCTGACAAAGATCTATAAATGGGACCAAAATAGTGACAATTTGCTTATTTGCATTAGACAAAAAGGAGGATTTGTTGCTCTGGACAAGGACACTTGCAGAGAGATGGTGAACATTCCAATGGCGGATCACCTCGAGGAATGTGTACACACATTTAGATGACCAGATGATGTAGGAGCAACGGTATGGATCTCAAAAACCCATGTTTTCAATTTCATGAATTCTGATTGCATGCGGGACATTGCGGGGCCCACAGGGGATGCAGAAAAGGACTCCTACGCTTGTGTAGGGCGAATCCTACGCTTGTGTGGGGTCTTCTATGCTTGTGTAGGGAGACACAGGTGCAGGTTACCTTACACAGGCGCAATTGTGCAATGCAAACCCTAATTTTGGTCAAAATGACATGCAAATGATCCGAAAAAGGGGGATAAGGGTAGGATAGGTCCGATTAGATGAAAAACACCCTGATTAGACATGAAAATGAGGAAATGCAACCCGTAGGAGAAAACCCTAAAACTAACAAAATATGCCCCAATTGTGATGCAGAGTTGACAGTATCCATTGATCACACGGGAGAACCGACCTGACTGCTTCATGCTACAACATAGACTTAGGAGCACAGATAGAGATACCTTAGCAGGACTATGGATATACTATGTCACATTCATGCCTGAGATTAGGGAAAACATAGGACTGCTTACCGCATTGGCAGAATGATGGCATTTAGAGACTTCCTCGTTCCATCTGGCGACTGGAGAGGCGACGGTGACACTGGAGGATGTATGGCGTATCCTCTGCATTCTGATTCATGGGGAGATGATAGAGTATGACCCAGTGATAGGGAGAGACGCATTGTGCAGATTGTTTGAGTGCGACGCAGATGATCTGGATATCGTCGAGAGGGAGATTGGCTGGGAGACTATGGCATCAGAGTATGATCGACGATATCTGGTGATAGCTGTGGTGATAGCATGTCTACTAGTAGGAGACAGATGAGGACATGGATTCCCTATTGGATGGGGAAGAATGCTGGAGCAGATGGCGATAAACGGGACAGTGTATGCATGGGGACCATGTGTACTGGCTATGCTATATTTTCAGCTGCATCAAATAGCGTATCAAGGAGTACAAACTTTGAGCTATGGAGTTACATTGCTACAGGTATGGGCATTTGAGCACATAGCCATATGTCGACTGATTACAGATAGATAGGTAGTACCACACCGACCATATGTGTACTGCTATGGTGGAGCACTGAGATAGGGTCCTTTTGGATACATACTATACTGGCGACATGAGCTCGACCGACTGGTGATTGCCCGGGATGGTCAGATGACAGTGAGGAGTTACCGTATTGTAGATAGGAGAGATACTTGATTGGGCAGCCAGTGAATCATC